>NC_092722.1:39276050-39576050 GCF_047496885.1 Scyliorhinus torazame
GGATCAGTACCTGCAAAGATCACCTTATATGGCCAGGTCAAGGAATGTGGGGAAAAGCTATGAAAACTTTACATTTGCCACCGTTACCTTATTTGGTCGTGTGTATGTGAAACTTGATGCTACATGAATGTATATGAAAACAAGATGCTTTGTCCTTTGTCCTCACTTGCTCTGGGAATCTCAGGAAGCCTGGTTGTGTCCTGCTGTTATCAGAGTGAGTCTAGCTTGCAAGCTGCTTGGAATAAAATAGATTTTTACCTACAAATCCGACATGGTTTATTTACTGAGACCAGACTGAGGGAAAAACCCGAAATCATCATTTGGTGTCAGAAGTGGGATTTCAAGAGCGAATTCCCGACTAAGTACTCTTCGGGAGGGTTTAAACTAATTTGGCAGGGGAATGGGAACCGGATTTGTAGTCCAGCAACTAAGGTAGCCGATATTCAGGACGTCAAAGCGTGTAATGAGGCAGTGGGGAAGGGAACACTGACAAAGGAGAGTACTTGCAGGCACGGAGATGGGTTGAAGTGTGTATACTTCAACGCAAGAAGCATCAGGAATAAGGTGGGTGAACTTAAGGCATGGATTGGTACTTGGGACTACGATGTGGTGGCCATCACGGTAACTTGGATAGAAGAGGGGCAGAAATGGTTGTTGGAGGTCCCTGGTTATAGATGTTTCAATAAGATTAGGGAGGGTGGTAAAAGAGGTGGGGGGGGTGGCATTTTCAATTGGGGGAAGGGTAAATACGATGTTGTCAGACAAGAATTGAAGTGCATAAGTTGGGAACATAGGCTGGCAGGGAAGGACACAAGTGAAATGTGGAACTTGTTCAAGGAACAGGTGCTACGTGTCCTTGATATGTATGTCCCTGTCAGGCAGGGAAGAGATGGTCGAGTGAGGGAACCATGGTTGACAAGAGAGGTTGAATGTCTTGTTAAGAGGAAAAAGGTGACTTATGTAAGGCTGAGGAAACAAGGTTCAGACTGGGCATTGGAGGGATACAAGATAGCCAGGAGGGAACTGAAGAAAGGGATTAGGAGAGCTAAGAGAGGGCATGAACAATCTTTGGCAGGGAGGATCAAGGAAAACCCCAAGGCCTTTTACACATATGTGAGAAATATGAGAATGACTAGAGCGAGGGTAGGTCCGATCAAGGACAGTAGCGGGAGATTGTGTATTGAGTCTGAAGAGATAGGAGAGGTCTTGAACGAGTACTTTTCTTCTGTATTTACAAATGAGAGGGGCAATATTGTTGGAGAGGACAGTGTGAAACAGATTGGTAAGCTCGAGGAAATACTTGTTAGGGAGGAAGATGTGTTGGGCATTTTGAAAAACTTGAGGATAGACAAGTCCGCTGGGCCTGACGGGATATATCCAAGGATTCTATGGGAAGCAAGAGATGAAATTGCAGAGCCGTTGGCAATTACCTTTTCGTCCTCACTGTCAACAGGGGTGGTACCAGGGGGTTGGAGAGTGGCGAATGTCGTGCCCCTGTTCAAAAAAGGGACTAGGGATAACCCTGGGAATTACAGGCCAGTTAGTCTTACCTCAGTGGTAGGCAAAGTAATGGAAAGGGTACCGAAGGATAGGATTTCTGAGCATCCGGAAAGACACTGCTTGATTAGGGATAGTCAGCACGGATTTGTGAGGGGTAGGTCTTGCCTTACAAGTCTTATTGAATTCTTTGAGGAGGTGACCAAGCATGTGGATGAAGGTAAAGCAGTGGATGTAGTGTACATGGATTTTAGTAAGGCATTTGATAAAGTTCCCCATGGTAGGCTTATGCAGAAAGTAAGGAGGCATGGGATAGTGGGAAATTTGGCCAGTTGGATAACGAACTGGCTAACCGATAGAAGTCAGAGAGTGGTGGTGGATGGCAAATATTCAGCCTGGATCCCAGTTACCAGTGGCGTACCGCAGAGATCAGTTCTGGGTCCTCTGCTGTTTGTGATTTTCATTAATGACTTGGATGAGGGAGTTGAAGGGTGGGTCAGTGAATTTGCAGACGATACGAAGATTGGTGGAGTTGTGGATAGTAAGGAGGGCTGTTGTCGGCTGCAAAGAGACATAGATAGGATGCAGAGCTGGGCTGAGAAGTGGCAGATGGAGTTTAACCCTGAAAAGTGTGAGGTTGTCCATTTTGGAAGGACAAATATGAATGCGGAATACAGGGTTAACGGTAGAGTTCTTGGCAATGTGGAGGAGCAGAGAGATCTTGGGGTCTATGTTCATACATCTTTGAAAGTTGCCACTCAAGTGGATAGAGCTGTGAAGAAGGCCTATGGTGTGCTCGCGTTCATTAACAGAGGGATTGAATTTAAGAGCCGTGAGGTGATGATGCAGCTGTACAAAACTTTGGTAAGGCCACATTTGGAGTACTGTGTACAGTTTTGGTCGCCTCATTTTAGGAAGGATGTGGAAGCTTTGGAAAAGGTGCAAAGAAGATTTACCAGGATGTTGCCTGGAATAGAGAGTAGGTCTTACGAGGAAAGGTTGAGGGTGCTAGGCCTTTTCTCATTAGAACGGAGAAGGATGAGGGGCGACTTGATTGAGGTTTATAAAATGATCAGGGGGATAGAGTAGACAGTCAGAGACTTTTTCCCCGGGTGGAACAAACCATTACAAGGGGACATAAATTTAAGGTGAAAGGTGGAAGATATAGGAGGGATATCAGAGGTAGGTTCTTTACCCAGAGAGTAGTGGGGGCATGGAATGCACTGCCTGTGGAAGTAGTTGAGTCAGAAACATTAGGGACCTTCAAGCAGCTATTGGGTAGGTACATGGATTACGGTAAAATGATATAGTGTAGATTTATTTGTTCTGAAGGGCAGCACGGTAGCATTGTGGATAGCACAATTGCTTCACAGCTCCAGGATCCCAGGTTCGATTCCGGCTTGGGTCACTGTCTGTGCGGAGTCTGCACGTCCTCCCCGTGTCTGCGTGGGTTTCCTCCGGGTGCTCCGGTTTCCTCCCACAGTCCAAAGATGTGCGGGTTAGGTGAATTGGCCAATGATAAATTGCCCTTAATGTCCAAATTGCCCTTGGTGTTGGGTGGAGGTGTTGAGTTTGGGTAGGGTGCTCTTTCCAAGAGCCGGTGCAGACTCAAAGGGCCGAATGGCCTCCTTCTGCACTGTAAATTCAATGATAATCTATGATTAATCTAGGACAAAGGTTCGGCACAACATTGTGGGTCGAAGGGCCTGTTCTGTGCTGTATTTTCTATGTTCTATGTTCTATGTTCTTTCCACAAAATCAGAATTAAACCAGCCTTGGACGGAGAGAGTTGAAATGGGCCCCCGGTGTGAGTAGACCATCGTTCTTTCTCTGTCTCGCAGTCAGTTGCAGGTTTGATCACTCGTCGGGTAAGATTGTCTCGACGAAATCAAAGGTCAGTCTGACGGATTAGAAAAATTAACTTTCAGTAGGTACGACTGAGGGTCAAAGAGGGCTGAGGGGATGTCCTGGAGACAATTCAGTTCCATACAATTACAATTGGTTAAGTTAAATTACATTCTTGGACTGTAGTGGCGAATAACGCAGTCTGGAAATTTTGATATGTGAGAAAGTGTGTGTGTTTAGTACGGATGGGTAAAAGTGTGTTTTTGATACGGATATGTGGATTTTCTTTCGTGGTTGTCGTTTTCAAATGTTGCATTTTACAAAACCGAGGTTCACATCAATTAGAAGTTGTAAACAAGAGGTAGAAATGTGAACAGTAAATCAGTATGTTCAGAACTAACTTGGTCCTAGAATAAGACAGAATTCGGCAGCAGTCAGAACTGTGTGCAGGAAGTCACTTTGAAATGCGTTGAAATTGAAATTGCATAGCTCCACGGGGTCCTAGTGCCCGACGATCACACGAATACGACCATCAACAAGCAAAATGTTCGGAATATTAAATACATTGCAGACGGAGCTTTAGGGAGTAAAGATATGGGACCGGAGCTTAGATTAGGAGTATTACTTGCAGTATCAGGAAATGAGAATCTGATGGCAGGGAAAGATTTAATAAAAATAGATGCAGAAATAAAAATTAAGATATTAAAACCAATTGATAACGTAGAGGAAATAAGGAAACAGAAAGAAAAAGTATTTTAAGTGACGAAGCTTGGGGGAAGATGGAGGAAGTATTAAGGAAAGCAAACCTAGCAATAGGAAGAATGACACAGGGTTAATTAGCACACCATTTAAACACACAATTCATGGAGGACAGCACAGAAAAAAACAGTACCCTTTGCCCCGAGGGGCTAAGAGCGAGCTGGAGATAACAATCAAGGAATTGGAGCAACAAGGGGATCATTCAAGAGGTCACATACACCTCGACAAATAGCCCAATTCAAGCAGTAAATAAACCAGATGGTACGTTTAGAATGGTGGCAAATTACAAAGCACTGAAAGAAGGAACTAAAAAAAAGGATAGGAGATATTTAATAAATCCACAAACTACATTGGAACAAGTAGTAGGCAGATTTTCAGTGGACAGTGAGGCCCAGAGGAGTTTGGACCAGTTAAAAACAGCTGTAGCAACATCAGGGCCATTAGAGGAGAGACATGAAGAGGACTATTTGAGCATTAAATTCGATCTGTATGCAAATGGATATGGTATGGTGCTTGCTAACCATAGTACTCAGGCACCTATCAAACATTGACAGGAAATTGGCCAAGGGGTGAACAAAAGTTTTCAGACATCGCAAAATGTCTGGCAGCCATAACAAAAAGAATAGCAGAGATTGAAAATTTATCAGCCGGGAAGAAAGTTTATGTCACAACAGAATTTTTAGAATTGACAGAGTTAACCAAGAGACAGGGTTGCCAGCAAGGCGTGAATACAGCTCGATGGGAAAGATGGGAAACCATTCTTTTAAACTCTGCCTTAATGTTTATTCATAGCATTAAAAAGGGACAGAAACTTTTTTAAACATAAATTTAGAGTACCCAATTAATTTTTTCCAATTAAGGGGCAATTTAGCGTGTTCAATCCACCTACCTTGCACATCTTTGGGTTGTGGGGGCGAAACCCACGCAAACACGGGGAGAATGTGCAAACTCCACACGGACAGTGACCCAGAGCCGGGATAGAACCTAGGACCTCGGCGCCGTGAGACTGCAGTGCTAACCACTGCATCACTGTGCTGCCCTAAAAGGGACAGAAACTTGATAAATCAGTTAGCAGAACAGAGTTGGTAAATGCTTGGGTGGTATATACTGATGGTAGTAAAGTTAAGGAGGATGAAGAACAAGCCAGATGGGCATCCATTTTTTAAAAATTCAGGAAAGAAAATGGTGGAGGAACAGGGGAGAAGGGTTAGAGGCATGGTGACAAGACAGTTTTTTTTGTGCAGCAAGGACTGGAGTTTTGAAACTAAATGGTTGGACAAACGGTAGAAATAAACTTCTAGAACAAAAAGAACAATGGGAAAAGATAGATAAAGTTTTGATAGCTATGGAAATACAGACTATTCATCAGAAATCACACACAAAAGAAACTGGGGAACTGTGTAAGGAAAATCAGGAAGTGGATGAATTAGCCAGATTTAGAACGTTAATCTTGGGAACACAGAGGCTGTCCTTCAAATGGTGATTAAGCAAATACATGAAGCCACAGGGCATGGCGGTAACAGTGTAGTGGCAAGGGAGTTGGAAAATTAGGAATTAAAATAACCTATTGGAGACAACGTTTAGCTGCAGTTAGGAGGAAACGTGTATGGCCTGTGGGGGACAGAAAGGGAATAAAACATAAGGGAGCATAAAAACTGAGACGCCGATGGAAGAATTGTCATTAGAGTATGCAGGCCCTCCTTTTCCTAGGAGCAGCAAAAGTAATTTGTACTTTTTAATCAAAGCTGATAGCAGCACGGGGGAAGTTGAATTAGAGAAACATGGCACCTGGAACAAAATAAATTGTATCAGAACTAAAACATCTGACCCAATTAAATAATAACAGAGGGATTATTATAATCCAGAGGCAACCTATCGGCAGCAAACGAAGAAACGTAATCAATAAGGAATTGAGAATATGGGATGATAGGTCAAGGGCTGTTATTAATGGACCTCAGTTTAAAATGATTCATTGTGAACATAATGAAACATCGTGCTAAGGATGTAGCACATTTTGTAGCCCAGTAGTTTGGACAGGGAGTAGTCATATGAAACCTAGGAAAATGGCAGATACAGAGTATTCAGGTGAGTTGATATTGCATTTCGAACGACAGAAATGGGGAAATGCTTCGGCTCCCAGGGAAATTTGGGGAATTCAGTTTTGTCATGATTGTTTTGTGAAACATCAGGCAACACTGATGATTGAAGTCTGTGACCACAAGATAGATTTTGACCATGGGATGGGGTGATAATGACAAATTGTAATTACTGCAGAGAAAACCTAGCTGACGACTAAGTGATTGTGAAAGGATGTGCAGGATTGTGGAGAAGTGACAAACTTGTGGTACCAATTAGTGAGGGAGTACGTGGTTTAAGAGATGTTGGGGTGACCCGGGGACGTAAAATTAGCCTAACAGTGTTTAGAGACTGTATCACTGCAATGATGCCGTGCCACATGATAGATCATATCCCCAAACCGCTCGGACAAGGGAAAAAGAATGTTGTACTAAATTAATGATTGACCCGGGATATAAATTTGGAAAATATATGAATTAAAATAGACCTGGAGAAAGGGGTTCTGTGGATAAATTAAAAACCCCGGACGATGGACAGGCTTTGGGGGAAAAAAAAGGAATTTTTGGTTGTGAGTATCAGGGGATTACTGCACTTACTAGTATTATGTGATGAAGTGGAGTGGGATGCCAGTGAATTGAAACCTGTTAGCAGCATCGATAGGACAGGTGGTAAAGTGAAAATGTCATGTTCAGAACTTACCTTTCATAAAAGTCCTGTCATAATCAGAATTAAAGACATTGAAGTAAAAGCAGTAGCGATACCCGAAATGTATCAGGGAAAGTTTTGACCTGATTGGACCACTGAGAGAGCAAAGGAGGAGGAGTTTGAGATTCTTCGAGTCTCACTCAGGGGTGCAATGATAGAAGGAGGAGGCCTAACAGGCCTTAGTCGTATGATGTATGTAAATGATCAGGAAAACAAATCAGTTAAAAAATAAAAGGAATGGTGTCAACGGAAATCCGGAAGTCCTGGAGAGGGCACTTCTGGAATATCCAAACAAGAATAGAAAGATACAAATTAAGAAATAGGGTCCTCTCCACCTTTGACCTGTTCATTTGGTTTTCAGATGAAGCAAAAATAATACAGACGAAAAATGAGAACTATGCTCCAGAGGAAGATATTTTAGACAGTATTGGGGGCAACCTGGGCAACCTGATGATACAATTGGCTACTACATATTTGAGAGAATTAAATGATAGAGCCCGGAGGAAAACTACGGGTTAGAAGCAAATCACAATATTAAGTTATTACTGCACAGTGAAACCTTCGGTCACACATCACTGACTGGATACATGTCCTGGACATCAGCTGATGGATGACCTGCGGTCTCCACAGGGCACGTACTACGCGGTGAAGTTACTAAGGGTCTCGGCAGACAGTAGCGACTGACGAGGAACCCCTGCATTTTAAATGACAATAGTTCAGGAATTTTGGCAGCTTGATGCCACGGCAGGAAATTTGTAACCAATGCAGCAAACAATATTGCATTGGAGAGTGTAATAGTTATTACGGATGAAATGTCCTGTAAATTGTTAGGGACTGTTATGTATGGATTCAATTGGGTTGTAACCCCAAAAGTTGACTGTATGAAATGTGCAAGTGGAGTTATTGCAAAGTTTTTATTAAAAAAAAAAAATGGCAAGTATACACTTCATGCTCCAAGGGAAATGATAATGGACAAAAAAGGGATTTGAAGAAAACTGAGTTATTGTCTCATGTAAGCCAGGGCTGGCAGACTACATGGTTCAGTACAATGTTAGACATTAGTGTGAGGAAGTCAGGAATAGAAACATGATCGATTGAAGCTTCTGAAATTAATGAAGTAAGATAATCAGTGGATAGTACATGATATCATGATTTACCATTCCAATGAGAAATGGAAAGCACTTTCTAAACAGCCAGTGATGGACAAACGACCCTTTTGGTCGCTGATGGACTGAGTTGTGTGCTGAGTTGTGTATGGGACATGAGGAAGTTTCTACAGTGCTGCTACCCCAAGGCAGTCAGGTGCTTTGGAGGTAGTGGAACACACGGATATAGCTATTGTGTTACCTCCCTGAGCAGCGACAGCTATGGTTCACGGTAATTGGACTTGAGGAAAGAACAATACAAAGAATCTATCGACACTGGTCTGCGAGATGGATGAATTGACAATTGATTTCCGTGCACAGTTTACAAATCACAACATGTACACACAAATGACAAGGATCAGGGATATCTGCTAGTCAGTACAACTAGAAGGGGGATATAAACCCTAAAGCAGGATTCAGCTCAGAGTCAGCTCTCATAGCTCGGTCATGGGGTTTTACCTGATGCATAGATTGCTAATACCTGTTATTATAATTGTATACTGTATAATCATTGGATGCCTTAATATGTGTTGTAAGATGGCTATGGCTCGGATGATGCCGATAGACTCGACCCATCACCAATCACCAAGATGACATCCCGTTACTGGCGACCATCAAACCAGAAGGAACCCGGACGGAGAGCCAGTGGCTGTAAAAATGTGATGAGGTGCTTATGTACAGAATGTAATGAATTGCGGGACGGTCTTTCAGACCAGACATCGATACAATTGGGGATGTTTATAATGGATACTGGAAGTTGTATGCCAAACCAAAATCCAAATTTGGACCGAGACAGCAACAGGACTATTGTTGGTCTGGTGAATTGTTAGCACACTTTTTGACCATCAGGGGGAATACCTACCCAAACATTTCTCTACAAATAGAGATGCCCGTGGCAGAGGTGAAAGAAAATATAACATGTCTGTTCTCCACTTGTACTGACCGACAGTGTAGGGTAGCGTAACCCAGACGTCAAGCCAATGCATCTGTCACAACACCACCGGTGTCCCATTGTCGGCAGGTAGCAAAAGGGAATGTTGGTTAGGAGGCGGAATAGTAGTTATTATAGAATGATAAAAGGAGGGAATGAGTAAATGAACAGAAAAGCATGGTACTAAAGCATGATGGGTAGTTAGGCCAAGTTAGGAGTAAACTCTTACTGCAGTAGAGTAAGGAGTTAGGTTAGCGGACTTTGTAAAGATCTCTAGCTTATGCTGGGGAAAATGTGCAGCCTGCAAGTGGGATTCAAGGCATGATGTGGGGAATGGGTAGTTACCGAGTCAGCCTGTTGGAAAAGATACTGGTAAAAGGGGCCTCGGGGTTAAGGAATGTGGGATGAGCCTATTGGGATCAGTAACTGCAAAGATCACCTTATATGGCCAGGTCAAGGAATGTGGGGAAAACCTATGAAAACTACATTTGCCACCGTTACCTTATTTGGTCGTGTGTATGTGAAACTTGATGCTACATGAATGTATATGAAAACAAGATGCTTTGTCCTTTTGTCCTCACTTGCTCTGGGAATCTCAGGAAGCCTGGTTGTGTCCTGCTGTTATCAGAGTGAGTCTAGCTTGCAAGCTGCTTGGAATAAAATAGATTTTTACCGACAAATCCGACTTGGTTTATTTACTGAGACCAGACTGAGGGAAAAGCCCCCGAAATCATCACGTGCAGCAAAATCCATTTTTGCACGCCATGGGATACCATTACAAGTTGTCTCTGACATTGGTCCTTGCTTCACAAGCTGGGAGTGGACACAGTTTGCAGAGAAGTACAACTTTAATCACATCAAGCCTATTGCATCCTCAATCAAATGGCAAAGCAGAAAAGGGCGTAGGAATAATCAAAAAATTGTTCCATAATGCAATTAATGTAACAAAGATTTACCTTTGGCACTGTTGACATACAGAGCAACACCACTGTCATCTGGATTATCACCAGCTCAGATGTTAATGGGTAGAAAAATTTCCACCATATTAACTGAGATAATTATTCCAGATGTGGATCAACAAGAGATACACAACCACATCAAATTATGAAAACGGAAACAAAAAGAGAACTATGACAAGTAAACAAAACCTCTATCGATATTAAAAGATTACATACGTATACAAAATCCTGATGGTGGATGGCAACACATAGCTAAAGTTCTAAGACAAGTCACACCCAAATCATACTTAGTTCAGACTGAATAAGGTTCTATGTTCAAACGAAATAGAGGAGCACTGTTGCGAATCAAACATCATGTCTCAACCTCAACAGGTTATTGATAACATCTTCAAGGTCATTGACTTTCCTAATCCTTAGTTGTTACCAATACAGCAAGACAATATGGAAGATAAATTGCATACTTTGAAGAAACCACTGAGAAGATCAACTAGAACAAGGAAACCATAGAACGGATTACATTTGCAATGACTGTAATAATGATTCATTTATCAACAAAGTGATGTAACAGTTATTTGCAAATTAATGTAAAAATAACAAGATCAGGATTAATGCTAGCTCATATAATGTTCAAAGAAAAACATCACAAAGTTTATAATATTTTTTTTCCAAAGAAAGGGGGTTGTGGTATTATCATAAATGTAAGAACTGCAAGTGTGAATGAAATGTCTAGATCAGCCACTAGAGGGAGCTAGAGTTACAAGTATAGAAGATATTGATGCTAAGCCTTGTGGGGTAGAGAAGTGAAGTAGTTAGCTAGAGTACAGACTGAAGGAAAAATAGTGAGTGAGAGCAGATTATAGTTTATAATAGTGCAGAGTTGTAGATGAGTGCAGATTATATGTTAATTATCAACTGTATTATTTAGGAGTACATGTTGAATATAAATTAGTAATGTTAATAAATTTATAGCTTTGTTAAAGTTAAAGCTATTTTGTGGTCTTTGTGAACACTACGCCAACCATCCTGAATTTAGCAACACAAAGTCCACCACACCCTCTTCCAGCACCACCCCCAATTCGTCCTCCCACTTAACCCCTTCATGGACACCCTGTTCTCCTCCAAAATCTTCCTGTAAATTGCCAAGACCCCTCTCTCCAATTGCCCCGTTGACAGCACCTCCTCCATCAATGAGGAGGCAGGCGCAATTGGGAATGTCGGGAAGACCTTCCTGATAAAGTCCCGCACCTGCATATAGCTCGCCCATTTCCTCCAAACTCGCAAATCGCACTCCCAGAGAATGATCCTTCATTTCCTTAATCCCCCTCTCTTCCCTTCCCAGGAACCTTGTGTCAATCCTCAAACTGGTCTTTTACTTCAATTAAATTAGTCGCCTCCTTATCTTTTGTTGTATTGTTTTCAGGATGTGACTGTTGCTGAATTAATTGGCCTCCATTAGCTGTCTGGAAAGAATTGATGACAACCGTGTAGCTTGCAACGCTCCTTCAGAACACATTAATAAAAAAATAATCACATGATGTGGGGCTGACATCACATGTTGGTCGGAACAGGTAAGGTTCCTGTCCCTTAAGGGCTTTGAAGGACAAATGTTGAATCAGCAACCTAATTAGCCAGCGTTCACTGGGCAGATGTTGTGCAAACATAGGAACATATTGAGCTCTGACATTCAAGGAGTCAAGGTGTACAGTTACACAGGTACCTTTAGCCTGTGCTAGAGACCAGATTATGTGAATCAGCTTGGAAAGCATAAGGTGGCGGTTACTTGCGTTTTATCAGACTTGTTTTTGTAACAGCTTCATGAAATGATTGTGTGGAGAGGCGAGGGAGCGGTTAAAGACTGAGCTTTGTTTTTAGTTTTGAACGGCAGCGTCCCATGAGCCAGAAGCCGAGTAGATTCAAACTGAAATCAAACAGAGCTCTGAAATGTTCCTGAAATGATTGTGCGCAGAGGCGGGGAACGGTAAAAGACCATGCTTTGTTTTCAGTGTTGAATAGGAAGCATCACATGAGCCAAAAGCAGGGTAGATTCAAACTAAAATCAAACAGCTCTGAAGCAAGTAAAACAAGTTGGTTCAATGGATTAGTTACCAGGTTAACTATTCACTGTGAGCATTTCATGAACAAGCAATTCAGAATGGAGATTTGTGTTTGAACACGGAAGAGAATGAACAATTCAAATTAGGCATTTATTCCATGGGCACCTGCTGAATGGGACGGTTTCCCTTTTGTTGATACTTTGCTCACATACAATTGCACCAAAGAAATGGCTTTCACGTTAGATTGTTAAATTGTATAATTGTAAACTAACTAGATAAGTATACAGGGAGAATAAAGAGATGAGGGCAGCAGCTGATTATACTCAATTACAAAAGCTTCTGACTCTTGAAAACACACAAGAGCCTGGTGGCTCTGGGCTGTTATTGTGAGCAGGACAGTGGGTGGCTATAGATCAGCTGAGCTGAAACGCTGACTCTTTCTCTGTAGAGAGCTACAAACCATCGCTATGTCCAAGCAAAGAACTGTGCGCCTGGAATGTGGGAAGCCCACCCAGATGAATTATGTGTTGGGGACCGAACTCAGCATTGATGTTTACAAGTAAGTCAGAACGAACTGATTTCTCTGTCCTGTATGCTGTACAAGATTAAAATGTGTCTTTGACAAAGGGTCATCGAAACGTTAGCTCTTTTCTCTCCCTACAGACGCTGCCAGGCCTGCTGAGATTTTCCAGCGTTTTCCCTTTTGATTAAAATGTGGCTGTGTTCCCTCGATGGTAAACGGGAGCAGGGTTTGTTGCGATGTTTCCTATATTCCAATATTTGATCTGGACTGACTTTATGGGCCAACAGATGGGTGAACTCCTAAATTTGGGCACTGCTCTGGATGGCATGCCTGCCAGTAACTGGCCCATCCCTGCTCCCACCATGATAGTACCAGTGGCAGGGCAGACCCATCCATGATCCAGTTCAGCTCCTTAAGTGGGCAATTAATGCACAGCTTTCTTTGGAGAGGAAATACAGATCACCTTTTTTCCTGCGTCATAATCTTGGCAGCAGGTGTCTTGTGTGTGAGAAAATGAAGGAGACAAAAGTGTCTGGTAACCTTTTGTGACAAATTTATAATTGGAGAATCTCCTGTTGCATGATGAAATACCTCGTGAAACACGAGAGACCCTCAATTCTAGTTTTCAAAAGCCTCATTTTACAATAAGGACTGAACTGGATTGGTGTATTGATTCATTTTTAACAAATAACTAGTCCCACTTATCCTATAACTTGCATAAAATGCAATTTGTTAGTCCCCGGAGCACAGGTACGAGGGTCAAAAAGGACTTGAATTTTGATAACCGCTTGCATACAGATGTTTCAAAGCATTATATAACCAGCGAATTACTTTGAACGTGTAGTCATTTGTTTTATAGGGAAGATAAGCAATTGATTTGCGCATAGCAAGATCACATAAACAACAAGATGAACAATCGGCCTTTGTTGATTGATGGCTGAGAGTTGGCTGAGACACGAGGAGAACCTTTTGCTTCTCTTCAAGTGCGTCACAGGAATATTTTTACGTACACTCGTGTAGATTCATGTCTCGCTCAAACAAAGTGAATAACAAAAATGCAGCACTCCCTCAAAGTGAGAGTTCAGCTCTGGTTCAATGGTCATTGGAGAGGGACATGCCAGGAGTGACTCGAGGCATGCCTTAGAATAAGGTTTGAACATAGTGAAGATACAGTACAGGGCACAATGTGCGTCCAATGCAAAAAACAGGAAGGAAAGAAAAGCGCTAAGTGAGACCATGACCAATGGATAAAAGCAAAGGTTCTAGCATATTTGGTTGAGGAGAAAGATAGACAATTAGACAATGGACAGGAGACGGAGACTCCGCGAACATCCCCATCCTCTCTTCTAGCTGAGCCTAGCGCAGTGCAAGAGGAAAAAGTGAAGTGTTTGCCAATATCTTCAACTGAAATTGCCAAATGGACAATAGTGGATGGCTCCTTTCCTGCTGGCCCTATCATCATCGATGGCAGTGTGGAACCAGCTTGATACATGCACTGACATTAGGAAGCAGCTGAGTGCAAAAGACATAACGAAGGCTATCGACCTGACAGCATCCCAGACACAGTGCTGTAAATCTGTCCCCACCTCCAACCAAGTAAGTATTCCGGTGGAGCTATGACACCCAAATCTACTCAATGACATGGACAATTCTATAAGTATGTTTTATCTACAAAAAGCTCATCCCAACCCTAGCCCTTCGACCCAAGAAGCAGCAAGATCCCGGAAACATTTAGTTCCAAGTCACTGACCGTTTTGACTTGGACATATACCGCTGTTCATTCGCTGCCTGACAGTGTCAGTCGAAGAACCATCACCACAAGAGCTGTTGTGGTTCGAGGACGGGGTGGAACAGCCATTTCCTCAGGGCAAGAGACCATGAGTAATAAAAATTAAGCTTTTTAATGTCTTTCATCCCACAATCACACCGGTTAATTTAGCTTATGTATGAAACTCTGGAGTGGTGTCAGAATGTGCACCCTTCTGGACTTACGGGTGCGGCGATGACCAGCTGAGTCGCACGTTTCGGCAGCTCCCGGTGAAACGGACTTTTGGGCTCTTGATAGGAGCCCCAACGGCAATTTTGACGGCTAAAAACACTGTGCGGTAAACCAGAAGGGAATCCCCCCTGGATACGGATGAAAAAAGGAGGAGAAAGTGGATCCTTTAGAACAGCGGCAAGGAAGGCAAGCAAAAACCAAGATGGCGTCGGAAGGTGGCAGTTTAATATGGGGCCCTGAACAACAAGAGTTCTTGAAATGCTGTGTGTAAGAGCTCAAAAAGGAAATGAAGAAAGAGCTGTTGGCCCCGATAATACAGGCAATCGAAGGGCTAAAGGAGGAACAAAAGACCCAGGAGCGGGAGCTTTGGGTCGTGAAGGCAAAGGCAGCCGAGAATGAGGACGACATACAGGGCCTGGTGGTGAAGACGGAGATGCATGAGGCACATCAGAAACGATGTGTGGAAAGGTTGGAGGCACTGGAGAACAATGCAAGGAGGAACAACCTGAGGATTCTTGGTCTTCCTGAAGGTGCGGAGGGAGCGGACGTCGGGGCATATGTGAGCACGATGCTGCACTCGTTAATGGGAGTGGAGGCCCCGGCGGGTCTGTTGGAGGTGGAGGGAGCATACCGAGTGATGGCGCGAGGACCGAGAGCAGGAGAAATTCCCAGAGCCATAGTGGTGAGATTCCTCCGTTTTAAGGATAGAGAAATGGTCCTTAGATGGGCAAAGAAAACTCTGAGCAGTAAATGGGAGAACGCGGTGATCCGCGTTTATCAAGACTGGAGTGCGGAGGTGGCGAGAAGGAGGGCGAGCTTTAATCGGGCCAAGGCGGTGCTTCATAAAAAGAAGATAAAATTTGGAATGCTGCAACCGGCAAGACTGTGGGTCACATATCGAGGAAGGCACCACTACTTTGAGACGGCGGATGAAGCGTGGACTTTTATTGTGGAAGAAAAACTGGAATGAGCGGGTTATTAAAAAGAACGTTTGAACAAAGTGGTGGGGCGAATGTGGGGGGCGAAGAGGGGGGTTAAAAAGGGGGGAAAGAGGAGTTTTATGTACTAATCCTGCGATGTGGTAACTTTTCTCTCTTCCACAGGTGGTGATGGGGGGAGGAGGGGAGGTGGAGGAGATGGGGCATTGGCCATTGGGGGCGGGGCCAAGGGAGAAGCGCGGGCTTGGTTCCCGCGCTATGATAATCATGGCGGGAATAGAGAGGCAGGAAGGAGGGGGCGTCGCACGGTGCGAGCCGAGGCCAGAGTTTGCTGACTTTTGGGAGCAACATGGGGGGAGTAATTACGCTAGCGGGGGATCTAGCGGGGGGGTGGGAGGGGGGAATTACTGGGTTGCTGCTGCTGGGGAGAGGGGGGAGCTGGTATGGGAGTGGATGGGCGGGGGGGCACCGCCTGGGGGAGATACAGCTGCGTGGGAACCGGGTGAGGAGCTGGAAAAAGGGGATGGCTAATCGACAGGGGGGGGGGTAGGAAGCCCCCCCAACCCGGCTGATCACGTGGAACGTGAGAGGGCTGAACGGGCCGATAAAGAGGGCACGGGTACTCGCACAACTTAAGAAACTTAAGGCAGATGCGGTTATGTTACAGGAAACGCACCTGAAACTGACCAGGTTAGGCTACGCAAAGGATGGGTGGGGCAGGTGTTCCATTCGGGGCTAGATGCGAAAAACAGGGGGGTGGCTATATTAGTGGGGAAGCGGGTAATGTTCGAGGCAAAGACTATAGTGGCGGATAACGGGGGCAGATACGTGATGGTGAGTGGCAAACTACAGGGGGAGCCGGTGGTTTTGGTAAACGTATATGCCCCGAACTGGGATGATGCCAATTTTATGAGGCGGATGCTAGGACGCATTCCGGACCTAGAGATGGGAAAGCTGATAATGGGGGGAGATTTTAATACGGTGTTGGAACCAGGGCTGGATAGGTCGAAGTCCAGGACTGGAAGGAGGCCGGCAGCAGCCAAGGTACTTAAAGATTTTATGGAGCAGATGGGAGGTGTAGACCCGTGGAGATTTAGCAGACCTAGGAGTAAGGAGTTCTCGTTTTTCTCCTATGTCCATAAAGTCTACTCACGAATAGACTTTTTTGTGCTGGGAAGGGCGTTGATCCCGAAGGTGAGGGGAACGGAGTATACGGCTATAGCCATTTCGGATCACGCTCCACACTGGGTAGACTTGGAGATAGGGGAGGAAACAGGAGGGCGCCCACCCTGGAGAATGGACATGGGACTAATGGCAGATGAGGGGGTGTGTCTAAGGGTGAGGGGGTGCATTGAAAATTACTTGGAACTCAATGATAATGGGGAGGTCCAGGTGGGAGTGGTCTGGGAGGCGTTGAAGGCGGTGGTTAGAGGGGAGCTGATATCAATAAGGGCACATAAAGGGAAGCAGGAGAGTAAGGAACGGGAGCGGTTGCTGCAAGAACTTTTGAGGGTGGACAGACAATATGCGGAAGCACCGGAGGAGGGACTGTACAGGGAAAGGCAAAGGCTACATGTAGAATTTGACTTGCTGACTACAGGCACTGCAGAGGCACAATGGAGGAAGGCACAGGGTGTACAGTACGAATATGGGGAGAAGGCGAGCAGGTTGCTGGCACACCAATTGAGGAAAAGGGGAGCAGCGAGGGAAATAGGGGGAGTGAGGGATGAGGAAGGAGAGATGGAGCGGGGAGCGGAGAGAGTGAATGGAGTGTTCAAGACATTTTATAAAAAATTATATGAAGTGCAACCCCCGGATGGGAGGGAGAGAATGATGGGCTTTTTGGATCGGCTGGAATTTCCCAGGGGGTGGGGGGGAGGGGTGGGGGAGGGGTGGGGGTGGGGGGGAGGGGGTGTGGGGGGAAGGGGGGAGTGGGGTGGGAGGGGGGGTGGGGGGGTAGGGGGGGGTGGGGGGGTAGGGGGGGGTGGGGGGGTGGGAGGGGGGGTTGGGGGGGTGGGAGGGGGGGTTGGGGGGGTGGGGGTGGGGTGGGAGGGGGGTGGGGGTGGGGTGGGAGGGGAGGTGAGGGGGGAGGGGGAGGGGGGGGAGGGGGGGTGGGGGTAGGGGGGGTGGGAGGAGGAGGAACCAGAAGGACTCTCAGGGTTGTTAATATATACTGTATAATATGTATAGGTCGTTGCTACAGATAATTATATATTGGACTGTTAAATTATATTTTTGGAGAGTGTTACTTGTGATAAGGCAGTTGCCAATTAGGGTTAGTTTTCATTTTTGTTATTTATTATTTATTAATTTTCTGTTTATAAAATAGGTCATTGTTATTTGTGTTGTTATAATATTGTGTAAAGGATGCACAATGTACTGTGTTGGTTGACCAAAAATTTTCAATAAAAAATATTATTTAAAAAAAAAGTGAGGGGGTGTATTGAAAGGTACTTGGAATTCAATGATAATGGGGAGGTACAGGTGGGAGTGGTCTGGGAGGCGCTGAAGGCAGTGGTTAGAGGGGAGCTGATATCTATTAGGGCACATAAAGGAAAGCAGGAGGGTAGGGAAAGGGAGCGGTTGTTGAAAGAACTTCTGAGGGTGGACAGACAATACGCGGAGGCACCGGAGGAGGGACTGGACAAAGAAAGGCAAAGGCTACATGTATAATTTGACTTGTTGACTACGGGTAATGCAGAGGCACAATGGAGGAAGGCACCGGGTGTACAGTACGAATATGGGGAGAAGGCGAGCAGGTTGCTGGCCCACCAACTGAGGAAAAGTGGAGCAGCGAAGGAGATAGTGGGGGTGAGAGATGGAGCGGGGAGCGGAGAGAGTGAATGGAGTGTTCAAGGCATTTTACGAAAGATTATATGAAGCTCAGCCCCCGGATGGGAAGGAGAGAATGATGTGCTTTCTGGATCAGCTGGAATTTCCCACGGTGGAGGAGCAGGAGAGGGTGGGACTGGGAGCACAGATTGAGACGGAGGAAGTGGTGAAAGGGATTGGGAGTATGCAGGCGGGGAAGGCCCCGGGACCAGACGGATTCCCAGTTGAATTCTATAGGAAATATATGGACTTGCTGGCCCCGCTACTGATGAGAACCTTTAATGAGGCGAGGGAAAGGGGGCAGCTGCCCCCGACTATGTCAGAGGCAACGATATCGCTCCTCCTAAAGAAGGAAAAAGACCCGCTGCAATGCGGGTCCTACAGGCCTATTTCCCTCCTGAATGTGGACGCTAAGATTCTGGCCAAGGTAATGGCAATGAGGATAGAGGATTGTGTCCCGGGGGTGGTTCATGAGGACCAAACTGGGTTTGTGAAGGGGAGACAGCTGAATACAAATATACGGAGGCTGCTAGGGGTAATGATGATGCCCTCACCAGAGGGGGAAGCGGAGATAGTGGTGGCGATGGATGCAGAGAAAGCATTTGATAGAGTGGAGTGGGAGGTTTTGAGGAGATTTGGTTTTGGGGATGGGTATATCAGGTGGGTACAGTTGCTGTATAGGGCCCCGATGGCGAGCGTGGTCACGAATGGACGGGGGTCTGACTATTTTCGGCTCCATAGAGGGACGAGGCAGGGATGTCCTCTGTCCCCGTTATTGTTTGCACTGGCGATTGAGCCCCTGGCCATAGCGTTGAGGGGTTCCAGGAAGTGGAGGGGAGTACTCGGGGGGGGGGGGGAGAAGAACACCGGGTATCTCTGCATGCGGATGATTTGTTGCTATATGTGGCGGACCCGGCGGAGGGGATGCCGGAGATAATGCGGATACTTGGGGAGTTTGGGGATTTTTCAGGGTACAAACTGAACATGGGGAAAAGTGAGTTGTTTGTGGTGCATCCAGGGGAGCAGAGCAGAGAGATAGAGGATTTACCGTTGAGGAAGGTAACAAGGGACTTCCGGTACTTGAGGATCCAGATAGCCAAGAATTGGGGTACATTACACAGGCTTAATTTAACGCGGTTGGTGGAACAGATGGAGGAGCACTTTAAGAGATGGGACACGGAGTCACTGTCATTGGCAGGTAGGGTGCAGGCGGTTAAAATGGTGGTCCTCCCGAGATTCCTTTTTGTGTTTCAGTGCCTCCCGGTGGTGATCACTAAGGCTTTTTAAAAAAGAATCGAGAAGAGTATTATGAGTTTTGTGTGGGCTGGGAAGACCCCGAGAGTGAGGAGGGGATTCTTGCAGCGTAGTAGGGACCAGGGGGGTGCTGGCACTACCAAGCCTAAGTGAGTACTACTGGGCCGCCAATGTTTCAATGGTGTGTAAGTGGATGGGAGAAGGGGTGGGAGCGGCGTGGAAGAGATTGGAGAGGGCGTCCTGCAGGGGGACTAGCCTACAAGCAATGGTGACGGCGCCGTTGCCGTTCTCACCAAAGAAATACACCACAAGCCCGGTGGTGGTGGCTACATTGAACATTTGGGGGCAGTGGAGACGGCATAGGAGAAGGACGGGAGCTTCGGTGCGGTCCCCGATAATAAACAATCATAGGTTCGTTCCGGGGAGAATGGATGGGGGATTTGGAGCATGGCAAAGAGCTGGGGTAGTACAACTGAGAGATCTGTTTGTAGATGGGACGTTTGCGAGTCTGGGAGCGCTGACGGAAAAATATGGGTTGCCTCAAGGGAATGCATTTCGGTACATGCAATTGAGGGCTTTCGCGAGGCAACAGGTGAGGGAATTCCCGCAGCTCCCGACGCAGGAGGTGCAGGATAGAGTGATCTCAGAGACATGGGTGGGGGATGGTAAGGTGTCGGACATATACAGGGAAATGAGGGACGAGGGGGGAGATCATGGTGGATGAGCGGAAAGGGAAGTGGGAAGGGGAGCTGGGGGAGGAGATTGAGGAGGGGCTGCGGGCTGATGCCCTACGTAGGGTAAACTCATCGTCCTCGTGTGCCAGGCTAAGCCTGATACAATTTAAGGTGTTACACAGGGCGTATATGACTGGAGCACGGCTCAGTAAATTTTTTGGGGTAGAGGATAGGTGTGCGAGATGCTCGAGAGGCCCAGCGAATCACACCCACATGTTCTGGTCATGCCCGGCACTACAGGGGTTCTGGGTGGGGTTGGCAAAGGTGCTTTCGAAGGTGGTGGGGGTCCAGGTCGAACCAAGCTGGGGGTTGGCTATATTTGGGGTTGCAGAAGAGCCGGGAGTGCAGGAGGCGAGAGAGGCAGACGTGTTGGCCTTTGCGTCCCTTGTAGCCCGGCGCAGGATATTGCTAATGTGGAAGGAAGCCAAATCCCTGGGTGTGGAGACCTGGATAAACGACATGGCAGGGTTTATAAAGTTAGAACGGATTAAGTTCATGTTAAGGGGTTCGGCTCAGGGGTTCACCAGGTGGTGGCAACCGTTCGTCGATTACCTCACAGAAAGATAGAGGGAATGGAAAAGAAGTAGACAACAGCAGCAACCCAGGGGGGTGGGGGGGGGGGGGGATGGAATCGAACGGACTCTCAGAGATGTTATTGTATATGTATAATATGTATAGGTAGTTGTTATAGGTAATTGTATGTTGGATTGTATTTTTGGAGAGTATTTATTTTGGACAAGGCAGTTGCCATTCAGTTTTGTTTTGTTTATATTTTATTTATTTGTTTAAAACTGGCCACTGTTATTTATATTGCTTTATTGTTGTGTAAAAGAAACACTACGTACTGTTATGTTTGGCCAAAAATCTTGAATAAAGTATATTTTTAAAAAAAGAATGTGCACCCTTCTGACTCAGACAGGATTGCTACTGAGTGAGCCAGGGGAACAAAATTAAGCTTTTTAATGTCTTTCATCCTACAATCACACTGGTTAAGTTAGCTTGTGTATCAAATTCTGGAGAGTTGTCAGAATGTACACCCTTCTGACTCAGACAGGATTGCTACTGAGTGAGCCAGGGAAACAATGAAATGAGTTTATTTGAGCGAGTGTAACTGTAATGATACAGATGCTTTTTAAAAATAAATTCAATCCATGACCTCAATTGAACTGTCTCTTTCCGCAGGCCATCACCTCCAAAGTCCCAGCTTTTTGAAATCCGCTTTAGCCCCGGTGTGAAATGCTCCATTTTAGATCAACAGCATGTAACCCCGGTGACTGAACATGCAGTTAAATCGGTTCTCCGCAAAGGAACCATTCTCCTAGTCAGACAGGATAAAACGAGCAAGAATGTCAATGACAACAAGGTAACATTATTTCCCTTTGATCGCCTCTACCGTGAGAAGTATTTCTGGTGCCACTTTCTGCATCCCCTTGACCTCGGGATCGTACTATTCTCTTTATTTCATAGTTCTCTCTCGTCACTTCCTTTCTTATTTTCTCCTCCAGTTTTCCTCACGGTTTTCGTTACTCCTTCCCTCAACTAGAAAGAAGAGTGATCACCATCAGGAAATTGAAGAGGAAATGGAAACAGATTAGTATTTGATGCAATGCAACAGTCCCCTTCCGGGCTGTACATCTCTAAGGGGTTCAACCATTTGAAATGGTTAAAGAAACTCAAGCTCTACATTCTGCAAGGAAGAGGATTAAGTGGTGACCTCACATCGGGACATAAAATATTAAATGGTGCATCTGAAATAAATACAAAATAGCACTTCAAATTGAATCAGGAAAGGTGGAATGGGGGTGGTAGTGGTGCAGTGGCGTTATCACTGGACTAATAATCCAGTCACCCAGGGTAATGCTATAGAGGCCTGGATTCAGATCCCACCACGGCAGGTAGTGAAATTTGAATTCAATAAATTTCTGGAATTAAAAGTCGAATGATGACCATGAAACCATTGTCGTAAAAACCCATCTGGCTCACTAATGTCCCTTTGGGGAAGGAAATCTGTCTTCCTTACCTGGTCTGGCCTACATGAGACTCCAGGCCCACAGCAATGTGGTTGACTCTTCGCATGCCTCCTGAAATGGCCAAGCTAGCCACTCGGTTCAAGGGCAATTAGGGATGGACAACAAATGCTGGCCCAGCCTGTGATGCCCACATCCCATGAATAAAAATTATATTGATATAAATGATTTGAAAGTAAGTTTTAAATAAGCATTTGTTAGGAAGAACTTTGAGTGATAAGCATTTGGAATAATTCACCAATCAATGCAAAGCAAAATGAAAAGATAGAATTTCAGTAGATAGCTGAAAACCCATATAAAGCACGTTAGGATGGTAATGGGACCGCGCTTTGAAGTGCTCCAAACTCCACCCCTGTCCTATGTCATTCTGAGTAAGACGCCTTACAACACCAGGTTAAAGTCCAACAGGTTTGTTTCAAACCACTAGCTTCCTCAGAGGAAGGAGCTGCGCTCCGAAAGCTAGTGATTTGAAACAAACCTGTTGGAGTTTAACCTGGTGTTGTAAAACGTCTTCCTGTGTCCACCCCAGCCCAACGCCAGAATCTCCACATCATGTCATTCTGTGGTTACGGTTCTACAAGCCACTCTTGAACCTCACCAGATTGGTCAGTCTGCATGCCTGAGGTCAAAGAGTGAGGGTTACAGGCAGGATTGGTCATCCCCTTACCCAACTTCACATCCTTGTTCAAAATTTGAATCGTATTATGCATTCAATCATAGGTTTTTAACTCCATGCCCATTCTCTTCCTGTAGGTTACAGTTACATTTTATGAGGATAAGTCCAACAACCCCATTGACGAGATGACCCTACAGTTTACAGCTGTTGGTAAGCGTCGCCCTCACAAATTTAATGGTGCTGCTGGGTTTACTGCCTATGCTCATGGAAATATAATAAAAATCATTTGAACTTTAAATTCTAAATCCATTTTAAAAATCTCCTGCTAGGGTACAGCATAGAAAAAAAGTCCAAGATTGTGATTTAACAGAAGTGAGTCCCATGTCAAACATGTTTCACCGGGTGTTTCACCGAGAAAGACCCCGCTACATAATGGGACTCTGTTTTATTTCAGGGCCTCAGCAGGAAATACTCCACCACAGCCACAATTAGACTCCTTTCCTGCACTGAGGAGCTCCACTTGTCATTGCAGTAAGGGATCGTGGCGCCATTAAAACTCTCAAGGACCCCCCTCCCCCAACGCGACCTTCCCCCCCCCCCCCCCCTCCCCACCCTTACTCACCTATAAGAGGGTCATCGAGCCCCTCAAACCGCACCTAATAAGGGCACCATGGAACCTGATTCCCAATGCGGACCAAATGCCACCTGGGCACTGACAGGGTGGCAGTGTCACCTGGGCACCTTGGCATTGACAGGGTGGCACATGGATGGTGCTGCCAGGGTGCCCAGGTGGCATCGGGGGTGCAAGGGAATAACCCTTCCCAGAGCTCAGCCACCCAGGTGCCCCCAATCCCTGGATATTGTTGTCTGGTGGTTCACTCCAAATCTCAAGCCCTTGGTGTAGGTTGATCCTTCTGAGGGAATATGGCCCTTTGAATGAGATGTGAAACTGAGGCCGGGTCTACCTGTTTTAGGCCAATGTTAAAGAGCCAAGAAGCATTGTTTGAAGAATAGCAAAAGGTGTTGCAGAGTCCTGACCACAACCAACAGCAGCCAATGAACTTGCCACCTGTGTCAGCTGTGCCTCTGTGGGCAGCTCTCCCGCCTCCAAGCCCCAGGATTCCATGTTCAACCTCCACACTGGGACTTGAACACAGAAACCAAGTTTTGAGAATTCCGATGCGGTACTGAGGAAATACTGCACTGCAGGAGATGCCATTCTCCGGATAAAACATAAAACCAAGGCTGTCTGCTCTGGCGGGAGTAAAAGATCCTATTTGGAAGGAAAACGGGGAGCTGTCCCTGGATCAGCCTTTGATATCCTCAGACTCCTGGCCAATATTTAGTCCTCATTCGACATCACAGAAGCATTTTATCTGGTGATTTATCATGTTGCTGCCTTTCTAAATTCATTTTGTGGGACGTGGGCATCGTTGGCTGAGCCACCATTTATTGTCCATCCCTAACTGCCCTCCCATTTTAGAGTGCATTTAACAGCCAACCACATTGCTGTGGATCCGGAGTTGCATGTAGGCCAGGTAAGGATGGCAGATTTTTTTTCCCTAAAGAACACTAGTGAACCAGATGGATTTTTATGACAATTTACATATGAACATGCAAACCTATGAAATAGGAGCAGGCCATTTGCGGGCCCCTCTGGGCTGTTCTGCCATTCAATCAGATCATGGCTGATTTTGTTGTGTTTTGAATTCCATATTCCTGTTCTAGCCCCAATATCCTTTGATTCCTTTGCCTAACCAGAATCTATCCATCTCCACCATAAGAGTATTCACTTACCCCTGCCTCCACCGCCTTCGGAGGTAGAGAGTTCCAAGGTCGCACAGCCCTCTGAGAGGAACCATTCCCCTAATCTCTGTCCTAAGAGGGCGACTCCTAATTTTAAAACCTTGCCCCCTAGTTGTGGACTCACCCACAAGAGGAAACATCCTTTCAATGATCACCTTGTCAAGACCATCCGGAATTTAATATTCTTCAACCAAACATCACCCCTCACTCTTCTAAACTCCAGTGTACAAGCTTTATCATTATCCTAACTATCCAACCTTTCCTCATATCACAACCCGCTCATTCCAGGTATCAATCTAGTAAGCCTCCTTTGAACCGCCTACAATGCATTTACATCTTTCCTTAAATAAGGAGACCAAAACTGCACACTGTAGTCGAGATGTGGTCTCACCAATGCCAAGTTGCTTTGTGCAAATTAGCTGCTGCATTTCCCAATGACTACACTTTAAAAAAAAGTACTTAATTAGCTGTAAAGTCTTCTGAAAGATGTGGTCAGGAAAATGCTACGTAAATGCAAATCTTTCAATATTCTTTTCTTGGCTGCTGTGCATTTACGATTACATTTTACAATTAAATTATGCATTGGAGAACTGGAACATTGGGACTGTTAGTAAAACTCTACAGGCGTGGAGAAATTAGCTTCTCTGTACCTTCTTTTACAGACATATCCCTAGATGTGGATGCAGATCGTGATGGGCAAGTTGAAGAGAATCATCCAAATAAGGTGATCAGAAAAATGTAAATACTGGAGTAATTTTATTCAAAATCCATTGCTGTATAAAGGGTCCTACCACCTCCAAACCACTGGTTTGGCCATTCAATGTCTTGCTTGATTGAAGCTCTGCCCATTGGTGCCTGGATTTTGCACCAGTGTCCCACAATCCATGTAGGACTCTAATTTATATCGTAAAGCAGCCTTGCGCCCATGGGCTGGCTACGTCAGGCCACATGAATATCAAATTGGTCCAGAGATGACTTGGTAGGAGCAGCACTTGACATGAAGGGAGTGCAACGGAGGTTCACCAGATGAATCCTTGAGATGGTGGGATTGTCTTATGAAGCGAGTTTGGGGAGACGGGGTCTGTATTCCCTTGAGTTTTGAAGAATTGGGTGCCAGACTGGCACTGCCAGGGTAGCCAGGTGGCACCAGCAGTGCCAGGGTATCACCCTGCCCAGAAGGGCATGCAGCTGGGGGCCTCCAATCCCCTTGGAGACACCCCCATAAGTGCCATTCCAAACTGGTCCCCATTTTTGAGGACCAGTACCAAACGGTGCTTGCCCGAGATCTCTTGAGGCGAAGGGATTGAATCTCAAAGCCTCGGGTACCTCGGGAATCTGCCCATTAAAGTGAGGTTACCGCCTAGCTCTAATATGCAGATTTGTTAAA
Organism: Scyliorhinus torazame; assembly: GCF_047496885.1. Taxonomy (NCBI): domain Eukaryota; kingdom Metazoa; phylum Chordata; class Chondrichthyes; order Carcharhiniformes; family Scyliorhinidae; genus Scyliorhinus; species Scyliorhinus torazame. The sequence continues at coordinate 39,302,138 of NC_092722.1, forward strand.
AAGTGATCCCGCCCATTGTTGGCAGGATTCCTCTTGTAAAATCTCGGCGAGTTTGCGTTGAATCTCGCGAGCCAGGTGGATCCCGGGAGCGAGATCTCCCAGCTTTCACCGGCCACACTGCGCCACAACAAGCTGCACTTCGGATGCAGCGTGGCCAGAGTATCGTGCCCAAGATGTTTCCCCTGGTGAATCTTTGGAATTCCCTATCCCAGAGAGCTGTGAAAGCTCAATCAATGAGCATGGCTCAAGACCAAAATCAATAGACTTCTGGGATCTAATGACATGAAGTGATATGGGATAGCACAGAAAAGTGATGTTGAGGTAATGATCCATGACCTAATTAAATGGCGGAGCAGGCTCATCGAGCTGAATTGTCCACTCCTGTTCCTATGTTGGCTGACACCCCGACTGAAAAAATTAGGAGACTTGGGAGTTAAGGGGGTGAATTTGACATTTGGTCTGGATTCTGAGCTCCAGTCACTTGAGGTCACCATGGATGTTTTGAGGTGATTGACAACAAAAAGAGGAGAACTTGTCTGACACATGTGCCTCTCAGATGGCTGGATGAATGACTGTTCCTTTGAAAATCAAGGAATAATAGGAATGTGTATTCGCAGCTTGTTCTTGCATCTTATTGTTTTCAGTTTTTGTCCTTCAATAGACTTTATCTATTGTATGGTCACTATTACGGGCCAGGGTTTAGAGAACTCCAAAGTATATCATGGAGTTCACCTGACCCACAACTTTTAATAGATTTTGGTTATGGGGAGCACAAGGGCCCAGTTTACACGTGTGATTTTTAAAACAAAACCATGTTTATTCTATGAACCCTGTTCACATCTTATAAACACATAGGAAACAGTTTATCAGCTGCCAATCCTGATAACCCCCCCCCAAAAGATACAGTACTCTATCGATAACGCGTAATACCTTTTTTTAGCAACATCCATAAGTTAAACCCTTTTTACAAAGACAGCAGGTTTAAATTCTCTACAGAATCGGGTATTACTTTGAAATCATCAATGAGCTGAAGACATTCTTTAGCTTGTAGAGAGAAAGTTCATTTTACATATCTGCTTGCTTTGAATACAGCTCTTCAAATCTGAAAATGAAACCAAAAACACACTGCACCTCCCAGCTCAAAGCGAAAGTAAAAGACAGACAGCCCAGCTCCACCCACACACTGACATCACTGCAGCTATTTGATAAACACTCATTTCTTAAAGGTACATCCACCTGACAGTCACACACACAGTTATAGGCAAACTGTGTCACAGTTAGCTTTATACCTTTTATGAGAACCAGTAAAAATAAATTAATTGATAAATTCATTAACTCTCTAATTAACAGCCCCTTAAAGGGACACTGTTGTAAAAGAGCAAACTTGAAAGGAAACTTCACAAAACCAAGTTATAATGAGGTGGGATTCTCTGTTCCGCTGGCAGTGCACCCCCGTCGGGTTTCCTGGCAGTGTGAGGTGATTACAATGGGAAATCCCATTGTCCGGCCTAGGGAGCGGAGAATCACGCTGCCAGTGACAGCAGACCCGGGGGGGGGCGGGTGAAATTCACCCTAATGTTGCTCCTGGAGCTCATGAGGCATTCCAGCACCTGTGGGTCACAGAAAGCTTCAAACATACCAGTGGACACCGGGTGCTCCCTTTCCTAGGGACACTCGGGTGCAAATGTAACCACTAAAGAGGGCAGACAGTCAGGCTGGACAATCCCCTCTCCCATCTGCTTGAAACCTGTTGGTCTTCCATGTGCGAAGAGTTGTCCACAACCACCTGTTGCAGACTGGTGCACTCCCAAGGTCCAGGACTACATGCTGAGGGACAGACTCTAAATCTTAGGACAACTGCTACCAAGTGCAATGGGGAATGACCACTGTTTAAAGCCCTTCAGTCATAGTGCATGAAGGCCGGAATCAGTGGCAGCCCCTTCAGGCTGTATGTTTGGCCTGAAATGCATATTGTAAATATTGACTGTAATTGTAAATCTAATGAGTAACATACTTTATTGGAAGAAAGTGATTTGTTTTTCTATTTACCTAATGTGAACTTTGAACAGTCATGTACTGTATTTTAAGAAATTTTACAAATAAAGTATATTTTCAGGGGGAAAAAATACCTTTACTTACAGGCTGGGCATTAAATGGTCCCTTGATGAGAAGTGAAGTTTTTTAAAAATATAAATTTAGAGTCCCCAATGATTTATTTATTTTCAAATTAAGGGGCAATTTAGCGTGGCTAATCCACCTAACCTGGACATCTTTGGGTTGTGGAGGGTGAGACCCATGCAGAAACGGGAGAATGTGCAAACTCCACACAGACAGTGACCCGGGACTGGGATCGAACCCGGGTCCTCAGCGCCATGAGGCAGCAGTGCTAATCACGGTGCTGCTCAGTGAAGTTTGTTAATGATCCATATAATGCCTTAATAAATATGCTTTTCGCACACCCTGCGCTGATCCGAATGTTCTTACTCATGTCCATATTGTTCAGACTTGTGCATGGAGAGGGTGCTGTTATTGATGGGAGTTTGATAATGGATTCTCCATCCTTTCACCCAGAACACCACTGATACCTGAAGAATATCTCGCACATTTCATGGGATTGCAGAGCGGGAATCTGAAATAAACTGCAACTAATTCTTTGTTTCCTTTACAAGGCTTCTTGGTCGTGGGGACCTAATGGACATGGTGCTATTCTGCTTGTGAACTGTGACAAGGATGAGGCTTTTTCTTCGAAGCCGGACAACACTGATAATTTGGTGAACAGTCTTTCGGGTATGGAGAATTATGCGCACACACAATTTGGACTCATTTGCCGGAATTTTCTGGCTGTTCGCTTCTGCGGCATTTTCCAGTCCCACCGATGGTGCATAGAACGGTAAACCCCATTTTAATCCGAAGACCTCCACTGCCGGCCAATGATGAGCCACCTCCGCCACTGCAAGACATACTGTAGGTGATGGGCAAATCCCGCCCATTGTGGTCTCTACAGCAGCTCAAACAATAAATATAAACTCCCCCACATTGCAAATATATATAAATGTTTGAGTTTTGCAGAAAAAAGAAGGCATGCTGTCAAAGCTTTTTGTCTTGCACTCATCAGGACAGATTCACAATAATACCAAATCTCGCAGGGAACAACAATTTATACTGCATGAGAAGAGAGTGCTGATTGCAGTACAAATTGTTGTTCCCTTTGAGATTTGTCGTTCTTGCGATTCTGCGCTTTTGAGTGCAAGACAAAAAACCTCAAGTTCAGAACTACTATGAAATATTTCCAGAGGGGGAACGTGAACCTGCTTATGGGATAAATGCAATGCGGGGTGGAACTTACAGCTGTTAGTGTCACATCCAGATTTTGTAGAATTGTGGCAATACACCAAGCTTTACGGCCACGGAATAAGGACATGTGTAAGTTCAAATCGCGTTTGGAGGTGTACAATGTGGGGAAGTGTTGATAATAAACTTTATTATTGTCACCAGTAGTCTTACATTAAACACTGCAAAATACCCTAGTCGTCACATTCCAGCAACTATTTGGGTACACGGAGGGAGAATTCAAAATGTCCAATTCACCAGCAAGCATGTCTTTCGCGACTTCGTTCTCCTGTGTCTGCGTGGGTTTCCTCCCACAGTCCAAAGATGTGCAGGTTAGGTGGATTAGCCATTCTAAATTGCCCTTAATATCCAAAAAGGGTAGGTGGGGTTACAGGGATAGGGTGGAGGTGTGGGCTTGAGTCGTGTGCGCCTTCCAAGGGCTAATTCAGACTTGATGGTTCTATGTAGGTGGGATGCGAGTTCTCACTCAGCCAGCCTTTGGCACATGGTGCTGAACTGAGTCATCAGATTGAACGTCCAGAAGAGCAGGAAAAGACGCATGGTACTGGAACCACATCCTGCTCTTTTAATTTGTTTCACTGGCACTTTGAAAGAGAAATATAACCTTGATTTTTTTTTTATAATACTGATGGGTGCAGAAAATAGAGAATATTTCAATACAGGAGACCGGTTAGAATGAATGGGCCGAAAGTAAGGTTAGAAGCTCCCTTTCTGACACATGTAATAGACTCAGCACTTTTACGGAGAGGTGAGGAGATAACCTAAAAAGTGGGCATTATTTTTGTTTTAGATTTGAAGGATATGTCTCACATGATTTTAAGAACTGAAGGACCACAGATTCTACAATCTGGCTACAAATTCCAACTCTACGTTTCAGTCTCTGATAGGTACAAAGTGCAGGTCTTTCTGAGAGAACGAGGTGAGTCCATTTATCTGCCCATCTACCTATCTGCTAGACTTGTACCAGACTGTATAATTATTGTAAATAACTAGTTGTCCAATGACAATGAGCTACTGGTATAAACACACCGTGCGATTTGGTGCAACAAGCAAACGACACCAAAGATACATTGAAAAGAACAAGAGGAGCTGTGTAATTAGCAAAAATGGCATTGGACAGTTCAAGAATGGTTCTGAACAGTAAACTGTGCCAATGCACCTGGGGTATGGCATTCAGAAATAAAATAGTCCACGCTAACTCAAACCTTCTATTTGTTTTAACTTTGTGCCATTCAGATACCACTCCAGAACTCGACCACCCAAGGGTGCGAGTAAAAACATTATCCCACCCCAGGCAAAAGTTACGCTTTCCCTTTTCCTTTGGGGAATTAATTCCATACAACGTAGATGAACAAATAAAGACACAAGTTGTTGAAAACATCTTTTAGAGTGGTATATTGGGCTAGGAGTGTGCCTATGTATGCTGTACATTCATGTGGCTACGTTTTCAGAGACTACAATGATTCCGTCATAGTTCTTCATACTGGTACCAAAGGGTCAAATCGACTCTGAATGGTATCTTTCAATTTTGTCCTTCCAAGTCACGATATGTCCACAGCACAGACTCACAGCTCCGTGATTCGCTGGACCTCTATCTATAAGCCCGCTGACAATGGAATGCTGCTCGAGGTCAGAGTCGCTCGGTTTCATTTTCTTTTGCCCCAAGTGGAAAGAAGGGAACATCATCAGGAACGCCATCGTGCGAGACGGGAACAGTAGCTCTTTGGGATCTACGTCACTTTTCTACATCAATGGGGGAAGGTCAGTGCAGAACAGCATCCCACACCGAAGTGGGTGAAGATGAAGGAGAGTGTTTATCATAAATTCTTGAATTTAAACTAGTCCCGCAATCTTTGCATCATATCATATTCCTTTTATCTTGGATCCCTCAGGGCGTTTGCTGCATGTCTTGGGAAACCAGAAACTATCCTTTGTCACCAATTACACGTTTGGGAAGAAAAAATATGATTTCTTCATTGAAGGACTCAGGTTTCCAGATAAGGATTTTGACGGCTTGGTGACTATCAACCTCAGCCTTCTAGAATCAATGGTAAAATTCTATCCCTCCCAATTCTCTCTCCTCCACTTTGAGGAAGGCACTGAAACTTGATGGTACTGTCCTCTAGTACCTTACTAAATGGCTGTGATTCATCGGTAAACTTAGTTCACGAGTACCTTCATGCTGACTAAACAGTACAATATCCGGCGGGAGTCATTGATTAGAGGTATGAATTGGGCTCATTTTTGCAAACCAGTGAGCCTATCTGAGATCAGTTAACTCAACACATTAAGGCTGAGTAACAAATCTAGTGCTGCACTTGCATTGCATTATCGTGTATCATTAATGACTAGCTTCCTTGTATGTAATAGCAATAGCTCTTACACAGTAATCTCCAAACACTGTACTCTTTAAGAGTTGTATATGTTCAATTTCTGGTGACTCTGGGCTAATCCTGGAGGGTTGGCAACGCTAATTAGTGTATTAACATTTTCAAACACATTTTCCAGACTGTGGGAGAAGCTCCGATTTTCACAGACCGAGTTGTTTTCCGTATGGCTCCTTGGATTATGACTCCGAATACTCTGGCCCCTGCGGAAGTGTTTGTCTGCAGGTAAGAGGCTGTTGCTTAAAATACCAACTGGCATCCTTGCTGGATCCAGCATTGACTCCAGTTCAGCTTAACATCAGGTTAAAATAGCTAGATTGCGCTATTTGGAATGTCGCAGAGTGTTTTATAAGAATGTATAACATGGCTGAATGTGGAGAGTTGTATGATGTTACAAAATTGTCGAGGGAAGCACAGTAAAATTCAGTGATCACTTAATCCCTTTTGTCTGCAAATTATCAGACACTGCGACCAGTCTATTATTAAACGTCTTACTCGGGTGCCCTTATTTGCAAGATGAACAAAGGACAAACGCAGGTTCTTGATTCAACCCAAGTTTATTTTCATGCACAATTGGCGCGATCTTCCCAAGTCTCCGAGCGAGTGTGTTTAGCTGCGTGTTTCCCGGCGACTTGCATTGAATAAGGGGCCTGAACAGGAAACGTGTGCCCGAGGTCGCGCACAGCCCCGTTTTTTACAATGGGGGGGCTCCATTCGGCGGAACTCTCCAATGTAGCCCGAGATCGTGACACCATTTTTAATGACCCCTTGCACATCCTTGGCAGTGCCAGGCTGACATCCTTGTGATCAGGTAGGAATACTAATTAGCCATCCTTTGAGACCCCCAACTCTCAAATCTCCATTTAATTCATTTACATAGTGTGGGCATTGCTGGCTAGTTTGTTATTGCTCATCCCGAATTACCCTTAAAAAAAAAAAAAAAAAAGTTGGTGAGCTGCCTTCTTGAACCACTGCGGTCCATATGGTGTAAGGACACTAACAGTGCTCTTAGGGAGGAATTTCCTGGATTTTGTTTCCATCCTGACATTTGATGTGTTGGGTGTCCTGGATCACATACAGGTCACCAACACTTGAAATAGTGCAACACTATTTTATTGAATCATTAACTGTTTAAGCATACTCAGACTGTGGGTGAATACAATACTAGCTTTAACTAAAGACCTTTGCCTTGTCCTAACCAGTCGATGCACTCAGCACATGGTGAATGTCTGTGTTGCAGGCTGTGAGCTCTGTCCTCCTAGCTAGCTGCGACTCGAATGAGCGGGAACTGTGATGCTCCCTGTCTTTATAGTGGGTGTGCTCTCACTGGTGATTTGCTGCGGTGTTGTGTGTGTTGATTGGTTCCACTGTGTGTCCATCAGTGTGTGTCTGCACCATGATATACTGGTGTATATTATGACAACATTCTCATCATTTGTCTGGCACATTGGAGACTCACAATCTAATATACAGCTTGCTGCCATTGTCTCCAAATGTAAACAGCTTGCACCCAACCCCCCCCCCCCCCCCCCCATCAAACCACCCAGGTTTGCTACCCCCACCCCCCTCCATCAAACCACGGATGTTTGCTGTCAGACAGACTTCACAACGGTCACATCAGCCTCGTAATGTTTACCTTTAAATCGAAGACACAGTTCCAAAACATGACAATCTTATAAACATCATTTGTGTAAAGGAAGCTTGTTCTGCTTTCTAAAAAATATAATTTTAAAGTACCCAATTCATTTTTGTTTCCAATTAAGGGGCAATTTAGCGCGCCTGCACATCATTTTGGGTTGTGGGGGTGAGACGCATGCAGATGCGGGGAGAATGTGCAAAGTCCACACCGACAGTGGGCCGGGATCGAACCTGGGTCCTCAGCGCCGTGAGGCAGCAGTGCCAACCAGTGTGCCACCGTACCGCCCTTAAAGCTTGTCCTACTTAATTTGAGATTTCATGCCTGTCAGTGGTTAGCACTGCTGCCTCAGAGCACCAGGGACCCAGGTTCAATTCCAGCCTTGGATGACTGTCTGTGTGGGGTTTGCACTTTTCCCCCCATGTCTGCATGGGTTTCCTACAGGTGCTCTGGCTTCCTCCCACAGTCCACAAAGATGTGTAGGCTTGGTTACAGGGATAGGGTGGGGGGAGTGGGCCTGGGTTGTGGTGCTCTTTTCAAGGGTCGGTGCAGACTTGATGGACAGAATGGCCTCCTTCCGCATTGTAGGGATTCTGTGGATATTAGGCGGCTAAGTTCGGAAGAATGTTCCATTTTTCAGAGCTAGCCTATTTCATCCTGGGGGAGCATACATTTCACTCTAAAATAGCTTTAAAAATCAAATGATATTGAATATTATCAATTAGTCGGAACAATACTTGAACTTTTAAAGGTAACCTCATTTCATTTTCTCAGCGTAGCAGGTAATGAAAAGTTCCTTAAGGAATTCAAGGCTGTGGTGGCAAAGGTGAACTGTAAGCTAACCATTTGTCCCGAGTATATGAATCGCAGAGACCGCTGGATACAGGCAAGACCATTTATTTCTAAAATTCCAGTCTGCAGCAACTGAGAGTGCATGCATATGCTGTTTAAACATTATTTAAATTCCCTGTGGATCAGAGCATGGTTAATGTTCTGGACTGAAAAATCCTCAGGCAAAACCAGTCAAAAGCTGTTTCATCTGGGTCCACTCATCTACTCCAGGTTTCCTCACCAGCTTCTAATTCATTCATTGAAATTGGGTGCATTAGCCAAGCACATGGCAAAATTTAATGCCCTTTCCCGAGTCCGGTTTGGAGGCGGGTGTCCCCACCACCTTCTCCCTCTGCCATTAAATCCAGGCAGGAAAGCACAAGAATGGCTGGCCCACTGCCAATTGAGACCCTTAAACATCCTTATTCCAACCAGCAGCAGGTGAGGGACTCTCTAAGCAGGGAGCCCGAAAGGAAAACCATATCTGATTTGCTCGAGGTGTCCCAGCGAGGGTCCCTTGTTCAAAGGCACTCATTTGATCAGGGGCTCTAGCTGAGACCCAACTCCTGCCCTTGCTGCCAACCCCTCCCTTGAATCCCCACCATGCTCCCTCATCTGCCCTCTCACACACATTTATTGACTTGGGTTCCTCACAGATCCAAGCCTTTCCCTGGGTGTCTTGCTGACATTCACCACCGCTCTCCTGATAGTGATGCCTGCAATGGAGGGCCTCCAGCGACTGATTGGCTGGCAGCTTTCAAAAGAGGTTGAATATCTGCCGTCAGAATCCTTCCCTGGGGAAGGCTAGCCGCTGGCCATTTAAGTCTCTCTGAGGCACTTGATTCAGCAGGCCTTTCCCCAAAAGAGGCGATTCAGGATTCTCTGCACCTCGCCGGCGGGTGGGCAAGGACCACAGTGCCTACATTAAATACCATACTTTGTTTGGCAGCATACACGTAATTAAATTATTGATAACTTGACAATAAAGATAGACAACTGAACAGTTGCCAGTTAAGAGAACCATCAACTCTGCAACCCAAGGAGAAACATCGTCTTTAAATGTATTAAGTAAGTCAAAAATACAGAGCTTTAACTGGAAGAACGTTTCTTCCATTAAGACTCTCTTTACAGAGAATTACATATTTTGACTTCTCTCAGAAATGGGCATTTTGCTGCAGCTTCACTACTGAAACGTGAAATCTTTTTGCCCTTAAACTTGCTGATTTTGTAATCTCAAACTTATTTTTCAAGTTTTCTTCTCACCATTTTTCACTTTTTTGTTTTTGCATTCTATCTGAGTTTGCCTGCCTCGCTCCGTGTACCTCCATCTTTCCTTCTTTACAGGATGAAATTGAATTTGGTTACATCGAGGCCCCTCACAAATACTTTCCTGTTGTGTTGGATTCCCCTCGAAATCGTGAACTGAAAGACTTTCCATACCAGAACATTCTGGTAAGATAGAATTGTTGTTTTTTTTCATTCATAGGGCAGCACGGTGGCGCAGTGGTTTGCATTACTGCCTCACGGTGCCGAGGTCCCAGGTTCGATCCCGGCTCTGGGTCACTGTCCGTGTGGAGTTTGCACATTCTCCCCGTGTTTGCGTGGGTTTCGCCCCCACAACCCAAAGATGTGCAGATTAGGTGGATTGGCCATGCTAAATTGTCCCTTGATTGGAAAAAATGTTCCAAGTCAAATTTGGCCATTTTAGCCATTTGCCTTATTTTAGTAAAATCTGCCTTGCCCCAATCCAAAACCAGCTTTTGAAGGTCAACGTTTTTTCTTTGTCCATAACAAACTTGAACCGTACCGTGTTGTGATCGCTATCACTAAAATGCGCCCTCACTGCCACATTGAACACTTGTCCGGCTTCATTCCCCAGATCCAGCTCTGCTCCACCTCTTGTTGGGTCTTCTACATAGTGATTCAAAAAAACTCCCCTGAATACATTTCAAGAAATTTGCCCCCTCTAAATCTTTTACACTATGACTATCTTATGTTGGGGAAGTTGAAATCCCCAAGTATAATAACCCAATTATTATTGTTACACACCTTTGTAAATTGTCTACATGCGGTGTCCGTAAGCTGCCTTCTTGAACCCCTGCAGTTCAAGTGATGTAGGTATAGATCACGCTCCCTGACTTTTATCATTGAGAATTGAAGAGCAGTGAAAGCCCAAAGTGAAGGATGTCATCAAGAGTGAAAAATGTGGGAGAAAAGATGGGACCAATCAAGAAGTAACGGTTAGAATTGCCAATTCACCATTGAAGGAAGGTGGGAGATTTGAAGCCCAAGTTGAATTGAGAATTTTTCAAGCGTTCAAATAAGAGGTATGATGATAAAATCTGCTTGAGTTCACCTCTTCAGGCATCAGGATGGAAGGCGCTGACACAAGTGCCTAAAAGTGGGGAGAAAGATTGCAGACTTGGTGGAATGTGGTTGTGTTCCCCATTCTGGGCCCCTCTCTTTTGCCCAGAAGTGTCCTCCTGCATAGGAACAGGAAGAGGCCATTCAGCTCATCGGGTCTGCTCTGCCATTCAATAGGATCACGGCTGATCAGACACTTGAATGTTTTTTACACCTACTATCCCATAACCCTTTACCTTATCGTAAATTAGAAAACCTCTGCTTTAAACATACCCAGTGAATGAACATCGATAGTCCTCTGGGGTGGAGAATTTCAAAGATTCTCAACCCTCTGTGTAAAGGACAAGAGCAGCAAATACCTGGGAACCCCACCACCTGGAGTTCCCTTCCAAGACACTCACCACCCTGACTTGGAAATATATCTGTTCCTTCACTGTCGCTGGGTCAACATCCTGGAACTCCCTCCCTAATAGCACAGTGGGTGTACCCATGCGTCAAGGACTGCAGTGGTTCAAGAAGGCAACTCACCACCACCCTCTGAAGAGCAACTAGGGATGGTGTTATGGGCGAGGTGTTTTCAGAACCCCAAAATGTATCATGGAGTTCAACCAATCTCTCCCTTTAATGGATTTGTTGCTTTTCCTAGCACACGGCTTTTTCCCTAAGTGTGGGATTACAATTATGGACACGTGGGTTTTTAAACACAAAACACTGTTTATTCCATGAACTCGACTAACATTTTAAATAAACATTGGATCTCTTAACACCCCTTACTTCAAAGATAACTCAGAAAATATTGCAACAGTAAATAATTCCTTAAAATGTTCCATCAAACTTCCAAGAGACTTAACACCTTTAAACAAAATCACATCAGGTTAAAGGCTTCACAATTACAAGTTTAAATCACCCAAATGATCCAGAGATAGTCTTTCATGGCAGAGATCCAGCTCACTGTAAACGCAGGCACACACCCAGCTCTTTTCCTTCAAACTGCAAAACTAAACCTGCCAAAATGGCTGATCTAAATCCAAGCCCCAACAACTCTCTGACATCACTCTTTTCTTAAAGGTACATTGCTTAAACATCCATGTCTTAAAGGTACTCTCACATGACAATGGGCAATAAATGCTGGCCTAACCAGCGACCCATATCCCGTAAATGAATAAAAAAATTAATTCCCCTCATCTCTATTCTAAAGGCATCCACCTCTATTTTGAAATTGTGCCTCCTGGTTCTAGACTCCCCACTCGAGAAACACCTTACCTGCGTCTACCTTGTCTACTCCATTCAGTATTTTGGAGGTTTCAATGAGATCGCCTCTCATTCTTCAAAACTGTTGAGAATACAGGCCCAATTTCCTCTTCATAAGTCAGTCCCGCTGAACCTGGAACAAGTCTTGTGAACCTTCGTTGCACTCCCTCTATCCAGAAATTTCAGAGCTTGTAAATATGATACAATTACCCTCAATCCAACTCATTTCAAGATGGCTTCAGGAGAGAATGGCCAGGTGGCACTGAGGCCAATGGCCATCCCATTTAAAAGGCAAAGGTGCTACTGACCATCAATCTGTAAATATGCTGTATGGATATGAAACTGTTAGTGAGCTCATTTTCTATATATTACCAACTTTCAATACTGTTCTTTATTTTCTATTCTTGTGTAATTGCCTAGGGCCCGGATTTTGGACATGTAACCAGAACGTCTGATGTGGTTAACAGCCTGGACTCCTTTGGCAATCTGGAGGTCAGCCCTCCTGTAAGAGTCAATGGAAAGGAATATCCAATGGGAAGGATTATCATTGGAAGCGCTTTCCCCACGTAATGTTATTTTGTACTGAGGAGAGGCATTTAAGAATTTGTCATTTGAAACCCAGACATGTTCCTCCATGTGATCGTTATAGTTTAAATTTTTGTTTTTCCCTTGTTTTTCACGAAGCCAATGATCCATGAAGTTAACGAGCAGAAAGGGTGTTGAACTGCTTTGGGTCTCAGAGGCTGAACACACCTTTTCTCTTAAAACATTTTTTTTTAAGACTACCCAATTTAATTTTTCCAATAAGGGGCAATTTAGTGCGGCCGATTCACTTACCCTACACATCTTTGGGTTGTGGGGGTGAGACCCACCCAGACACAGGGAGAATGTGAACACCACCTTGCCAAGGGCCATAAATGCTGGCCTAGTCAGCATCGCCCACATCCCGTGAACTAACACATATAGTTTTAAACAGTCTAGCTTCTCCGCCTCTGGTAATGTCTAAAATTAAAAGTGTTGCTGACCTCCTTGAAGTATCCTCGGTGTTAAATGGGTTTGGATAAATCCAGGATGCGAAATGTAAAAGGCCAAGTAAATAAAGAGTGAGCCTGTGCTCCACCTGGAGTTCTCCAATTTCGGTACAGAAATGGTCACCGGAAGCTGGACCACATTCACTGGACCAACTGCTGGGCAAGAGCGTGGCTAGGAGCAGTGTAAGGACACCAGTCACAACAGGGACTCTCATGCAGGTCATTTCCTTATTGCATGGGGCAAGGAAGGAGTAAATTTGATCACATGGTTGTGTCTATCTGTGCACCAAACCTTGCAATGGGGTGGAGCTGCAGCGGTAAAACATCTTGTGGGAATGTAGGTATTACCTGCCAATCTTCCATGCCTGAGGACCTGTGCCAGTTCCAAATACCCGGGTCAGGGTAATTTTCCTGTTGGGGTGGACATCGACGGTGCCAGTTTTGGCAGAAGAGATGAGAATCTCCCAACAGCACCTTGCCACAACCTTGAGAGCCCAGATTCCTGATCAAGGTGTTCTGAAATGGGTTTTATAATCAATTCAGTCACTAAAAATTGTTTCTTTTGTGGTGACAATTTTTCAATCAATTGCGATTTGGGAAACTGACATTTGAGATAAGTGTGGTCCGCACTTCTGCCAGGATCTGGTCTGGGCATGGACATTCCCTCGCATCATGTGAGCAGACTTGGCAATATAGAGGATGAAATGGCGGGATATCATCCCTCCCTAATCTTGTCTCATCCGAGGAAGTCGGCATTGATCGGACCCTTTTGCTGGCAGGAACAAAAGGGACCCAGATCCCATGGAACTGTATTTCTCCACAAATTCTACCCCCTACTCCCCCCATCTGGCTGAAGACTTTCTGGGCCAAGGCATTGGTCACTTTTGTGCCCACTTGTCATTTTTCCAGGAGTCCAGCCTCTGCGAGCTACGCCAGCACCCACATCTGGGGATAATGTCAGTTTAAATGTAGATTTTGGAAATTGCTAACTGGTGTAAATTTGTATTTCTTTGTACGTTACTGTAGCACTTCTGATGGGAGGAACATGGCAAAAGTAATTCGTGATTTCCTGTACGCTCAACAAGTCCAGTCTCCTGTTGAACTCTTCTCTGACTGGCTGCTAGTGGGTCATGTGGATGAGTTCATGACCTTCATTCCAGCCCCTGATAGAAAGGTAACCAATCACGCTGAGGCCTACAAATGCACTGTTCATGTACCAAGATGTGTATAACATGGAACAAGTGGCAGCCAGAGAGCATGTCCTGTCCCTCACATTCCTCATGAAAACAAAGTGAGGGAACGTTCTGCAGCACCTTGGAGCCACTCCTAATTGATGAAAAAATATTCCTTTCATCGTTGGATGTTCAAGGTTCTGATCTCGGCCTGGATAATCCAGAACCACCCAAATTGGAGACCGAGGCATCTCATTGGACTTGGCATACCGGCCTTGGGTTTAATGCCGGGTCCCGGAAGGATTCATTGGCTGTAACGTGCTTTGAGATGTTCTGAGGTTGTGATAGGCTCTTTGTAAATTAAAGTTCTTTCTTATCTTACTGAGGGAATCATAACCTTTAAGATTCTTATATGAACTCTTCACTTCTGTAGGGTTTTCGGCTTGTTCTGTGCAGTCCTGATGCCTGTTGCAAGTTGTTCAAGAAGCTCGAGCAAGAAGGTCATGGGGAAGCTCAGATGTTTGAAGGTGAGTTTCTGACCAGCTGTGGTCTGTAATAGATAGTTGTGCATGCATCAAACCCAATTCTTTCTTCACACACTAGACGCGTCTCTTTGGTCACATTGCGCTCGAGCGAGAGCATGAAGCAGCTGGAGAATACCTTAGCACCTCGTGGGATTTACCCAAGTCCCGTGAGGCGCTGGAATCGGAATTCTGCCCAAAAGGGGAGGGATCAAATGCGCTCCCAGAAGTTAGTCTGAAATCTACTTCAGGTCTGCCTGTCCAGGATCTACTGACCTCCCTCAATTTACTGGGTAGGCTGGAGCCTGCGTTGGTTAAATGCTGATCCACAAGAACGCGGTGTCTACCGGGCTATCGGAGACCCCTGGGTGGTCAGGGTCAGTGTAGGGTGACCCCCTGGCCCTCACCCTGGAACATAAGCACCTTGGCACTGCCCAGCTGGCACCTTGGCATTCCACCCTGGTTTGAAGGGTGGGTGGGTGCAGGGCAGGTAAGTAGGGGCCTCGGTAGGTTGGGGGGTAGCGGGTGGTGGTCCTGGAAGGGAAGGGATGGTGCTGTAAGGGGGCTTGGGGGGAGGGGGGCAGGGACCCTAGCAGAGTGTCCTCACTTAGGGGTGGGCAGTGCCCTGTGTGCGAGGGGTGGGGGGGTGACATTTCCCATGGGTGGGGGCGGGGGGACCCACAAGCTCACTTGGAGATCGGGGCACTCTTTCAAAATGGCGGCCTGATCTCGGAGTTCAGCTCCCCAGTGCTAAAAAAAAAATTCTAAGTGTGGGCTCAACTGGTGAGAAACTCCCCAGGGCCCCAAAACGTGACGTTTCATTGGATAGTGGTGGGGAACTCTCCTGCAGAGCCGGTGGGAAACTTCCTGAAAAACCCGCCACAAATTAATTTCAAATTTTTCCGGAGAATCATGGCCACAGTTTTTTTTGAGTTGACCGTTTCCATTGCTGAAAATGGGCAGAATGTCTACCGCACAAAGATAAATGTTCTCTTTGGGTGTGGCTCTAAACAAATGTCATAAACTCCCTTTTGTGTTTGACTCTGATACCATGCTGGTCTTTTCTGTACATGATCACGCAAGCGGGATCAGATGACAGCTAATTAACTAGGATTAAGGGAGCTAGAATTCCACAATTTAAAGGACCTGGGTCAGATTAAGAGACACAATAAGAGTATAAAGAGTTTCTAAGTTATGAAGCTTGGGAGCAACAAGAGAGGAAAGATCCTAGAACTATCGAGAGGCTGGAGGCTAGAGATGAGATTACAATTATCGATCTTGTGTCCTATTGAATACTGTAAAGTTTTTCAGTGATTCAGTATGAGGAATAAATCTTAGTGTCATCTTCTGCTTGAGCTAAAGTTGTGGAATCTGTGACCATTATGTTTCGAGCCCAGGGTTGAATAATGCAGGGGTTGGCAGGGATAATGGTGACCAAGAATAAAAGTAATCTCTATAAACCTCCAAATGTTCATAAGGGGGGTTTGGTTTGAAGAATGCAGAGGGTGGTTGACAGACTACTGATGGATCTCACTGCAAAATTATAGAGTCACTGTTCAAGGAACCAACTGAATAAGAACAATAATGTGTCTTTATTTTCCAATCAGGTCAAAACACACAGTCAATCAAAATAAACAAAATCCTTGGCAATCAAAAACTGCTCGAAGACAATGTGTATGTGCAGGTCAGTTAGTGAAACAATAAGGTTAGGTTTAATCATACTCGGTGTGAAATTCTTTATCACTTATTCATTTGTTTTTTTTCTCCTTTTACCCTTTCTGATCTCTCTTTCTTAGCAATGTGTTGACTGGAACCGAGATGTTCTCAAGAAGGAATTGGGGTTGGACGAAGAAGATATTATCGATATTCCTGTGTTGTTTACATTGGATCAGAAACATGGAAAAGCAATGTCGTTTTTTCCAGATATGGTGAGTAATATCTGAAGTTTTGGAAGGATACGATAGCTCCTCCCGTCCTCCACTGCTGAAACCACGGCCCATACATTAAAAAATATATATATATATTTATTAAAGTTTTTTTTAACAAACAATAACTCTCCCCCCCCCCCCCCCCCCGGTAACAAAATAACACAAAATCGCATTGAGCAAGATATATACATGGCAAAATGGTATATTTACATAGCTTTGCTCGCCCGCATGTGCCAGTTTCCCCCACCCTCCATGTTATCTCCTGCTCATCCATCCCCTCAAACAATCTCTCGTTTCCCCCCCCCCCGCCCCCCCCCCCCCACCCCAGGGTTGCTGCTGCTGCTGATTGACCTTCCTCTAACGTTCCGCGAGGTAGTCTAGGAATGGTTGCCACCGCCGGTAGAACCCCTGCGCAGACCCCCTCAAGGCAAACTTAATCCTCTCCAGCTTTATGAACCCAGCCATGTCGTTTATCCAGGCCTCCACGCCGCGGGGCTTCGCCTCCTTCCACATTAGCAAGATCCTTCGCCGGGCTACTAGGGACGCAAAGGCCAGAATGCCGGCCTCTTTCGCCTCCTGCACTCCCAGCTCATCCACTACTCCGAATATTGCTAGCCCCCAGCTTGGCTTGACCCGGACTTTCACCACCTGAGATATTGCTCCAGCCACTCCTCTCCAGTGCCGGGAATGACCAAAACATGTGGACGTGGTTCGCCGGACTCACTGAACACCTTCCACATCTGTCCTCTACCCCAAAGAACCTACTCCACCTCGCCCCCGTCAAGTGCGCTCTGTGAACCACCTTAAATTGTATCAGGCTGAGCCTGGCACATGAGGAGGAGGAGGAGGAATTAACCCTACCCAGGGCATCAGCCCACAAACCTTCCTCAATCTCCTCCCCCAACTCCTCCTCCCATTTACTCTTCTGCTAGGGCTTCCCCCTCTTCTTTCATCTCTTGGTGTATTGCCGAAACCTTGCCCTCCCCGACCCATACACCCGAGATCACCCTGTCTTGAATTTCCTGTGCCGGGAGCAACGGGAATTCCCTGACCTGTCGCCTCACAAAAGCCCTCACCTGCATATCTCTAAATGCATTTCCCGGGGGTAACTCAAACTTCTCCTCCAGTGCCCCTAGGCTCGCAAATGTCCCGTCAATGAACAGGTCCCCCATTCTTCTAATCCCCGCCCGATGCCAGCCCTGGAACCCCCCCGTCCATCCTTCCCGGGACAAACCGGTGGTTACCCCTGATCGGGGACCACACCGAGGCTCCCACTGCACCCCTGATCCGTCTCCACTGGCCCCAGATTCTTAACGTTGCCGCCACCACCGGGCTCGTGGTATACTTTGATGGCGAGAGCGGCAGCGGTGCCGTCACCAACGCCCCCAAGCTCGTTCCTTTACAGAACGCCATCTCCATCCTCTTCCATGCCGCCCCCTCTCCCTCCATAACCCACTTGCGGATCATCGCCACATTTGCTGCCCAGTAGTAGCTCCCTAGGTTTGGCAGCGCCAGCCCTCCTCGGTCCCTACTGCGTTCCAGGAACCCTCTCCTTACCCTCGGGGTCTTATTCGCCCACACAAACCCCATAATACTCCTACCTACTCTCTTTAAAAAGCCCTTAGTGATCACGATGGGAAGGCACTGAAACACAAACAAAAACCTCGGAAGGACCACCATTTTGACCGACTGCACTCTACCCGCCAACGAGAGCGGCAACATGTCCCATCTTTTGAAGTCCACCTCCATTTGGTCCACCAACCTCGCCAGATTCAATTTGTGTAGGGCCCCCCAACTCCTGGCTATCTGGATCCCCAGATACCGAAAACTCCCCACCACCCTCCTCAGCGGTAGGTCCCATATCCCTCTTTCTTGGTCCCCTGCCTGTAGTACAAAGAGCTCACTCTTCTCTACATTGAGCTTATAGCCCGAGAACTCCCCAAACTCCCTCAGAGTCTGCATGACCTCCACCATCCCCTCCATTGGGTCCGCCACGTACAGCAGCAGGTCATCCACGTATAGCGACACCCGATGCTCTTCTCCCCCGCGGACCACCCCCCCCCTCCATTTATTAGACTCCCTCAGTGATATGGCCAAAGGTTCGATCGCCAATGCAAACAACAGGGGGGACAGGGGGCACCCCTGCCTCGTTCCTCGGTACAGCCGAAAGTACTCCGACCTCCGCCTGTTCGTCACCATACTCGCCACGGGCGCTGTAAAAGAGCTTAACCCAGCTAATAAACCCTCCCCCGAACCCAAACCTACGCAACACCTCCCAGAGGTAATCCCACTCTACTCGGTCAAAGGCCTTTTCCGCGTCCATAGCTGCCACTATCTCCGCCTCTCCCTCCGATGTCATCATTATCACGTTTAAGAGCCGCCGCACATTGGTATTTAATTGCCTGCCCTTTACGAATCCCGTCTGGTCCTCATGAATCACCCCCGGGACACAGTCCTCAATCCTCACGGCCAGCACTTTTGCCAATAACTTAGCGTCTACATTGAGGAGCGAGATCGGCCTGTACGATCCACATTGCAGTGGGTCCTTGTCTCGCTTCAGAATCGAGGAAATTGTCGCCTCCGACATTGTCGGGGGCAGGGTCCCCTCCTCTCTTGCCTCATTAAAGGTCCTCACTAGTAGCGGGGCCAACAGGTCCACATACTTTCTGTAGAACTCCACCGGGAACCCGTCCGGCCCCGGGGCCTTCCCCGCCTGCATGCTCCCCAAACCCTTACTCAGTTCCTCCAACCCGATTGGTGCCCCCAAACCAGCCAACTCTTGCTCCTCCACCCTCGGGAACCGCAGTAGGTCTAGGAATCGTCTCAACCCCCCCCCCCCCCCATGGGGGCTGGGATCTGTACAGCTCTTCCTAGAAGGCCTTGAGTACCTTGTTTATTTTTGTTGCACTCTGAACTGTGGCTCCCCCTCCATCTTTGATTTCCCCCTATTTCCCTCGCTGCTGTCCTCTTACGGAGCTGGTGTGCCAGCATCCAACTGGCCTTTCCCCCGTACTCGTAGGTCGTCCCCTGCGCCTTCCTCCACTGTGCCTCCGCCTTCCCTGTGGTCAACAGGTCAAACTCCGTCTGGAGCCGTCGCCTTTCCCCAAGTAATCTTTCCTCCGGGGCCTCTGCGTATCTCCTGTCCACTCTCAAAATCTCCCCCACTAACCTCTCCCTTTCCATGCCCTCTGTCTTCTCCCTATGAGCCCTGATGGAGATTAGCTCTCCCCTGATCACCGCCTTCAACGCCTCCCATACCACCCCCACTCGCACCTCCCCGTTGTCGTTGGCCTCCAAGTACCTTTCGATACACCCCCTCACCTTCCCACACACCACCTCATCTGCCAGCAGTCCCACGTCCAGCCGCCACAGCGGGCGTTGGTCCCTCTCCTCTCCCAGCCCCATTTCCACCCAGTGCGGAGCATGGTCCGAAACGGCTTTCGCAGAATACTCCGTCTCCTCCACCGTCGGGATGAGCGCCCTGCCCAGAACAAAGAAATCTATCCGGGAGTAGGCCTTGTGCACGTGGGAAAAGAAAGAAAATTCCCTGGCCTGCGGTCTTGCAAACCTCCATGGGTCCACTCCCCCCATCTGATCCATAAACCCCCTGAGCACCTTGGCCGCCGCCGGCTTCTTTCCCGTCCTTGATCTGGAGCGGTCTAGTGCTGGATCCAGCACTGTGTTGAAGTCCCCTCCCATTATCAGTCCTCCTATCTCCAGGTCCGGAATGCGCCCCAACATGCGCTTCATGAATCCAGCATTATCCCAGTTCGGGGCGTATACATTTACCAACACCACCCACGTCCCTTGCAACCTACCACTCACCATCACATATCTCCCTCCATTATCCACTACGATAGTCTTGGCCTCAAATGACATGCTTTCCCAACAGAATTGCCACCCCTCTATTTTTCGCGTCCAGTCCCGAGTGAAATACCTGTCCTACCCATCCCCTTCCTAACCTAACAAGGTCCGCCACCTTCAGGTGTGTCTCTTGGTGCATAGCCACGTCTGCCTTCAGTCCCTTCAAGTGCGCGAACACTCGAGCTCTCTTCACCGGCCCATTCAGGCCCCTCACGTTCCACGTTATCAGCCGGATTGGAGGGGCCACCATCCTGTCCATTCCCTTTCAGCCAGTGCAGCAGCAACCCTTCCCCCCCCCCCCCCCCCCCGCTAGATCCCTGTCTAGCTTTTTTGCCCCCCCCCAATTCACTCCCGTAAGTCAGCTGACACCTGCTGACCCCGGCTTCCCCCGCCATCCCTTTGACCCCCGCCCCCCCCCCTGTGTGGGAGTCTCCCCATCAATATACGTTCCTTCGTTCCCCTTCCCGCCTTTCTTCCCGCACGCGGGAAAAAAAACCTGCGCTTTCCAAAGCCTGCCCCGCCCCCTCTGGCGCAGCTCCTGTCGCGGCCTAGTCTCTCTCCCCCAGCCCATATAACATTCCCTGCGCGTGATTGCCCCCCTATATACAACAACCATCATACTTCAACCCTCAAACACCCCCCACCCTCACAAACCCTCAATTACAGTCCAACTTTTCAGTTAGTATAAAGGTCCACGCTTCTTCGGGCGTTTCGAAGTAGTGGTGTTGGCCATAGCCCATACATTTTTTAACCTGATGGCTCGATGTTTCCAATGCTCACCCAGCCAACTTTCCTGCTTCAACCTCCACAAGTTTCAATAAGAAGTCTTATAACACCAGGTAAACGTCCAACAGGTTTGTTTCGAATCACTAGCTTTTGGAGGGCAGCTCCTTCCTCGGGTGAATGAAGAGGTGGGTTCCACAACCACATATAAAGACAAATTCAATGATGCAAGATGATACTTTGAATGCGGGTCTTTGCAGGTAATTAAGCCTGTACAGGTCCAGGCAGGTTAGAGGTGTGAATTGTCTCAAACTAGGACAGTTGGTAGGATTTTGCAAGCCTAGGCCAAATGGTGGGGGGGGTGAATGTAATGCAACATTAATCCAATGTCCCGGTTGAGGCCGTACTCGTGCGTGCGGAACTTGGCTATCAGTTTCTGCTCGGCGATTTTGCAATTGTCGCATGTCCTGAAGGCCGCCTTGGAGAATGCTTACCCAAAGATCAGAGGCTAAATGGCCTTCAGGACGCGCGACACCTCTTTAACCAGTGATTATCCCCCTCTCCAATCGCACCGTCTGGACCTGTAAAGACTTAATTACCTGCAAAGACTCTCATTCAAAGTATCATCTTGTATCATTGAATTTGTCTTTATATGTGGTTGTGGAACCCACCTGAGGAAGGAGCTGCGCTCTGAAAGCTAGTGATTCGAAACAAACCTGTTGGACTTTAACTGGTGTTATAAGACATCTTACTGTGGCCACCCCAATCCAACGCCGGCATCTCCACATACAAGTTTCAACACACTGGAAAATGTTCAGCCTGAGTCCTGAAATGCACTATAACCCGATAGTCCACATCCGCTTCCAGTTTAATTGGCTCTCTGTGCATATATCAGTTAATTTTATAATATACCCACCCAAATGTACACAAGCTTATCTTGTCCCACCTTATTTTATTGGCCTCATTCTGTTTTGCAACCCACATATATCCTTTGTTCCTCTCGCACTTGTTATCTGACATTCCACGATTGCTGGTTTCTCAAGCCAGTTAGTGCACTCCTGTTCTCTGGAACTGACGTGCAGCAAGTCCCACTCCCCTATCACAGAATCTCACAGTGCATAAGAGACCTTTCGGCCCATCAAGTCTGCATCAACACGTGAAAAACACCTGGCCTGGCCTGTCTACCCAATTTTCATTTACCAGCACTTTGGCCCATAGACTTGAATGTTATGACGTGCCAAGTGCTCATCCAGGTACTTTTTAAAGGATGTGAGGCAACCCGCCTCCCAGGCAGTGCATTCCCGACTGTCACCACCCTCTGGGTGAAAATGATTTTGCTCAAATTCCCCCCTTCACCTCCTGCCCCTCACCTTGAACTTGTGTCCCCACGTGACTGACTCTTCAACCAAGGGCAACAGCTGCTCCCTATCCATCCTGTCCATACCCCTCATAATATTGTATTCCTCGATCAAGTTGGCCCTCAGTTTTCTCTGCTCCAACGAAAACAACCCAAACCTATCCAACGTCTCTTCATAACTTAAATGTTCCACCGCAGGCAACATTTAAATTACCTTTGCACCCCTTTCTGGTGCAATCACCTCCTTTCTATAATGGCTGCTCTTTCAGAGGGTTGGTGTAGACTAGATGGGCCGAATGGCCTCCTTCTGCACTGTAGGTATTCTATGATTCTAACTTCTTAATATCATGCCATTCATTGAATTCTCCTTGTCAAATTACTCCTTCCAAAGTGTAATCACCTCACTTTTCAGGGTTAAATTCCATCAGCCACTTATTTGCCCATTTGATCATCCAGTCTATCTTCCGGTAACTCAGGACACTCAACCTCGCTATCGACCACGGCCAATCTTTGTGTCATCTGCAAATTTACTGATCCCCCCCCCACATAGTCATCTATGTAATTTATATGAATCACTGTGCTCCCTAACATATTATTGGCTCTCAGAAAAAAATGTCTCGACTTTAAAATTCTCATCCTTGTTTTCAAATCCCTCCAAGATCTTGTCCCTTCCCATCTCTTCCAGCCCCCAAACCCTCCAAGGTAATTTAATTCTGGCCTTTGAGCATCCCTGATTTTATTCACTCCACCATTGGTGGCCATGCTTCAGCTGCCAGGGCCCTCCTTCCCTAAACCTCTCCATCTCTGCTCCTGCCCCTTCGTCACCTGGCCTAACATCTCCATAAGTGGTTTGGTGCCAAATTGTCCTTCATAAAAATCCAGTGAAGCGGTTTGGGATGTTTTACTACATTTAAAGGTATTTATCAGTTGTAGAACTGTTATTGGAACTACCTGTCCAGTCCCTTTTTTGCCACTTCTCTTTCTGTTTTCAGAAGTCTCGTCAAAACACTTCCCTTTGACCTAGCCTTCCCCCATCCTAACCTTCTCCCTGTATCATATCCGTATCCATTGTTTTGCCAGAAATTCTCTGATACTTCATCCAAAAGACTATTTTCATAGATGGTCGCAGTCCCAGAGAGATTGTGCAGACAGTCCAAGCTCAAACCTGTCCTCTAATGGCCCCCAAAAGAAGCACAGATTCAGTATATGGCCCTCAGCCCAGGTTACTCTGAAATCTGATGTACTGACAGACCCCCTTTGTGGCTATGGAAGGACAAAAAGTGATTGCTGTGCCTGAGGCACCCCTGGTGTCTGTGGCAAGAGTTCTAACATAAATTCAGCAGCATGAGAGCCCATTTCAGAAGACAACATCGGTGTCTTCAAAAGGATGGACCATGCAAACAGCAGTGTAGTTGAGAATGCAATTTGAATAAGTGGTTTCTGAAATGTGTGAAGGTGCAGCTGTGTGAATCTTGATCCATGGGTTGGTTTAGCAACAAATAGGCTGGATGCCAAGGCACCCAGGAGATGCAACGCAGCCACTGGAGCCATAAATAAAAGAGTAACAGGCATCTGTGTTCCTTTAGGTGAATATGATAGTCCTTGGCAAATACCTGGGCATTCCAAAGCCGTTTGGGCCTCTGATAAATGGGAAATGTCCACTGGAACTGGAGGTGCGCGCAGCATTGGAACCACTCGGCCTGGATTGTAACTTTATCGACGACTTTGCTGCCTATCATTTGTTGACTGGTGAAATTCACTGCGGTTCCAATGTTTGTCGAAAGCCATTTAGCTTAAAATGGTGGAATATGGATATGTAATGACCACCAACACCAAAGTATTCTTTTTAGTTTTTATTTTGTGTAGCAATAATAAAATGCAAATTACTGACAAAAGACAAAACCGTTACCATTGAAACACCATTTCGCAGTCTGAACTTAACATTTATGCTTGATTACTTAATTGTTCATCAGAGTTTGTTTCCTGGCCATAGATCATTGATCCAGTGTTTTATGCCTGGTTGGAGGCATTCTGAAGCTTTGATCCTGTGACATTATAACCACATCTAATCATATGAGGTTGGGGAAGCTAGCGTCAGGAAGAACTTTGATTTGAACAGTAACTATAGGAAGTCGCTGAAATTGCATTGACATTCTGATTTCCCTCAATAGCAATTTTAATGTAATGCCTCAATGATAGATATGTTATTGTTAGTAATTGGTGTAATGCTTCAGTATTGACATTCACCTTGAAATCACAGAATCCCTCTGAATTGCAGACGGTCCAATCCGACACTTCAGTTGTTGTTTTCACTGGCCTGACCCCTCTCATCTCCTTTTTGAGTCTGGTTTAGATTCTAGTTTTGTGAAAATGACTTCTCTGACTGGAAATCTCAGACTTCACTCAGTTCAAGAACCCATCCTATGTTTTTCTGTTTCCAACCCCTTGTTCCTCATCCACCAACCAAAATAAATAATCCTTCAAATAAACAGGTTACCAGGTTTTTCTTACGGAGCTGCTCATGCTCCGTGCTGGTGCTACAGTTCTGCGGGAAATGCTGGTTCGCCTGCCCATCCAATTCCCCAGTTTCGATCTCTTCCTTGATCACCATTCTCCAGTTTCTCTCTCCTTTGAACCGGGTGCCACATTGGTTAGCACTGCTGCCTCACAGCACCAGGGACCCGGATTCGACTCCGACCTCAGGTGACTGTGTGGAGTTTGCAAGTTCTCCCCATGTCCGCGTGGGTTTCCTCCCCCAGTCCAAAAAATGTGCAAGTGAGGTGGATTGCCGATGCTAAATTGTCCCTAAGGGTGCAAAGGTTAGGTGGGGTTAGAGATAGGGCAAGGATTAGCTTGGTGTAGGGTGGTCTTTCAAATGGTCAGTGCAGACTCGATGGGTCCTTTAGGGATTCGATGATTGTATTCCCAAGCCCCAATTCCCTTCTCTCCATCTTTCCCATTTCTTCAACCCTAATCTTGGAGTGGTCGTATATTTGAGTCTCCTTGTCCATTTCATTCAATGGAAACTGTTCAGACGTCGACTATGCCAGGCATTTTCAAAGTGGGGGTCGTGGCCCGCGGGAGGGCTGTGGAGCCATCCATCGCGGCGTTCCCGATCGCGTGAATTCAGGCGCGATGACCGCAGCAGCTGGTGTTAAAAATGCCAGCTGCGAGCGGCTTTAAAAATGACGTGCTCTGCAGGCGTGCCTGCTCATCAGTACGCATATCCGGAGCCCAGAGAGAAACACCACCTCCTCCTGACATCTGTGCGCTCACCCGGGAGATTTAAAAAAAAAAAAAAATTCAATTCAGTTTTCCTGCATCTGTATTGAATATGCTCAATGGCTGAGCCTGCAGAACTCTCTTTGATAGTGAATTTTAGAGATTAAAAAGATTCACAATGCATTGAGTTAAGTAATTCCTCCTCCTCGATGTCTAATATTGCCACATTGTAATGGCTGTAAACCACCCCACCTGAGGAAAACTTGCAATCTGCACCTGCTCGGTAGAGTCCTGAGAGAATAATACCTGTTTCAATGAGGTCATTTCTCATTCTTCGCTACTATAGACTATAGAGTATAAGCCCAGGATCACCTCTCACATTAAAGGTAAGAGAAAATGGTGGGTCACGAACATCGGCGGGCATGGGTCCCGAAGGATGGCCGGTTGGTAAAAATGGGTCCCGGGCAAAAAAGTTTGAAAAACACTGGACTATGCTATTCCTTTGTCTGGGACACTATTCTAGATTTATAAAACACTACCAGCAGCAGTTTGGTGATTCTTTGAGGAAATGTTACTGACCAGGCTTCAGAAGTCCTAGATCTGAGACCTGCAATTCACACTGGTATTCATGTTTAATGCATTTGTATTGAATTTCCCTCTTCTGTACTTTAACAGAGGGATCAGCCTTTTTATTTTGAACCGGTTAATAATACCTCTGCTTCAATGGTGGCTTTTGAATTAAAAAACAATGAGCTCACTGAAAAATGTATGTTCTGTCTATTCTTGGCGCAATTAACTCCAATATTATTGCTCACCAGTATTTACTTAAACTTCTTGTAGTCAAAGGGCTTTGAGCAGTAAGAGGCACAACAATAATAATCATCATTATTGTAATAATAATCTTTATTATTGCCACAAGTAGGCTTACATTAACACTGCAATGAAGTTACTGTGAAAATCCCCTAGTCGCCACACTCCAGCACCTGTTCGGGTACACAGAATTCAGAATGTCCAATTCACCTAATCAGCATGTCTTTGGGACTTATGGAAGGAAATCCGCGCAGACACGGGGAGAACATGCAGACTCTGCACTGACAGTGATCCAAGCGGGATTCAAACCCAGGTCCCCGACACTTTGAGGCAACAGTGCTAACCACTGTGCTACCGTGCAGCCCAATTATAATAATATAATTAGTCAAAGCCTCATGGGTCATTAATGAATAAATTAACCCTGATTCCTGCACTTGATCACCTTATGCTTCCAATAAGAGTTGTTGGATGTGCAAGGATGTTGTACGAGGAATGAAAATGGGCTCAGTCCACTCACGCTCACCAACTAGAAGCACACAGGATTAGTAACATTGAGTCATCCATGAAATTCAATCCCAGTGACGGTCTGAATATTTACAAGAAGGAAATGTATGCAAACTGAAATATAAAAACTCAGACCGTGAGGGGAGAGACGAAATTCCGGAATAGTCAAAAGGCAACAGTGGTTAAAAACAATTACGATTCAAATAAGCTACAGACACTTACTCCAATAAGAAAGATTTCCTAGCTACACCACCAGTATCGTCAATACAAAAGCAAAATACTGCAGATGCCAAAAATCTGAAAACAAAGTGCTGGAAAATTTCAGCTGGAGAAAGAGCAAAGCTGAAAACATTTTTACGCAATAAATGGTTAGGATCCGAAATACACTGCCAGAGAGCGTGGTGAAGACGTAATCGGGTATTTCAAAAGAGAACTGGATAATTATCTTAGGAG
Source organism: Scyliorhinus torazame (assembly GCF_047496885.1). NCBI lineage: Eukaryota > Metazoa > Chordata > Chondrichthyes > Carcharhiniformes > Scyliorhinidae > Scyliorhinus > Scyliorhinus torazame. The sequence goes on from NC_092722.1 coordinate 39,329,543, forward strand.
ATACAGTTTGCAGGGCTATGGGACAAGCTGAGCTATTCTTGCAGAGTTGGCACAAGCTGAATGGCCCCCTTTTGTCATTGATCTAGAATAATAGAATCATTCTATTCTCCTTGGTCAATGACAAAATGGTCCTTTGGAAAGGAAAATTCAGATGGAAGTCATCATCTTGAAATGTTCATTCTGTTTCTTTTTATAGAAACTGTCAGGCCTGCTGAATATTGCTAGCATTTACCTGCTTGTATTATATTAAGACCCAGTTAATCAATCTTTATTGATTTGTCATAGATATGAAGAGTCCAGATTCACTCTTTCATGATTGACATCTCTGGGGCACGCAGAGGGGTTTACATCCTATCCATTTAAAATGCATTGTACTGAGTGTTTCATTTGCATTCGAGCGGTTCAGGGTAAACTGGAGTTATCACACACCAGCCTTCTTCCACTCGGCTCACCTGCAGAGTGCAACTAGCTGCTCTCACCTCAGAATTATCAATCAGCAACTGGGAGACCGACCCACTCGTTTTCGTAATAGTTCTTCATCACATTTGAGTGTGTAATCTCCTTCAGTGGTTTTCTGTTAATGCGCTTGTGTAAAACTCTCCAGTGTGTCACTTAACAGTAATTAACTTCTTGCTCCTTTGCTCATTGCAGTTCCTTTTAACTCCTGCTTACTTATCAAGTCAGGAATCTGTTCAGTGGGGGTTTTGTTTTTGAAACAGATTCCTTGAAGATTTGGAACTTTTAGTAATGAAACTTTGAGCAGAGCTTAAAGTCAAGGAACATTATGGGCAGCACGATAGCACAGTAGGGGTAGCGCTGTTGCTTCACAGCACCAGGGTCCCAGGTTCGATTCCCGGCTTGGGTCACTGTCTGTGCGGCTTCTACACGTTCTCCCTGTGCCTGCGTGGGTTTCCTCCAGGTGCTCCGGGTTCCTCCCACAAGTCCCGAAAGATGTGCTGTTAGGTAATTTGGACATTCTAAATTCTCCCTCCGTGTACCCAAACAGGCGCCGGAACGTGCCGACTGGAGGCTTTTCACGGTAACTTTGTTGGTGTTAATGTAAGCCTATTTGTGACAATAAAGATTATTGTTCTTGGAATTGCCCAGTATAGCTGGTAGGTGGGAAGAATGTAAATCAACAATGAACTACAAAAAATGAACAGGCTTATGCATTTAGAAAAAAATTATATATCTTTATTTCAAAAATACACCGCATATAAAATACATTTGGTTTGTTAAAATTCTGTAGTGTACCATACATAATTAAACACAAACTGCAAGGATGAATAACAGCAAAAATGAAAATTCTTGTTGGGCACATGATTAGATGACAAAACAGTTTAGCAAAGTTTTGTGCATTATTTCAAAGTAATTTTATATTTTAGCCGAATGGCCCAAATTGGTCACTAGTGTCGAATTTCTGCAGGTATTTCAGGAATGGGGGAAGGTCCTTTATGCTGTGTTAAGTGAAACCTTTTTTCGTCATTCTTGAATTGGTTCTGGTGAAGGGCCCCCATTTAAAGTATTCACTTGTTCAACATCCTCTTTCCACTCCTGACCAGAATGCTGTGTGTTTCTATTACTGCATCACATTAATTGCCTTTCTTAAAACCTCTCAAAATATCCTGCATACACATCGAATAAGCCAGTTCAGCTGGGGAAGACTGGCTGCTAGTATTTCCCATTTCAAAACCGTTTAACTCTTTGGGAATTGTGCAGTTTCTGCACCAACTATTAGAACTTTCTACATATGTGGCATAATTCCATTTGTCAGTGTATTTGACGAGGCACTGGCTTTCAGTTTTCATGAATAACGGGTATAATTTTTGGATCTCAATTCACTACAATTCGTAAAAAATTCCTGTGAGAAAAATTAAACTTGACACATTCAGTCACTAAGGCCGTGGCTGGGACATGTAGGGTGCCAGCTTCCCTGCTGTGCTGTCAAACATCCAATGTGGGTGTAGTTAGGTTCCCAAGTTTGAGATTGCATCCTCATGGATGGCTATCAGATTTTAATCGAAAGAGTGGGTTAATGACACCTTGGGTTAGATTGAAACATACTTTAGAATAAGACACAATAACCTCTTGTCAGGATGCCAGAAAAGGAATAATGTGGCTGGAATGCCGAGCTTTGCAAATGATCAGAGTTCACTGAAATCCTTGATAACCAATATCTTTGTATTGTGCGATACAAAAGCATGTGAAAAATAATGGACCACTGTTTAAAAAGTCAAACTTTCAAAGTCAGGTTAACATTTTTCAAATTCACCAACTCAAAACTGGTCAGTTGCCAATCATAGTTTGGATGAAATTAAAGTGACAGGGTGCCACATTTTGAGGTTCTACAGCCTGTACACTGAAGTACATGATAAATGCCACACAGGGCAAAAGACTGAACAAACACACAGCGAAAGTATTATAATATACAACCAAAAACACAAATTAAACGTTGATGGCATATGTGGACCATTTAATGAACACCTAAATCTGATAGACAACTCTGTTTAAAATAACATGTGATTATTTTATTCAGGTCACTATCCTGTTTTCCCATGACCCCTTCCCAGAATAAAGGATTTTGGGGATTAGCCGGTGGATTTAAAAGGGGCAGCTCGGAGAACAAAGCACAGAGCCAAAGGGAAAAAAGCAGTAGGCACGGATTTGTTTTGAAGTTATGATTTTCTTATGAAACTATCTTCATATTCTGTTTAAAGTATAGAATGCCTTTGTGGTCTTTTCATGTTTAAATACAAATAGTGTGATGTTGCTAATTGGAACATTTTAATTTTAAAAGATTTCCTGCATTCTCTTCCATTCCTGCTTCTATATTTATCAGCAGTAAAAAGCAAACCCTGCAGTCTAGAAACATAGAATCCCGACAGTACAGCAGCAGGCCATTCGGCCCATTGAGTCTGCACCAGCCTTTCAAAACAGCACTCTACCCATGTCTAGTTTTTAACTTGGTTACTTTTCGTCATGCATTGAAGCTACACTCAATAGTTATCCAGCAAAATAAACAGTGGGGTGACCATTTCCCCCATGCAGGCCTCAATGGACTCAGCAGTTTCATTTTTTAGACAATCTGTAGTGAGGTTATTGTGAACGTCATCCAATGTCTTTGTTATTACAATTATCTTATTCCATGTGCCGTTTCAAGTCACTGCGGGCAATGCAGCCTCTTCCAGCTTTTTCCTCGGCCACAACCTGGTCCATTGTTCTTAGCTACATCTGGAATAACTCGCTCTCCAATTTCCTAAAAGTGCCTGAAATGTGCTGTTTGCCTGTTCCAAAAGCTTGGTTTGGACAGAAACTGCAGGCATCAGCTTTAGTGTTTTTTTTATTGTGTTACATGCATGCCTCACTGAGGCAGCATGAGTTAAAAGGATCAAAATGGAAAAGACACACGTCAATAACATTCTGTATTCAGAAATTTTGATCTCTTTCGGACAGGTTAATACAGACCTTGCAGTCTTACATTCAATAGTGTGGATGGTTGTGAAGGAAAACATTAATCTCACTTTTATAAACTAAATCCCTTATTGGGTAATGTTCAGGTGTTTAATACCTTAAAAATTGGTAGTTATATTATCCCTACATTGCACTGAATTATGCCTTGTTTCTAGAACTATATAATTTAGGGAAGGAGCAAGGCTTAAAGTTCAAGGCATCAATAAGGTTGAAAGGGAATAGAAAAGGATAGGGTGTGAAGGGCTACTGTGTGACTCAGCCATTAACATCACAAACACAATCCATTGCAAATAGGGAACATCCACAATTTGGCAACTAATCTGAAAAACACATCTAATATAAAACATGGTTTTCTTGGTGTTCACAGTACAGTGTAATCTTGCTAGTTACAGTACCAACCATATCCTGTGATGAGTTGAATGCCAGAGCACAGCTTGCAACTGGTGCGGGCTACACACCACCTGAAAATTTTCAACATTACAGAAACTCCATCTAATACTCTGAAGGATAAGTATTCCGAGTTGTGATCTTTTGAGAATGGATCCGGACTCCTACATTATTAGCATGTAATACACAACGACTCGCACACAAACCTGAGCCTCTGTATTTAACTTAATTTGTTGAGTTACAAAGCAACTTGTTTCGCTTAGCTGCCCCTTTCTGAATAATTTAGAATTGTAGACTGAGTAACAGCTCAACGACTTCAGCAGTTGTAATGTTAACTACATCATAAATCACCATAATTCCATAGTGTTCTTATAAATAAGGATACATTCATTTTAAAAAAACTTGACAAGGTCACATAGATTGATAAAATATACAACCACCACATCCTATTTATGGGAATTACATGAGGTATGAAAGATAATGAAGTTCCATAGTTGTATGTATGGTAACATAGGAAGCATGCACAGTAACATAATCAAACAGTGACATCAAGGCCAGTCTCAAGTCTGAGGGCTCAGACTTGGTAACTGGTGAATTAGTGTAATCCATGTTTCCTAAGCACCAACAACTTGTTCTATATATGTAGAAACATGCTCTGCATTTAATACAGCCTCACATCTGCAGTTCTAGAAGTAATATTTGGCACTGGTGGCTTCAAACAGCAACAAGAGGAGGTAAACCCATTCCATGTTCCACTCAGAGACTAGTGAAAGCCCAAAGCAGCAGAAACTGCTTTACTCTCAGTACTCATTTCACTAATCTTAGCATATAGGATAATTATTTCCCCGACCCCCCTCCAAATCTGTAGCAAACATACATATTATATTCTTTACACACTGTTTTTGTTTTCTTGCCAACAGATTTGTATTTTCAATAAGTTCAAGATCTTATTTAATAATACATGTAAATTAATCACAACTCAGTAATTATGCTCTTCTGTTAATCAATGCACTTGGGTTGCAATATTCAAAATTCATTTCAAATGGCTCTTAACACTACTGCCATGTCTGTACCCAACCTATTGACAAATACTGATCTTATTCGGAAATGTCCGTTTGGTTCATTTGATAGGATTCACACCTTTCAGTCAGGTGGTAGGTTCAAGCCCCACTCCAGGACTTCCACATGTGACCTAGATTGACACTGTAGCGCAGCATTGGAGGAGTGCTGCATTGTTGGAGGTGTTGTCCTTATGAAACTAAGATCCTTCTCTCTTGTTGAGATGGGCACACAAGGGGTTCAGATGGGTACACAAGAGATTCATTTATCTCATTGCTGTTTTTTGAACCACGTGTGTAAAACGGCTGCCACACACAGTGGCATTACAATAGCAAGTGCCTGTTAAAAGTTGCTGGAAAGTGCTCTCGGGCCTTCCAAGGGATCTGTTCAGGTGCTCTATAGATTAACACCCTTTCTTTTCTAATTGTTTGCTTAACTGTGGTAAAAACTATAGCAACATTAGAACAGACCAGTTAAAGCAAGTAGCAGCTACGAACATGTGAATTAACCATGTTAATTCTGAACAAACAATGACACATTTAAAAAAAAAACTAACTTAATTATTAACCCATCAAAATGAAAGGGGAGAAGGGCATCAGTTGCATTGTACAAAGCTCCCAAAGTCACAAAGCAAAGACTGTTGACGCTCCTCTTCCAATTCCTGGTGTTGCACATTAGAGATATATGATCTCATTACTCTTCAATGCAAACTAGTTGTAAACCTACACTTAATACAAAGCTTTCACAATTACACAATCTATCAACTCACTTTGGATGCTGGTTAATGTTACAATTCTGCAAAGTTGCTGCCTGTTGATGCGAAGGCCGTTTTGCCGAATAAAGTTTCAATAGTTTAGAGTGGCTCCGAGCTATGGCACCCTTTGGTTTTTGGTTCAGATCATTTAACTGGTCATTTACAGTGCTGCAGTGACTTGCCTATTTCTCAAACACACAAAATTGCCAGTCATTGGCATATTCACTGCTTTTTAAAAGGCATCAGTAGGCCAACTAATTGACACAGCACTTGTATGTGCCAGGCTCAAAAAGGTCACTGTATTTGTTTTTTAAAAATCCATATCACTGACCTGAACTGTGCACATTAAGAGATCAGAGAACCTGGGCTGTGAAATTAACATTAACCAAAACTGCACCATATTAACTGTGATATGCTTGTGTGTTGCATTCTTCAGCATCATTTAATAACTTTATAACATTTAAAATTAAATTCTAAACACCTTAATCCCTCAAAAAATAGATGTTTGGGCTGAATGTTTACACATTAATATCCTATAATCTTAATTTCAAGACTGGGCTGAAAAAGTACTGCTTTCATCTACTTGGAGTACCCGAGTTCATGATTCTAGATGGAAAATCAGAACAGAAATCTAATCTCAACCACATATAAAAATGCTTCTGTATAAAGTTGACACAAGAACACATGGTAAACGTAACTACATAAAATCTGAGAACATTTAGCATAGAAAGCCATTTAGCATCTGTCAGTGAATCTACTCGAACACAATCTCCCTTCTCCTTTTCATCCTGTTTAAATCTCTTTCATCCAGTGTTTATCTAACTCTTTCTTAAAAGGTCTTGACTGATTTGATTTCAGTAATCACTTTAAATATCATGTGAAAATATTGTCTACCTTCCCCATTTTTGCTTAGACAATTATTCCTGAGTCACTGGTGCTTTGTTAATTCCTCTCTGCTCAGTAGAAGTAACCTTTCATTATTTACCCGTTCAAATTTTGAAACACTTCCCCCTCCCAGATTCAGTGTTTAGTTATGCCGGAAAGCCCAGAATTTAATGCCATCAGAGCAGTGAACTCTGACAGGTCATGTGAATCTGTTTGTCTCAGCTCGCTTTTGGGTGAAATTACTGCCCAAATCCTTAACAATTTCCCTGACAAAGCTTCGCAAACATCAAAATAACACATTTGCAGAGAGGGGAATTGTCTAATGCAGTGGTGTAGCAGGGATCTATACCTTGGAGCAGTAGGTCAAAGGTTTGGTGATAGTCTTGAGTCCCAATCTCAGTCTGATCACCATGTGCAGTTCCTTATCGAATCATAGAATCCCTACAGTGCGGGAGGCCATTCGATTCATCAGGTCTGCACCGGCCCTCTGAAAGAGCAGCCCACCTAGACCCACTCCCCCACCCCATCAACCTAATCGACACATCCCTGAACATGAAGGGGAAATTCAGCATGGTCAATCCACCTAACCTGCACATCTTTGCGCTGTGGGAGGAAACTGGAGCACCCACGCAGACACGGGGAGAATGTGCGAATTCCACAAAGTCATCCAAGGCCAGAATTAAGTTATAAAGAAATTGAAACAATTTTAGCCTCAGGAGCTGCAATTTCTCCCCTGATGGGAGCATACCATCACTTTGGCAGAATTCTCGGAGGAAAGAAGTCACCCTTTATCTTGGCAGCAAGCAGCACTTCACGCAGCATCAAGGAATGAAGGGAATTATTGGGGGAAAGGGGAAACTAATTAGAGGATTCCATCAAAATTAGAATGAATTTTATTCTTACATCACTATCAATTGTTCAGCAACATTTTTCAAGATGAGATTACTGTCCAGTCTAGTCTGGGATTTAAACCACTGGGATTTACCTTTCCATTGGTCCCAGTACTTTGTTCCAGGCAGAGTACTGCAGTACCACTTCTGGCCACTGCAGCCCTGTGCCTGGTCGGGTTCAAGAGCTGCTAGCCAATCTGATTGGCTAACAGCTCTTATGGGCAAGACTTCCTCCCAAGGGCAGATGAAAGTCCCACCCATTGTCAATCAACGCTCAAATGGCAGTGCAAATTTGAGAGTTGGCGGTTGCGCATAAAATGCTGACTCTTGGGATGGAGAACGCCGATTACTCGCCACTCTTAAAATCCTACCCCACATTCCCACTGACCCCCAATACCCTTTCACCCCTTGCTTACCAAGAATCTATCCATCTTTTTCTCAAAAATATTCAAAGGCTCTGCTTCTCCAGTTTTTGAGGAAGAGAGCTCCAAAGACTCAGGATTCTGAGAGACAACATTCCTCCTCATCTTAAATGGGCAACCCCTTATTTTTCAACAGTGATCCCTAGTTTTAGATTCTCCCACAGGAGGCAACATCCTCTCCAAGTCCACCCTGTCAATACCCCTCAGGATCTTGTTTTAATGAAGTTGCCTCTTACTCTTCTGAATTCCAGCATATACAAGCCTAGCCTGTCCAACCTTTCCTCAGAAGACAACCCACCAATTCCAGGTATGTTCCACACAACATATTTCTGTCAAATATTTATTGAATTATATCTTGAATTAGACATTATTCTCTACCTCCACTATGCCCCTGGTCCGTGTACCCACCTCGCTCTCCAAAGGATTCATCTTCCTTCTTCTGAACAAGTTTGTGCCCCTTTATGAACTTTATAAATTATGTTAAATGTTATTAGTGTTTAGTATATCTATGCACCTTGACTAGCTGAATAAGATTCTTCCCTAAGCTTTATAGTATAATCATACAAAATTACCTCCTGCCAAGACAAAAATGTGAAATGATGCTGTTCAGTGATAATGTCACACCTGTTTTTAGCTGTTGCAGAGTTGTATTAATACCCAGATTATTTTTCAATCTATTAAAGTAACAGAGTTGACCATTTATTTTAATATCTTACTCCCTCTCTTTTAGGGTTCTCCCAAACACTGGTCCCTTGGAGGTCACCTGTATTTGGGCCTCTAACAATCTTGCTCTTGTCTCTCTCTCCAGCAGTTAGGAGGCATATGATTGAGCTGACGGGGGTGAAGCTCGCCTCAGACATTCCCTTACGACTTTTTGGGGAGTGTCAAATCTGCACTCCCATTATTTTGCTCCCTTCACTCAGTGGCAAAGCCTAAATTGGGAACTGACTCTGAGGAGGAAGCCACAAACCTGTGGTGCAAACCTAGCATATTGGTTAATGCAGCAGCTATCTAAGTAACCTCAGCAGCAGTGATTGCGCTTTAACTGGCAATGCAGCAAAGGCTAAGTGAATGCAGGGGAAAATGTGAGTAATTGGGCGGTTTGCGGGCTGCATTTTTGCATGCCAAGCTTTCCATTTTCACTTTCAAATGTCTGCAATTGGGATTTAAGTTAGAAAGTACCAGACAAGCTTTAAGGGGTCAGAAAGAAGAATGATTCTGGGACTACAATTAGTTTTCCTCTATTCTTCTCCACGCCCACCCCATCTCTTTTGAAGGTACAGACTTTTGTTTGGGTGCGGACACAGTGTCCAAGCAGTCATTTTTCACTGCAGTTATATAGTTAGTGTCAGACTATTTGACTGTGAAGAGCATCATCATTGATGATCACATATTGCAATCAGAAGTAGGTATGCTGGCCCATTTGTGCCCCTCTCTAGTCTGGTCATGTGGAAGACAATCATAACCCCTCAAATACTGCTCTTTCTGAAATAAATTAACACAATCGAGACTGAACCTGACACCTTTTCATCCAGGTGGCCCTACATCACATCAGGAGCCTTTGCCCATGAGGCCTAAGAGAGGTGCCTGGCAGACGTATGCGGCATTGTGCTCAAGTTACAATTCAGAATCTAGATCCTAGCCCCAGGTCACGGTCCGTGTGGAGTTTACACATTCTCCCTGTGTCTAAGTGGATCTCGCCCCCACAACCCAAAGATGTGCAGGGATGGTGGATTGGCCATGCTAAATTGCCTGTTATCTGGAAAAAAAGAATTGGGTACTTTAAATTTATTTTTAAAAATTCAGAATCTCAATTAAGTGAAACTCGTTTTGGGAAAACACAGTGCGAGAAGGCATCAGATTCAGAAAGTAGTCAAAACACTTTGCTTTACAACCCAGTTACCAGTTCTACTGCCTAATGCTATTGCCATAATTCCTTATGGTTTTCTCAAACTGTGTAAATTTACTGCAATATAGTATAGCTTCGAAGCTCTAAGATAAAGCTCAGAAATAGACTACACTGCGGACAAACTAATTACTCATACAGATGAATTCTCCGTTCTCATTGTACAAATAGGACAGTAGCACCAAAGCTCATTTTAACACTGGCAGGGTTCTGTGGATTTTAGAACCATAGAGATTTTATACATTCAACCTGCACACTTAACCTTTGTAATTCTGGTACAACTCGATTTGTGTGCTTGTAAGTGCAATAGCCGGACCAGTATTAATTCAGGTATTTCAACCAATCTACCAGAGAAAGATGTGTTAATATTCATGTTGGGCAACGTGACAAAGACAACAGCTTGCTTTGTGTTGAGTCAGTATGTCCCTGGCCCCATTGCGAGCATTACTTTAACTCCAGATAGAAAGTGGGTCAGACAGTTGTCAAATTTGCTTGGGTTGAACAATCAGGATCCACTTAAAATTGTACTCCGTTCTATCGCTGTCTCCGCCTTGGCCTGATCACACCTCATCACTGCCTAGACTTCGGCCATCATCCAAGTCCCTGCACCCTGGGGAGCTCATCAGGTTTAAGCAGCCCACATCTGAATGATGCGACCGGGTTGGAAATGTAGACTTTGTGACACTGGAACACTCCGCTCCTTTGCTGCGTCGATTGCTTTCCATAGAACCGAAATTAGTACTACTAGCTGGTGATGGTGAATCACTGGAAGAGAAGAAGAATCAGGTAACTACAACAAAAATAGTATCTCTTTCTTGCATTGATACAGAACCTTTACTGTAGAAAAATGTTCTTGGGTGCTTCACAGAGATCTAATCAGACACAAATGGATGTTGAGGCAAAGAAGGACACATTAGGACAGTTGACTAAATGTCTGATCAACTAAATAGAGTTTGAAGACAATCTTAAGGAAAAAGAAAGACTTGCCGCTAAACTGCACTTTTCATGACCAGCACTTTACAACCAATGAAGTGCTTTTAAAGTGCTGTATTGTGGCAGCTAATTTGTGCACAGATAGCTCCACACGAAGCAATGTGAGAATGACCAGATATCGGTGATGTTGATTCAGGGATATTGTCCAGGTCACCGGGAATGATAACTCCTCTGCTAGTCTTCAAAATAATGCCGTTGGATCTTTTTATCCACCCAAGCAGGCAGATGAGGGCTCGTTTTAACATTTCATCTGAAAGACACCACCACCGACAATGCAGCACTCCCTCGGGTACTGCCCTGAAACGTAGGCCTTGATTTTTGTGCTCAGGCCCTGGAGTGAATCTGGAACATGACGACTCAGATGACTGCCAATTGAGCCATTGCTAACTGATAGAGAGATTGTAAAAATGCAGAGGGATTTATGGAAGGAATTTCAATGCATAAGTCCCGAACACTGCGCAGCAATTCAATAATGGATCAAAGGTCGAGGGGCACAAGAGACCAGAGTCAGAGGAATGCAGAGTTCTCGAAGGAGTTGTAGGGGAAGGAGGTTACAGACATAGAAAGAACTGTGACAATGGAGGAATGAAAATTTTAAATTAGAGGCTTTGGGAGATCAGAAACCAATGTAGGTCATTACAGTCATGAGTGATTGGTGAATGGCATTTGGTACAGTATGGAATACAGGCAGTGGAGCTTTAGAAGTGCTGAAATTTAGTGAGCAAGCACAAAATGGGAGAATTGGAATAGTTGAGTCTGGCGACGACAAAAATCTGGATGACTTTTTCAGCAACAGAAAGGCCTAAGGCAGTGGTGGAGATGGGAACTATAATGGAGATGGAAGTCTCTTTGTTACAAGAGTTTGGGGCTGAGGTAGTGAAGAGGCTGGCTCAAAATGAGACAGTGGAAAGAGTACAGAGTATTGGGTACAGAGACAACAATTTTAATGTTTTAAATGCTTATATGGAGAAAACTGCAACTCATCCAAGATGGGTACAGAAAACACTGCCAAGAAGTGTGGTGGAGGCATGATGAATCGAAGCACTCAAGAGGGCATTAGGTGATGAGTGGGATGCACTGAACACCCTGCCGCATGTTTTTTGTTGGTGGTGGAGGCAGCCCACCAGCGGGAACTACCGACCCTGCCGCTGTAAACGGGATTTTCCGGTGATAGCCTCCCTCGTTGCTGGGAAACCAGAGTGCCAAAGAACAAAGAAAAGTACAGCACAGGAACAGGCCCTTCGGCCCTCCAAGCCCGTGGCGACCATGCTGCCCGACGAAACTACAATCTTCTACACTTCCTGGGTCTGTATCCCTCTATTCCCATCCTATTCATGTATTTGTCAAGATGCCCCTTAAATGTCACTATCGTCCCTGCTTCCACCACCTCCTTCGGCAGCGAGTTTCAGGCACCCACTACCCTCTGTGTAAAAAAACTTGCCACGTGCATCTACTCTATACCTTGCCCCTCGCACCTTAAACCTATGCCCCCTAGTAATTGACCCCTCTACCCTGGGGAAAAGCCTCTGATTATCCACTCTGTCTATGCCCCTCATAATTTTGTAGACCTCTATCAAGTCGCCCCTCAACCTCTGTCGTTCCAGTGAGAACAAACAGAGTTTATTCAACCGTTCCTCATAGCTAATGCCCTCCATACCAGGCAACATCCTGGTAAATCTCTACTGCACCCTCTCTAAAGCCACCACATCCTTCTGGTAGTGTGGCGACCAGAATTGAACACTATACTCCAAGTGTGGCCTAACTAAGGTTCTTTACAGCTGCAACATGACTTGCCAATTCTCATACTCAATGCCCCGGCCAATGAAGGCAAGCATGCCGTATGCCTTCTTGACTACCTTCTCCACCTGTGTTGCCCCTTTCAGTGACCTGTGCACCTGTACACCTAGATCTCTCTGACTTTCAATACTCTTGAGGGTTCTACCATTCACTGTATATTCCCTACCTGCATTAGACCTTCCAAAATGCATTACCTCACATTTGTCCGGATTAAACTCCATCTGCCATCTCTCCGCCCTAGTCTCCAAACGATCTAAATCCTGCTGTATCCTCTGACAGTCCTCATCGCTATCCGCAATTCCACCAACCTTTGTGTTGTCTGCAAACTTACTAATCAGACCAGTTACATTTTCCTCCAAATCATTTATATGTACTACGAACAGCAAAGGTCCCCAGCACTGATCTCTGTGGAACACCACTAGTCACAGCCCTCCAATTAGAAAAGCACCCTTCCATTGCTACTCTCTGCCTTCTATGACCAAGCCAGTTCTGTATCCACCTTGCCAGCTCAACCCGATCCCGTGTGACTTCACCTTTTGTACCAGTCTACCATGAGGGACCTTGTCAAAGGTATTACTGAAGTCCATATAGACAACATCCACTGCCCTACCTGCATCAATCATCTTTATGACCTCTTCGAAAAACTCTATCAAGTTAGTGAGACACGACCTCCCCTTCACAAAACCATGCTGCCTCTCACTAATACGTCCATTTGCTTCCAAATGGGAGCAGATCCTGTCTCGAAGAATTCTCTCCAGTAATTTCCCTACCACTGACGTAAGGCTCACTGGCCTGTAGTTCCCTGGATTATCCTTGCTACCCTTCTTTTTTTTTTTTTAAATAAAAATGTTTTTATTCTCCATTTTCAAATTTTCCTTCAAAATTTACACCCCACCCACAGACAGTAAACGGTAACAAATACAAAATCAATCCCCTTAACAACAACAATGATCCCATCCTCCCACCGCCCCAAACAACGGCCCACATGTCAATATATGCATCCAATAAAACAAACCCTCCCACGGTGGCAACAAAAATCAAAGGAGAAAAAGAAAAAGGAGTCTGGGACCGCCCATGGTCACCATTAACCTATAGGACCCCCCTCCCACCCCACTCTCAACGCCATCCAACCTCTGAAAGAGTACCGTACATGATACCCAGGAGTTGTAAACACCGCGCCCCCCCCCCCCCCCTCGAACTCCTCCCGTCCACTGCCTCTTGTAAAACTCCTCCCCCCAACCTCGGTTCCTTCCCCCCAACATTCCACCCCGGCTAGACCACTCGGACCCTGTTCTGCCAGGCTCCGATGGCCGCAGCCCCTCCCCCACCTCACTCCCGTTCACTGGGTGGCTTAAACCGGCCAGCGTGGAGGCCCCCGCCCGGGTCCCTTTCCCCGGCCCTAGGAAAGCCCAGAAATCCCCTTTTAGCACACAAACCCCGCATATCCACCTACACCCCAAAGAGCCCTCATTTCGAGTGAAAGTCCCATCACTTCCCTTGTTCAAATATATACAACATTGGCTCCTTTAGCCCCTACACCCGCGCGCAGTGAAACAAAAAAGAAGAAAATACAGTCATGAGGTTACATCGGCACATGGCCATTTCTCAATTTTTCAGTTCTGCCACAGTCCTTCTGCCTTCGCAAACTCCTCCGCTGCTTCCGCCGTTCCAAAATAAAAGTCCTTGAGCTTGTAAGTCACCGTCAGCGTTGCTGGATATACAATGCTGCACTGCACCTTGCTAATGTACAATGCCCTCTTCACCCGGTTGAAGGCAGCCCGCCTCCTCGCCAGCTCCACCGTAAAGTCCTGGTATACACGTATACCAGCTCCAGCCCACTGCACCAACCACTTCTGCTTAGCCCAGCACAGGACCTTCTCCTTCACACTGTACCTACGGAGGCACAGAGTCAATACACTTGGCGGCTCACTCGCCTTTGGTACAGGCCTCCACGGCCGATGAGCCCGATCCAGTTCATATCGGGAGGGATCCTCCCCTTCCCCCAATGGATTCGCCAGCATCGTGGCAAAATACTCAGTCGGCCTCGGCCCTTCAACTCCTTCGGGCAGCCGCACAATCCTCAAATTCTGTTGCCTGGATCTGTTTTCCAGGTCTTCCTTTTTTCCTCGCAGATCCTTGTTAATCTCCATCACCTTCCGCATCTCCTTCCCATCGAGGTAAGTTGATCACCGTGCTGCAATAATGTCTCCTCCACTTCCTTCAGCGCCTCCCCTTGCTCCCGCACCTCCGCCACTGCGTTCGCCACCGCCGTCGTCACCGGGGAAATCGCCTCTTCCACCAGCACACTCAAAACCTCCCTCATCTCCTTCCTCATTGTCTCCATGTATTTTGTAAACTGCCTATCGAATTCCGCAGCCATCAGCTGAGTTATTTCTTCAGCCGTAAGCAATGCAGCCTTCCCTGGTGCGCCAGCCTCCATTTTCCTTGGTGACCCCACGGTGACCTTTCCACTCCCTGACAGACCTTCAACTTTTTTTTTATGGCCGTATTTTTTGCTCACCCTCGACATTTTTCTTCACTGTGCCTTCTCCCTGCTTTTGCCGCCTCCGTGGACCCTGGGACCGGGCTTAAAGCCCCGAAAATGCCGTTCCCGAACGGGAGCCCTCCATTGTGCGGCTGCCTCCCGCCCGCCGTCACCGGAAGTCATCCTTGCTACCCTTTGGCTATTCTCCAGTCCTCCGGGACATCACCTGAAGACAGTGAGGATCCAAAGATTTCTGACAAGGCCTCAGCAATTTCCTCTCTAGCCTCCTTCAGTATGCTGGGGTAGATCCCATCAGGCCCTGGGGACTTATCTACCGTAATATTTTTCAAGATGCCCAACACCTTGTCTTTTTGGATCTCAATGTGACCCAGGCTATCTACACACTCTTCTCCAGACTCAACATCCACCAATTCCTTCTCTTTGGTGAATACTGATGTAAAGTATTCATTTAGTACCTCGCCCATTTCCTCTGGCTCCACACATAGATTCCCTTGCCTATCCTTCAATGGGCCAACCCTTTCCCTGGCTACCCTCTTGCTTTTTATGTACGTGTAAAAAGCCTTGGGATTTTCCTTAACCCTATTTGCCAATGACTTTTCGTGACCCCTTCTAGCCCTCCTGACTCCTTGCTTAAGTTCCTTCCTACTTTCCTTATATTCCACACAGGCTTAGTCTGCGTCCAGCCTTCTAGCCCTGACAAATGCCTCCTTTTTCTTTTTGACGAGGCCTACAATATCTCTTGTTATCCAAGGTTCCCGAAATTTGCCGTATTTATCCTTCTTCCTCACAGGAACATGCCGGTCCTGAATTCCTTTCAACTGACACTTGAAAGCCTACCACATGTCAGATGTTGATTTACCCTCAAACATCCGCCCCCAATCTAAGTTCTTCAGTTCCCGCCTAATATTGTTATCATTAGCCTTCCCCCAATTTAGCACATTCACTCTAGGACCACTCTTATCCTTGTCCACCAGCACTTTAAAACTTACTGAATTGTGGTCACTGTTCCCGAAATGCTCCCCTACTGAAACTTCTACCACCTGGCCGGGCTCATTCCCCAATACCAGGTCCAGTACAGCCCCATCCCTAGTTGGACTGTCTACATATTGTTTTAAGAAGCCCTCCTGGATGCTCCTTACAAACTCTATCCCGTCTAAGCCCCTAGCACTAAGTGAGTCCCAGTCAATATTGGGGAAGTTGAAGTCTCCCATCACAACAATCCTGTTGTTTTTACTCTTTTCTAAAATCTGTCTACCTATCTGCTCCCTTATCTCCCACTGGCTGTTGGGAGGCCTGTAGTAAACCCCCAACATTGTGACTGCACCCTTCTTATTCCTGATCTCTACCCATATAGCCTCACTGCCCTCGGAGGTGTCCTCCCGTAGTAAAGCTGTGATATTCTACCTAATCAGTAGCGCAACTCCGCCACTCCTTTTACATCCCCCTCTATCCAGCCTGAAACATCTAAATCCTGGAACGTTTAGCTTCCAATCCTGTCCTGCCCTCAACCAGGTCTCTGTAATGGCAACAACATCATAGTTCCAAGTACTAATCCAAGCTCTTAAATTCATCTGCCTTACCCGTCAGACTTTTTGCATTAAAACATATGCACTTCAGGCCACCAGACCCGCTGTGTTCAGCAACATCTCCCTCACAGCCATACTGCCCTATTCCATAGTTCTCCCTCAATGCTTTCACCTTCTGACCTATTGCTCCGGTGCTCACCCCCCTGCCATACTAGTTAGAACCCTCCCTTGTGACACTAGCAAACCTCGTGATCAGGATATTTATGCCTCTCTAGTTTAGATGCAACCCGTCCTTCTTATACAGGTCACACCTGCCCCGGAAGAGCTCCCAGTGGTCCAGATAACGGAAACCCTCCCTCCTACACCAGCTGTTTAGTCACGTGTTTAGCTGCTCTATCTTCCTATTTCTAGCCTCACTGGCACATGGCACAGGGAGTAATCCCGAGATTACAACTCCAGAGGTCCTGTCTTTTAACTTTCTGCCTAGCTCCCTGATCTCCTGCTGCAGGACCTCATGCCCCTTCCTGCCTATGTCGTTAGTACCAATATGTACAACGACCTCTGCCTGTTTGCCCTCCCCCTTCAGGATTCCCTCTACCCGTTCGGAGATATCCTGGACCCTGGCACCAGGGAGGCAACATACCATCCTGGAGTCTCTTTCACATCCACAGAAGCGCCTATCTATGCCCCTGACTATAGAGTCCCCTATGATTATTGCTCTTCTGTGCTTTGACCCTCCCTTCTGAACATCAGAGCCAGCCATGGTGCCACTGCTCTGGCTGCTGCTGTTTTCCCCTGATAAGCTATCCCCCCAGACAGTATCCAAAGGGGTATACCTGTTTGAGAGGGGGACAACCACAGGGGATTACTGCACTGACTGCCTGCGCAGCGTGGGACCGGAATTTCCTGCTGCCTTGAACAGCCGGTAAATCCCGCCCGATAATGTGTAGCACTACGAGAAAAATGCAGGAGAATGGCACTAAGTCATAATATTCAGTTGACGAGCAAGTGCCGACATGATGGCCGAATGACCTCCTTCTACACTATAACAGTTCAATGATTCTGTGAAGTACTCCGGAATTAGAAACACTGGAGAAGTTGAGATAGGTAGTGGAGCTGAGTGCCAGCACATCTATGGAAACTAACCTCATGGCTGGGGCTGTGGATGATGAGGAATATAAGGAAACGGTCATGGATGGCCTTATAAGACCATAAGACATAGGGACAGAATTAGGCCACTCGCCCCATCGAGTCTGCTCTACCATTCAATGATGGTTGATATTTTTCTAATCCCCATTCTCCTGCCTTCTCCCCATAACCCCTCATCCCCTTATTAATCAAGAACCTATCTATCTCTGTCTTCAAGACACTCAGTGATTTGGCTTCCACAGCCTTCTGCAGTAAAGAGTTTCACAGATTCACCACCCTCTGGCTGAAGAAATTCCTCCTCATCTCTGTTGTAAAGGATCGTCCCTTTAGTCTAAGATGGTGTCCTCTGGTTCTAGGTTTTCCTACAAGTAGAAACATCCTCTCCACGTCCACTCTATCCAAGCCTCGTAGTATCCTGTAAGTTTCAATAAGATCCTCCCTCATCCTTGTAAACTCCAATGAGTACAGACCTAGAGTCCTCAACCGTTTCTCATACGACATGATTAATACTATGAAAGTGGACCATATTAGATGGCAAGGGTGTGGGCAATGGTGAGCATGAACATGGGTAGAAGATTATGTAAGGCGTTTAGGAAAAACAGGAGCTCAATGAAATCAGATGAGAGCGCGCAAAGTGAACTGAGATTGAGAATGAAATCACTGAGGAGGAGGAGCAGCCCAGTACAGAGGCTGTGGGAGGAAAGAATGGAGGAGACCTCGGTGTAAAACTCAAGGTGGAGGGATAGAAGGGGAAAGAGTGTCCTTAACTCAGCAAAGCCAGAGCCAGCGGTTAAACCTTGCATTTCCATGATCATTTGAGACTCATCTACGCACAGAACTCTTTGGGGCAATGGCAGGCGTGCCTTCTTACAAATGGCTCAGTTGCTTTCCTCACTATTTGAACAGCTTCCAATTCCAATTGTGAAATGGATGACACTATAGTCTAGTTCACACCTATTGGTTTTTTCCTCAATGCTCATTACTCAAAGTAAAATCTTCCAATTTTGCTGAGGTATTATTAGTCAGGAAAGTGCCAGGTTTGATACCCCGTCTACACTCGATTAGCTGATGTCAGTTTGGAAACAATTGAGAAACTATGGACTTTAGTGTGAGGGGAAAAGTAACCTATGCTTCAGTTCATGAATGTTATTCAGTGATTCCCTACTAGAAAGTGCACATAACCAATGGGGATCACAAAAGAAGAATCTGGTGGTGCAGTGTTTAGTGGAATAACCAGCTCACTGTCTAGATTTACAAAGAGGAACTGGGTGGGAATCTACTGGCCAAACAGCCGTTTTAGTTCATCACACCATTTTAAATACTGCTCAACATTGCAATATTATCTAGTATCTCACCTACGTCGACAGCTTTGATGGGTAACCTTAGGAAATGAGTGTTAATAAGGATTTCACCATGGTGGCTATCACAATCAAGGCCAATCTTGTCTTCAGCTTCCATCCTCACATGCATATATGACCCAGCTCAGGACATTAGATACTGATTAGGACTGGGAATCCTGGCTACCTTCCCCCTTCCCTATCCCAGAGTGGCTGAGGCCATTGTAGCATCCCTCCAGCCCCTCAGCCAAAATCAGCTAACTTGGTGTATAGGCGACCAGACATCATACACAGGCCTATGAAGCTCATTTGTGCACTGGTTTTATCAACTGAATTACCGGGAAGGGACAGAAATAAATAATTTTCATTTACAGTAATTACAATACCGTGTTGAAGATAGGAAGTTGCCATTCTTTACAGCAGTGTCATTGAACTGAAACTTGCAAGTTTCCTGGGGAAAGGACACGGACAAATTCTCATGATGCTGTGACTTGGAAGGATCCTAGTAGAAAGATACAGACACACAAAACATGAACATCAAGACCATAACAGTGAAGGTAGCACAGTGTATACATGATAAGTGAAGGTGAAGGGAACCGTTTGGTTCACAATGCAGACCCTACCATCTCTCCAGTACAGCATCAAGCTGTTTCTTAAATTAATCCATTTGCCTAGTTTCCCCTTTTGGTAACCCCATTTGAGTTGTTAATCACTCTCTACGTAAATGAAAACAAATCTTCACATTTGTTTTACATTTGTCCTTCAGAACCATTTTATTTATTTAGCAAATGCAAAGTCCTCAAGCCAAGCAGTTTCTTATGGTCCTTCTCTGTTGAATGCGGATAGGCCTCCGCTGAGTCTGTGGATTGGACATTCTTCTATGATGTGGTGCATAGTTTGCTCTCTCCCATAGGCACATAGGAGGCTGGTACTAATGCCTATCTGTGAAGGCTGACCAAGCAGGCGCCATGGCCGGTCCTGAACCCTTCAAGGGTGGATCACTCTTTCCTTGGAAGGTTAAAACCAGGCAGTTGTTGGGTTAGGTTTGAGACCAGGTACTTGTTTGTCATGTCCAATGATTCCCATTCATTTGTCTAGGTGAAATTTGCTTTGAAGTTTTGCTTCGGAGGGTTTTGTTTTATAAATTTAGAGCACCCAATTCTTTTTTTTCCAATTAAATGACAATTTAGCGTGGCCAATCCACCTATCCTGCACACCTTTGGGTTGTGTGGGTGAGACCCATGCGCACACGGGGAGAATGTGCAAGCTCTACATGGACAGTGACCCTGGGCCGGGATCGAACCAGGGTCCTCAGCGCCATGAGGCAGCAGTGCTAACTACTGCGCCACCGTGCTGCCCTTTTGGGAGGGTTTTTACAGATCAGCCTTCTTGACGGGAGTCATACCTTGGGTGGACTGAATAGATCAGCATGAAGTGGCAGGTAGGGGGCTTGGGAACTTTTCCTATCATTCGGAACCATCTGATGTATCTTAAAAATATTGATCTTGATTTACTTTCTCTACCCTTTTAAGTATGTTACTAAAATTTCTTTTGAAGGCTGAAGGGCTCAATCTGCAGGTATACATAAGGGGTAGAGTGGCAGGGGTGGAATTAGTCTTAGCCGATATGCTTTACCAATCTTTGTCCTTATCTGGTCAATGCAAGCAATTCTCTCAAATACACGAATAATGCTGGATAGTTTTCATAGTTGAAGTGACATTGTATCAAGATTCAGTTGCCCATCGTTTATTTATTACTTATTATCAACATTGGGGACAACTACAGTTTCTGGGCCCATACACAGCATGAATGGCATTAACAGTTCCATCCAAGGCATCACTACTTACATTGTATTTCAATTAAAGTACTTTACTTACTGTATTTCAATTAGAATGGGTGACACTTAAGGTAACACACGGGTTAAACCATATTACTAGCAGATATTCAGCTGTAATGTTCCCAGTCAATTACTGGATATTCTGTTTTATGTCATGTATTGTATAACATGTCACGGACACTTTTCTGGCTATTGAATGTCCAACTGTGGTTTTATTAGAGTAATGTGGCAGTGCTAATGATTTTGGGTTTGAATTCTATGGTTAAATACAGATTCTCAAAGGTATTTGTGTAGCAGCTTAGCTTGTCAATAAGCGCCACTCTTTAGGTTAAAAATAGTTGATCCGCCATTTTCTATGAGCTCAGATGGTCGCTTGTGAAGAGACAGAGACAAGAAGGGTGTGGCCGCTGTGCCACTTGTGGTTGAAGTCACTCGACCAACATTCATTTTCTAGACATACACGTGAAAAATTGTGGGTTCTTCCCTCCCTCAAGGTGCTGAATCTTACCGGGCGACAGTTTCACTGGCACTGGAAGGCTGATAAAACCTAGCCTAAGTGCCAACCTTCATGCGATGCAGCACTCATGCCTCGTTAGAATGGGAAAGGAAAACTAAAAAAAAAAAATGGTTGTATAGTGCGTGGAACACCAACCAACTCATCTTGTACCATGTACCGTCTTAATTATTTTCAGAGAGCGCTCCAATGAGCCAAGCCGGTCACTCAACTTCACTGTCTCGTCTTGAAGCTGTTTATTCTCCTCTTCTAGGTAGTTAATCCTAAAAAGTGATTGAAAGGAAGACAATCAATATTGGTCACCATTGGCAGTACATACATTCTGAACTGTATTTTCTCCCCCTACCTTTTGTCACCAGTTTCTCCCTTCACCGCCACCTCTTTCAAAAGGCAAAGACTCCTTGTTGAGGTACAGCTCCAAATGACGCAATTGTAATTGGCCATTCTTCATGTGTAAGCCTTAATGGTGAACATTAGCAGCCTATTTAATCGTAAACAGCACCATATCTCATACCAATGTCAACTTCACCCAATGATCACATGGATGAGTTTTTTTCCTGGTGCGATCAGTGTACTACGATCAGGCGCAAGAGATCCAGCCAATGCCCTTATTGCCCTGCAGGCCCTGAGGCCAGTTGCAGCACCTCAACAACCACCTTGGTTGAAATCAGTGAATGTAGCACAGACTGAGATTAGATATGGAACCTTTCTGATCACTAGAATCCCACTATATGAAGATCCACCATGGGAGCCACGATCTGCACAGGTTTGAAACCCCATACCTACTCTACTACCCTCCCAATTTAAAACAATTGATCGCAGCACAGCAAAGACATAAACCCTCCCCTACTGCCATTGTACTCTGCAATATCAATATGTGCAGCATTGACTGGAGTCAAGGTGATACCTTGTCTTCTCAGCTCATACAGTTCTAAAAACATTTTTTTTTAAATTCCAATTAAGGGGCAATTTAGCGTGACCAATCCATCTGCACATCTTTGGGTTGTGGGGGGTGAAACCCACGCACACACGGGGAGAATGTGCAAACTCCACAAGGACAATGACCCGGGGTCGGGATTGAACCTGGGCCCTTGGCGCCATGCGGCAGCAATGCTAACCACTGCGCCATCAAACTGTCCTCTCAGCTCATACATTACATTTTGTACGAGAGAATTAAAAATTCAGATGGTACAAATGTGAAGAAACCCTTTTACCTCTCAGTTAATCTACTTTCTAGTTTGGAACTTATGCTAGAATTTTTAGTGGTACCTTCATTATGGCTAAAAGGGGCTTCTCCAACCTGACTATGCTGGCCTGATGAAGGGCCAGTTACTCTTAAATGATAACTTACATTTCTACCCATAGCTGTCTGACCCAATATACAAATAGCAGTTAGGATGTGGTTGTTTCTGCAGCAAGCACCGATCCAGGTTCACACCGTCCAGTACAGTAACCATTACACTGGTACCCTTTCACTTTTAAATACTGAAATCATCACATTTCCTTTCATTATCCAATACAAAGGCATAGAAGTGGGAGACAGTGGCAATGAACTAGGAATCCAGGGGGCCAAGCTACTGCTCTGGGGACAGTGGTTCAAGTCCCACTATGGCAGCTGGTGGAATTTAAATTCGGTTAATTGATTCTGGAATCGAAAGCTAATATCAATGATGTAAACATCATCTGTGATGGTTAACATGAATCAATTGTTGTAAAAACCCATCCAGTTCCTTCATGCCCTTTAGCGAAGCAAGTCTGCCTTACCTGGTCTGGCCTACTTGCAACTCCAGACCCACTGCAATATGACTAACTGCCCTCTGAAATGGCCAAGCAAGCTACTTGGTTTATGGGCAATCATGAATGGGTAACAAATGTTGAATGGGCAATAAACACTGGGCTTGCAAGCGACACCCACACCCCATGAAAGAATTTTAAAAAGGTGTCATGGTGCTGTTTGTTCCAACAGAAACTCAACAGAATACAGAGGTAATCAGACAGCAAACTGCTCAATCACTGCTGCTATAAACTACGACAATCTCATTACACTGTGTGGATCAATGGAATTCAATGCCTCCTCATGCCCACCCTGCTGGGGTGAGTTTGGTTGTGGGGGTTGGGGAAACCGGCACTCAATTGTGCAAGAGTGTATCCCTGTCACCTTGCTGCCTCTGCTCAGATTAAGACTTCCTGCCCTGTTGCCAATTGAGGCACTTAAATGGAAAATTGATGCCCGCATCAGGGCCTCTGCATTGGAGTTGGAGTTGTTCGTGGACTGCTGGAGCTTCCCTCATTCATAGGCACTTAATGCCTGATTGAAGGACCTGGTATCGGGATGAGGAGTTGCCCAAGGAGACAACTGCTCTTGCTGCAGACCTCCCATTCTGCCTCAACGGCCACTCCTTCTGACTCTCCTCCATTGCCTTGTTCCCTTCCGGACCCTGGATCTCGGGTAGCTGCAATACCGGCAGCAGCCACTGCCTCCCTTGTGATGCTGCCGAACAACAAAGAGCTACCAGTCTCCGAGTGGCCAGCAGCTCTTCGCGGGCAGAACCTTCACCCTTCGAGTCCCTGATCTCGGGGAAGTTTCACCATTGCTCTGTTAAATGTCCAATTGGCACTTAATGCAGCTATAGCTTCCCTAAAAGACATGGCAAGGGGCTTTCATCTGCTCTCCAGACCGTGGGCGAGACCCCATTAAATTTTGGTCATTGTGTCTTCCTGAAAGAGCTGTGAGCCTCAGGCATTTACACATAATATAAAATTGTTCAAAATAATTAACAATTTGCTAAATTAAAATATATTTGATGATGAAAAAATATATATATATTTAATTTAGAGTACCCAATTATTTTTTTCCAATTAAGGTGTAATTTAGCGTGGCCAATCCACCTAACCTGCACATCTTTGGGTTGGATGAAAATATATTTGATGATAAAACTTCCCCCAAGTGGCTGTGAAGAATAGGATTTAAAGTAAGGAAGGGCCACTTGGCCCAACTGATCCTGTCTGATCCTTAGGAAGAAGATGAACCAAAACTGAATGATATCCCAGACTGTTTCAGAGAAATCAGAAGAAGAATGTGACATTTTTGAATCATGCCCACCTGCAGTGGGACGAAGCATCCAACAGTGTACATCTCAACATGGTGCCGCTTTAAAAGAGGGCACTTTGAGCTGTAGTACACTAGAATAATCACAGGTCTGTGAATGGAGGTGGGAACTATTTGAAGGAAAGAATCAAATGTATCATGCAACAATAAAGCGGATTGGCTTCAGTAGGAGTTTGTCTTGTAGCAAATTGGTACAAAAGTACATTCATCTCAAGCAACACTGTCTCCAGCTATTATTCAAACTCGGTATCTTTCCCTTTCAACCCCCCATGGTGTTATTTCATGCTGAGGTACATCTGACCCCGCACTTTAGCCAAGTAACCAGTCCCTGTGTACAAGTCTGGGTTCTGAGTTTTGGCAGCCTAGCAAACATCACAGCTAACACCAACTGGCTCCTCGCATCATGTTCACACATCCCCAACTTTCAAGCAGCGTTTACTGGATAGTGATGAGAAGCAGGAACCCTTGCTGCGTTTATGCCTTTTCCAGCCAAACCATTCAGTGGATAATTGTACCTGCTGATATTGTGGCTTGAATCAGCTAACTTGGCACAGACCAGCGATCAAATTGGTCAGGAAGACACAGGATATTTAACTACTCAGATATATGGAGAGCGGATATTGAGTGCTTAATTTTATTCCCATCCATTTACATTTTAATACTTCAAGAACTCTTAATATTTGCTCCATCTTTTTTATCATGCTGCATTTCACCGTTATACATCTTTGAAGTATTTTCGAATTGCAGTAAGCAGCCTCTAGTCCAGCCCTGGACTTCTTTCTCATATATGCCCTGAAATTGTAATTAATTTTTTATTAATTTATGGGATGTGGGCATTTATTGCCCATCACATTTTACCAGACAGTGGTGGTGAGCTGCCTTCTTGAACCATTGCAGTCCATATCGTGTAGACACATCCTCAGTGCTGTTAGGAAGGGAATTCCAGGATTCTGATCCCAGGAAGAATGGCGATATATTTCCAAGTCATGATGGTGAGTGGTTTAAAGAACTTGCAGGTGGTAGTGTTTCCATGTATCTGCTGCCCTTGTCCTTCTAGATGGTAGTGATTTTGGATTTGAAAGATGCTGTCTAAGGAGCCATGGTGAGTTCCTGCAGTGCATCTTGTCGATGGTACACATTACTGCTACTATTCGTCGAAGGTGGAGGGAGTGAATGTAGGTATAAGGGGTGCTAATCAAGCGGGTTGCTTTGTCCTGGATGGTGTTGAGCTCCTTGGGTGTTGTTGGAACTGCACACATCGAGGCAAGTGGAGATATTCCATCACACTCTGACTTGTGCCTTGTAAATGGTGGACAGGCTTTGGGGAATCAGGAGTTGAGTTATTCATGGCAGGATATATGAATGTCAAGGGGCGATGATTAGTTTTTTTTCTTGGATATGGTCACTGCCTAGCACTTCTGTGGTGCGAATATGACTTGCCACTCGTCAGTCCAAGTCTGGATATTGTCCAGGTCTTGCTGCATTGGGACATGGACTGCTTCAGTGTCTGACTCGTCGCAAATAGTGCTGAACATTGTGCAATCATCAGCGAACATCCCCACTTCTGACCTGCTGATGGAAGGAAGGTCATTGCTGAAGTTGTTTGGGCCTAGGATGCTACCCCGAGGAACTCACGTAGTAATATCCTGGAACTATGATGATTGATCTCCAACAACTACAACAATCATCCTTTGTGTTATGTATGACTCCAAACAGCAGAGGTTTATCCCCCGATTTTCAGTGACTCCAGTTTTCATAGGCACCTTGACGCCATACTTGGTCAAATACTGCCTTGATGTCAAGGGCAGTCACATCCATCTTACCTCTGGAGTTCAGTTCTTTTGTCCATGTTTGAACCAAGGCTGTAATGAGGCAGCCGGTCAATGGAGTTCCCCACTGTGGGCACCCTCGGTAAATCCGCGGGCGTGAGTACGCTGTCGGCCAAAAGGAGGATCCCACTGATGGAGAATCCAGCCTGCTGTTTTTCTCCCTACATGCCAAGGTTGTTGAAAGTAAGATATCACACTGCCCATTAACAAAAATCATTATTTTCCAAAGACTACTGAACTCCACCAATCCAGTTTTTTAACATCTAAATTTGGTATTGTTAATCACTACTTCATGATTTATCCAATCACTTTCAGACTTTGGTGCTGTCTTGCATTATGGACCTTGAGCATAGCTTCTCAACAAGCGAAAGAACGTTTAGAAAATTACCTGATAGCAATTGAAAACAGAAATGTATCCAATTTTCCCCCCAGTCCCAGCAAAGGGGCACTGAGGTCTTGTGCCTTTCTGCCCCATCAGGTTGACACCAGGTAGTTAAACACAGACCAAGGTTTGAACTTGGGATCTTCTTTTTTTTTAATAAATATTTTATTGAAAATTTTTGGTCAACCAACACAGTACATTGTGCATCCTTTACACAATATTATAACAGCACAAATAACAATGACCTATTTTATAAACAAAAAAATGAATAAATAATAAATAACAAAAATGAAAACTAGCCCTAATTGGCAACTGCCTTGTCACAAGTAACGCTCTCCAAAAATATAATTTAACAGTCCAATATATAATTATCTGTCGCAACGACCTATACATATTATACAGTATATATTAACAACCCTGAGAGTCCTTCTGGTTCCTCCTCCTCCTCCCCCCCCCCCACCACCCCCCCCCACCCCCGATTCTGGGCTGCTGCTGCTGCCTTCTTTTTTCCATTCCATCTATCTTTCTGCGAGGTATTCGACGAACGGTTGCCACCGCCTGGTGAACCCTTGAGCCGACCCCCTTAGGACGAACTTAATCCGCTCTAGCTTTATAAACCCCGCCATGTCATTTATCCAGGTCTCCACCCCCGGGGGCTTGGCTTCTTTCCACATTAGCAATATCCTGCGCCGGGCTACTAGGGACGCAAAGGCCAAAACATCGGCCTCTCTCGCCTCCTGCACTCCCGGCTCTTGTGCAACCCCAAATATAGCCAACCCCCAGCTTGGTTCGACCCGGACCCCCACTACTTTTGAAAGCACCTTTGTCACCCCCATCCAAAACCCCCGTAGTGCCGGGCATGACCAAAACATATGGGTATGATTCGCTGGGCTTCTCGAGCACCTCGCACACCTATCCTCCACCCCAAAAAATTTACTGAGCCGTGCTCCAGTCATATGTGCCCTGTGTAATACCTTAAACTGAATCAGGCTTAGCCTGGCACACAAGGACGACGAGTTTACCCTGCTTAGGGCATCTGCCCACAGCCCCTCCTCGATCTCCTCCCCCAGCTCTTCTTCCCATTTCCCTTTTAGTTCATCTACCATAGTCTCCCCTTCGTCCCTCATTTCCCTATATATATCTGACACCTTACCATCCCCCACCCATGTCTTTGAGATCACTCTGTCCTGCACCTCTTGTGTCGGGAGCTGCGGGAATTCCCTCACCTGTTGCCTCGCAAAAGCCCTCAATTGCATATACCTGAATGCATTCCCTTGGGGCAACCCATATTTCTCGGTCAGCGCTCCCAGACTCGCGAACTTCCCATCCACAAATAGATCTTTCAGTTGCGTTATTCCTGCTCTTTGCCACATTCCATATCCCCCATCCATTCCCCCCGGGGCAAACCTATGGTTGTTTCTTATCGGGGACCCCCCCAAGGCTCCAGTCTTTCCCCTATGCCGTCTCCACTGTCCCCAAATCTTCAGTGTAGCCACCACCACCGGGCTTGTGGTGTAGTTCCTCGGTGAGAACGGCAATGGGGCTGTCACCATAGCCTGTAGGCTAGTCCCCCTACAGGACGCCCTCTCTAATCTCTTCCACGCCACTCCCTCCTCCTCTCACATCCACTTACTCACCATTGAAATATTAGCGGCCCAATAATACTCACTTAGGCTCGGTAGTGCCAGCCCCCCCCTATCCCTGCTACGCTGTAAGAATCCCTTCCTCACTCTCGGGGTCTTCCCGGCCAAGACAAAATCCATGATGCTCTTTTCAAACCTTTTAAAAAAAGCCTTCGTGATCACCACCGGGAGGCACTGAA
The DNA here is from genome assembly GCF_047496885.1 of Scyliorhinus torazame. Lineage (NCBI taxonomy): Eukaryota > Metazoa > Chordata > Chondrichthyes > Carcharhiniformes > Scyliorhinidae > Scyliorhinus > Scyliorhinus torazame. The sequence continues at coordinate 39,358,118 of NC_092722.1, forward strand.
ACACAAAGAGGAATCTCGGGAGGACCACCATCTTAACCGCCTGCACCCTCCCTGCCATTGACAGGGATACCATATCCCATCTCTTGAAATCTTCCTCCATCTGTTCCACCAACCGCGTTAAATTTAACCTATGCAATGTGCCCCAATTCTTAGCTATCTGGATCCTCAGGTAACGAAAGTCCCTTGTTACCTTCCTCAGCGGTAGGTCCTCTATTTCTCTACTCTGCTCCCCTGGATGCACCACAAACAACTCACTTTTCCCCATGTTCAATTTATACCCTGAAAAATCCCCAAACTCCCCAAGTATCCGCATTATTTCTGGCATCCCCTCCGCTGGGTCCGCCACGTATAGTAGCAAATCGTCCGCATACAAAGATACCCGGTGCTCTTCTCCTCCCCTAAGTACTCCCCTCCACTTCTTGGAACCCCTCAACGCTATCGCCAGGGGCTCAATCGCCAGTGCAAACAATAATGGGGACAGAGGGCATCCCTGCCTTGTCCCTCTATGGAGCCGAAAATATGCAGATCCCCGTCCATTCGTGACCACGCTCGCCACTGGGGCCCTATACAACAGCTGCACCCATCTAACATACCCCTCTCCAAAACCAAATCTCCTCAACACCTCCCACAAATAATCCCACTCCACTCTATCAAATGCTTTCTCGGCATCCATCGCCACTACTATCTCCGTTTCTCCCTCTGGTGGGGCCATCATCATTACCCCTAACAACCTCCGTATATTTGTGTTCAGCTGTCTCCCCTTCACAAACCCAGTTTGGTCCTCGTGGACCACCCCCGGGACACATTCCTCTATTCTCATTACCATTACCTTGGCCAGGACCTTGGCATCTACATTTAGGAGGGAAATAGGTCTATAGGACCCGCATTGTAGCGGGTCCTTTTCCTTCTTTAAGAGAAGCGATATCGTTGCTTCAGACATAGTCGGGGGCAGTTGTCCCCTTTCCTTTGCCTCATTAAAGGTCCTCGTCAGTACCGGGGCGAGCAAGTCCACATATTTTCTATAGAATTCGACTGGGAATCCATCCGGTCCCGGGGCCTTTCCGTCTGCATGCTCCTAATTCCTTTCACCACTTCTTCTACCTCGATCTGTGCTCCCAGTCCCACCCTTTCCTGCTCTTCCACCTTGGGAAATTCCAGCCGATCCAAGAAGCCCATCATTCTCTCCCTCCCATCCGGGGGTTGAGCTTCATATAATTTTTTATAAAATGTCTTGAACACTCCATTCACTCTCTCCGCTCCCCGCTCCATCTCTCCTTCCTCATCCCTCACTCCCCCTATTTCCCTCGCTGCTCCCCTTTTCCTCAATTGGTGTGCCAGCAACCTGCTCGCCTTCTCCCCATATTCGTACTATACACCCTGTGCCTTCCTCCATTGTGCCTCTGCAGTGCCTGTAGTCAGCAAGTCAAATTCTACATGTAGCCTTTGCCTTTCCCTGTACAGTCCCTCCTCCGGTGCTTCCGCATATTGTCTGTCCAACCTCAAAAGTTCTTGCAGCAACCGCTCCCGTTCCTTACTCTCCTGCTTCCCTTTATGTGCCCTTATTGATATCAGCTCTCCTCTAACCACCGCCTTCAACGCCTCCCAGACCACTCCCACCTGGACCTCCCCATTATCATTGAGTTCCAAGTACTTTTCAATGCACCCCCTCACCCTTAGACACACCCCCTCATCTGCCATTAGTCCCATGTCCATTCTCCTGCGCCCTCCTGTTTCCTCCCCTATCTCCAAGTCCACCCAGTGTGGAGCGTGATCCGAAATGGCTATAGCCGTATACTCCGTTCCCCTCACCTTCGGGATCAATGCCCTACCCAGCACAAAAAAGTCTATGCGCGAGTAGACTTTATGGACATAGGAGAAAAACGAGAACTCCTTACTCCTCGGTCTGCTAAATCTCCACGGGTCTACGCCTCCCATCTGCTCCATAAAATCTTTAAGCACCTTGGCTGCTGCCGGCCTCCTTCCAGTCCTGGACTTCGACCTATCCAGCCCTGGTTCCAACACCGTATTAAAATCTCCCCCCATTATCAGCTTTCCCATCTCTAGGTCCGGAATGCGTCCTAGCATCCGCCTCATAAAATTGGCATCATCCCAGTTCGGGGCATATACGTTTACCAAAACCACCGTCTCCCCCTGTAGTTTGCCACTCACCATCACGTATCTGCCCCCGTTATCCGCCACTATAGTCTTTGCCTCGAACATTACCCGCTTCCCCACTAATATAGCCACCCCCCTGTTTTTCGCATCTAGCCCCGAATGGAACACCTGCCCCACCCATCCTTTGCGCAGCCTAACCTGGTCTATCAGTTTCAGGTGCGTTTCCTGTAACATAACCACATCTGCCTTAAGTTTCTTAAGGTGTGCGAGTACCCGTGCCCTCTTTATCGGCCCGTTCAGCCCTCTCACGTTCCACGTGATCAGCCGAGTTGGGGGGCTTCCTACCCCCCCCCCTTGTCGATTAGCCATCACCTTTTTCCAGCTCCTCACCCAGTTCCCACGCAGCTGTATCTCCCCCAGGCGGTGCCCCCCCGCCCATCCTCTCCCATACCAGCTCCCCCCTCTCCCCAGCAGCAGCAAACCAGTAATTCCCCCCTCCCACCCCCCCGCTAGATCCCCCGCTAGCGTAATTACTCCCCCCATGTTGCTCCCAGAAGTCAGCAAACTCTGGCTGACCTCGGCTTCCCCCCGTGACCTCGGCTCGCACCGTGCGATGCCCCCTCCTTCCTGCTTCTCTATTCCCGCCATAATTATCATAGCGCGGGAACCAAGCCCGCGCTTCTCCCTTGGCCCCGCCCCCAATGGCCAACGCCCCATCTCCTCCACCTCCCCCCATCACCACCTGTGGGAGAGAGAAAAGTTACCACATCGCAGGATTAGTACATAAAACCCCTCTTTGCCCCCCACATTCGCCCCACCACTTTGTTCGAACGTTCTTTTTAATAACCCGCTCATTCCAGTTTTTCTTCCACAATAAAAGTCCACGCTTCATCCGCCGTCTCAAAGTAGTGGTGCCTCCCTCGATATGTGACCCACAGTCTTGCCGGTTGCAGCATTCCGAATTTTATCTTCTTTTTATGAAGCACCGCCTTGGCCCGATTAAAGCTCGCCCTCCTTCTCGCCACCTCCGCACTCCAGTCTTGATAAACGCGGATCACCGCGTTCTCCCATTTACTGCTCCGAGTTTTCTTCGCCCATCTAAGGACCATTTCTCTATCCTTAAAACGGAGGAATCTCACCACTATGGCTCTGGGAATTTCTCCTGCTCTCGGTCCTCGCGCCATCACTCGGTATGCTCCCTCCACCTCCAACGGTCCTGCCGGGGCCTCCGCTCCCATTAACGAGTGCAGCATCGTGCTCACATATGCCCCGACGTCCGCTCCCTCCACACCTTCAGGAAGACCAAGAATCCTCAGGTTGTTCCTCCTTGCGTTGTTTTCCAGTGCCTCCAACCTTTCCACACATCGTTTCTGATGTGCCTCCTGCGTCTCCGTCTTCACCACCAGGCCCTGTATATCGTCCTCATTCTCGGCTGCCTTTGCCTTCACGACCCGAAGCTCCCGCTCCTGGGTCTTTTGTTCCTCCTTTAGCCCTTCGATCGCCTGTAGTATCGGGGCCAACAGCTCTTTCTTCATTTCCTTTTTTATCTCTTCCACACAGCATTTCAAGAACTCTTGTTGTTCAGGGCCCCATGTTAAACTGCCACCTTCCGACGCCATCTTGGTTTTTGCTTGCCTTCCTTGCCGCTGTTCTAAAGGATCCACTGCAATCCGGCCACTTTCTCCTCCTTTTTTCATCCGTATCCAGGGGGGATTCCCTTCTGGTTTACCGCACAGTGTTTTTAGCCGTCAAAATTGCCGTTGGGGCTCCTATCAAGAGCCCAAAAGTCCGTTTCACAGGGAGCTGCCGAAACGTGTGACTCAGCTGGTCATCGCCGCACCCGGAAGTCCACTTGGGATCTTCTGATGTTAATCATTCCACCATTGATGGCTGTGCCTTCAGCTGCCTGGACCCTACACCCTGGAATTCCCTCTCTGCCATATTTTCCTTCTTTAAGAAACTCCTTCAAATCTACCTCTTTGTCCAAATTTATGATCATCTGACCTAATATCTCCGTTTCCATGCTGTAAACCTCTATGACACTATTAGCAACTTGGGACATTTTATTATGCTAAAGGTGCTACACATAAATGTAAGTTGTTGTTGTTCATGGTCTGTGCACTTCAGCTATTCGCTGGATAAACATGCCGAGTTGTTGAGCAAAGTCCCCTCAACATTCTCACGTATTTTTGCATTTAGTGATGGATTCGCGACAATCAATAGGCTTGCATTCATCACGCTTCATACCCTGTTTAGAACCTTAAATAATTTTCCTTCCTGATAGAAAACATTTTGCTACGACCTTGTCATTCCCTATTCCAGTAGTGGAACTGGGCAATACTGAATTATCCTGACTCAAAATGCCTCCCAAGTGACATCAAGGACTGACCTGGATGTCGATTGTTGGGATTTTCGCTGGCCTCGGTCGTGAGCAGTTCTTGTTCCTGACAACAGGAGAGATGCACCAGAGGCAGGAGATCTAGTGGGGACGGGGAAAAAGAAAATTAAAATATGAAAAGCCTACCAACTGGGGGATTTCTTTATTACATGGTGATGTTAGACTGGAGTGGTAACTTTAGAATAAAGATACGTCCTCTCACAAAAGTTGAATTGGTAATTTAATTTTCTTTTAAAAATCCAGTAAGTCCGAATCAGTAGGGCCAACACTTAAATTAATTGGTTTCCTGTATTCTACAACACAGAATAAATGAGTCAACGATGTTTCCTTGATTTAAATGGAAACTTTGATCAGGCTAGGTTTCAGCTGTCGAGACCCCAAGAATTCCCTTCCTGAATAAATCTCTCTACCTCATTTTTTTCCCTTTACAACACTCCTTACAACCTTCTGACCAAGTTTTTCGTTATCTGTCGCAATGTCGGAGTCAAATTTTGTTTGAAAACTCCGTGTGAAGCACCGTGGGACATTTTACTATGTTATATGCACTAGGTAAATGCAAATTGTTTTGTTTGCTTAGCATAGGCTTATTAAATGTTTGAGCAGTCTGGCATATGTGCCACTGTGCTTACATTAACTGTTTCTCTGCTGCTAAATGTAGAAATAAATTATGTGTTTTTAAAATTGTCCGGCCATCCTTAAATACTTGCCTACATACCGGGCTGGTTTAACACAGTGCTAAATAGCTGGATTTTAAAGCAGACAAAGTCAGGCCAGCAGCACGGTTCAATTCCCGTACCAGCCTCCCTGAACAGGCGCCGGAACGTGGTGACTAGGGGCTTTTCACAGTAACTTCACTGAAGCCTACTCGTGACAATAAGCGATTTTCATTTCATTTCATTTTCAAATATTAGTTTTAACAGCTTAAGGGACCAAAATCAATTTGAAATAGGACAACAGTTGTGAAATTTGCTGCACTGGAAAAGGAACAATATAAAGCAAAAAGAGTGATTCCAAGGGTGGAACTAGCAAATGAATGTCACTGTAGTCCCAGAGGCTGCTCCCTCTGGGGGGCGGGGGGCGCGAATGACTGGTGGTGATTTAACCTGAGGGTCACCACACCTCAGAAAAGGGGTAAGGTTGAGGAGGCAGAGCCTTCATGGATAACCTCGGCCAGTACACTGATTGAACCTGTGCTGCTGGCATCGCTCCGCATCACAAAGTAGCCATCCAGCCAACCGAGCTAACCGACCCTGATGGAACTAAGACAAACAATTGATAAACTCAGTTATAGAATGAGATTGGAAGTGGGGGGGCAGTACCTCAATGAATTATATAAAACATTCAAAAGTACAGAAAATGTAAACACCTAGTATGCTTTCAAAGGAAGTCAGTCTGGTACAAACAAAGGCACATTCTATAGAAATGGTTTTAAGCGGGGATCGACTTTCCCTCATCTTTGGCTGTTTTTATGTTGGCAGTGATTTTATTGATTTATGGGGAGGGGGCGTTGCTAGCTAAGCCAGCATTTAATGCCCATCCCTAGTTGCCCTTCAGAAGGTGGCGGTGAGCTGCCTTCTTGAATCACTGCAGTCCCTGAAGTGTAGATACATCTACTGTGCTGTTAGGGAGTTCCATGATTTTGACCCAGCGACAGTGAAGGAACAACAATATATTTCCAAGTCAGGTGGTGAATGATTTGGATGGGAACCCCCACATGGTGGGGTTCGCAGGTATCTGCTGCCCTTGTCCTTCTAGATGGTAGTATAGGCAGCACGGTAGCACAGTGGTTAGCACTGTTCCTTCACAGCACCAGGGTCCCAGGTTCGATTCCCGGCTTGGATTACTGTCTGTGCGGAGTCTGCACGGTCTCCCTGTGTCTGTGTGGGTTTCCTATGGGTGCTCTGGTTTCCTCTGCTGTTAGGTGAATTGCACATTCTGAATTCTCCCTCAGAGTATCCAAACAGGCGCCGGAATGTGGGTTTTTCCCAGTAACTTCATAGCAGTATTAATGTAAGCCTACTTGTGACAATAAAGATTATCATTAGGTGGATTGGCCATGATAAATTGCCCTTAGTGTCCAAAATTGCCCTTAGTGTTGGGTGGGGTTACTGGGTTATGGGGATAGGGTGGAGGTGTGGACCTTGGGTAGGGTGCTCTTTCCAAGAGCCGGTGCAGACTCGATGGGCCGAATGGCCTCCTTCTGCACTGTAAATTCTATGATCACATAATTATTATTAGTGATCGTCAGTTTAGGAGGTACTGCCTAAGGAACCTTGGCAAGTTCCTGCAGTGTATCTTGTCGGTGGCCCACACAACTGCCACTGTTTGTCGGTGGTGGAAGGATTAAATGTTTGTGGAAGGGGTAGCAATCAAGCGGCTGCTTTGTCCTGGATGGCATTGAGCTTCTTGAGTGTTGAGTGTGAAGTTCAGTAAATAAAATATGAGCGGGATAAATGTAAACCCCTCAGATACGAGCCTCTAAGATAATTGTATAGAAAAGGTTCATGGGGAAAAGGTCATGAATGATGGAAAAAGATGTTTATATAAAAATCTGAAAAGATAATATAGCCTGAGCACATCTAGGTTTCGCTACCTGCCATAATTTAGTATGTGCAGTTTTGAATCTGTGTAACGTGCACGGAATCAACAAACCATTTCTGACAAATGTGCCCTTTTGCACATACCTTCCTCAGTAATTACCTCTTCAATATTAGTGATTTTTAAAATTCTTTCATGAGATGTGGACATCACTGGCTGGGTCAGCAGGTATTGCCCATCCTTAATTGCTCTTTAACTGAGTGGTTTGCTCAGCCATTTCAAAGAGCAGTTATTGTGGGTAGAAATCACATGCAGGCCACATTGGGTAAGGACAGTATTTCCTTCCTTAGTGAACCAGATGGGTTGTTACAACAATCGACAATGGTTTAATGGTTAATTCCAGCCATTTTATTGAATATATTTTTATTGAATTCAAATATCACCATCTGCCATGGTGGGATTTGAACCCGGGTCCCAAGAGTGTTACTACCTTGGGTCTCTAGATTAGTCGTCACTACCTTGGGTCTCTAGATTACTCGTCCAGTGACAATACCACTATGCCACCGCCTCCCCCAAAATGTATTGTATCAGGCTGAGAATTATATACTTGACAAACACACATTAGGCAAAATTTATAGGGGACCTTGGGAGTGGGGTGGGATGAGGGTTCAGAAATTCAGAAGAGCTGGGGGGGGGGGGGGGGGGGTTTAGTGCCTTTTACCTTTCCAGTGCTTTGCAATCCTCTGTGGTGATGGTGGGGTTGGGGGGGGGGGGGGGGGGGGGGCGTGGTCACGGATGGCTATCCTATGCAGAGGTCAATTAAGGCCAATTAAGGGTCACCTTCCACTGGCATTTTACCAGCATCAGGTGGGCTCTTTCACAACCCAGTAAATCCTGGCGGTTTCTCCGCAGACGCGGGAGGCTCTTGCGACTGGGCACTATGGTACAGAGAGGCACTCGGCAGCAAGGGAAATTTTCCGCTGCGGAAATGTCCCCTCCCCCTGTATAAGCCACTACTCGCACTCCGGCGGGGCTGACTCCCATGACCTATTTACCATGGTTCCAGGACAGCATTCATTCTGCTGCTGCTTTGGGCCAAGTGCAGTTCCAACACTGCTCCTAGTGGCGCTGCTGGGACCGAAGAGCTGCCATTCCTGTAACTGACTAGGATCAGTTAACAGGCAGGACTCAACCCTTAAAAGAGCCAAAGCCCTGACACCAGGCAGTTCATTGCCTGATTAGGGGCTGTTTAGTACAGGGCTAAATCGCTGGCTTTGAAAGCAGACCAAGGCAGGCCAGCAGCACGGTTCAATTCCTGTACCAGCCTTCCCGAACAGGCGCCGGAATGTGGCGACTAGGGGCTTTTCACAGTAACTTCGTTTGAAGCCTACTTGTGACAGTAAGCGATTTTCATTTAATTTTCATTTCAATTGGGTTTGGCTTCGGCAAATGGCCACGGTAGGGTTTCCTTTGGCTTTCTCGCCTGCCGTGTGGGGCACAGTTTCCCTGACAAAATTCAGCTCATCGTGTTTAAATACAAGCAGGATCTGAGGAAGTTGTCAAATAAAACAATACAAACAGAAATTAAAGAAAATGTGGCCTGGGAGAAAGACAGAAACAGACAATTAGATATATTTTCTTAAAAATATAAATGGGACAACCTAGAGCTCATTTGATGTTGGGGAGTTTACTGTAGCTCCTGGAAACAATGTAAGATCAGTCAAAGATCAATGAAAAATAAGGCCAGCTCACATCAGACTGTAACCGTAAAAGGGGTATTTTGAATAATATTGGGTCCCACTTCTACCTGTTTCAGGCAGGAGTGGTGGAATTTTGAGTTGATGCTATGACCCTACCAGTCTCACCGACATCATTCACATGGAAGGATCAGATGCAAGAAGCGCCCATTCCCATCCCTGTTTTGAAAGGATTTTAAAAGCATTGATGGGGATTTGTCTGGGTCCCACCTTAGATTACTCTACAGCTTGCCAGATTTCGGGACTCACATTGTAATTTTATCCTCTTGCACGAATAAAAAGCAAACTTTCACAAAGTAAATTTGAATGCACAAGGAGAGCATATCTGCTATGCAGGTACCTGTTCTTTACATTGCAAACCACTGAACTGTTGTTCCGTACAGCATCCTCTTGCTCACTCAACTGTTGTATAAGCTCTCTCTTCTCAACAAGAAGCAGATCATTTTCATATGTGACCTTCATGTTCCAGGCATGTTCCTATGGGTCAGTGAAAAGAGACAGAGAGCATAATTTTTTTTTTTTTATAAATGTTTTATTGAAAATTTTTTCCCAAACAACAATTTTTCCCCTCTTACAAAGCAAACGCAACAATAACAATACAGAAATTTTAAACAATACACAAGTAACAAAACCCCTTTATCTTTGACCTAAACTAAACCCCCCCCCCCCCCCCCCCCTCCCCCTGGGTTGCTGCTGCTGGTCATCTGTCTTCCCTCTAACGTTCCCCTAGGTAGTCGAGAAATGGCTGCCACCGCCTGGTGAACCCTTGAGCCGATCCTCTCAGGGCAAACTTTATCTGCTCCAGTTTAATGAACCCCGCCATATCATTTACCCAGGCCTCCAGTCCGGGGGGTTTCGCCTCCTTCCACATGAGTAGGATCCTGCGCCGGGCTACTAGGGACGCAAAGGCCACAACGTCGGCCTCTTTCGCCTCCTGCACTCCCGGCTCTTCCGCAACTCCAAATAGAGCTAACCCCCAGCCTGGTTTGACCCGGGCCTTCACCACCCGCGAAATCACTCCCGTCACTCCCTTCCAATACCCTTCCAGTGCCGGGCATGCCCAAAACATATGTGCGTGGTTTGCCGGGCTCCCGCCACACCTCCCACATTTGTCCTCCACTCCAAAGAACCTGCTCAATCTTGCTCCCGTTATGTGTGCTCTATGTAGCACCTTAAATTGAATCAGGCTAATCCTGGCGCATGAGGAAGAGGAATTTACCCTGCTTAGGGCATCAGCCCACATACCCTCCTCTATCTCCTCCCCTAGTTCTTCTTCCCACTTTCCTTTTAGTTCGCCCACCGACTCCTCCCCCTCTTCCCTCATCTCTCGGTAAATCTCTGACACCTTGCCCTCTCCGACCCACACCCCTGAAAGCACCCTGTCCTGTATCCCCTGTGTCGGGAGCAACGGAAATTCCCTCACCTGTTGTCTAGTAAATGCCCTCACCTGCATATATCTCAAGAAATTTCCCCGGGGCAACTTATACTAGACAGAGAGCATAATTAATCACTATTTCTAAACTCAGAATTTCTAAAATAAAACATTAATGCTTGGTAGGATTACTGGTGTCAGCACTGTGAAATTAGGCAATTTTCAAACACCGTACCAGCATCAGAATCACACTGGTTAGGTACAGTGAGGGTGGGCTAGGTACCTGTACCGAGTAAAGCTCACTTTTTAAATCGGTGTCCTGGCAAGCATTCTCAGGTCCCAGGTTAAGTACATCACAGGTTAAAATAAACCCCTTTCTACTACCAGCCTGCCCCTTTCACAAATGTAAGTAAAATTAATGAGTGATTCCATAATCTATTTTGGCTAGTAGGCTCAGGTCAACTAGGAATGGCATGATAGTTTGAAAATGAACAGAGCCCTATAATACAAGAGCTGATAACAATGCTAGCTGTCCGCATTCTGTCGATTTGCTTTTGATTTAAAAGGAATTTTTTTCATGCCCCTCCTTTGAAGGTGCTGCAAAGGTACTGGGGAAGGGTTCCACACTCTCCAGTACCAGGGTTCATTTTTCTCGACAGAATGTCAACATGATACGAGCAATGGGGAAGGGCTACCTGGTTGATATTTACCCTTGTTGCCTGGTGACACTATGCCCAATTGTAATACTTTACTGCTGCTCTGGCGGAGGTCAGCACAGCTCACAGACCTTAGGTTGGCTTTCCTGATGTCTGTCGCTGAGTCAGACAACTGAGAATTGGATGGACTGAACCAATACCTTTCAATTGCACAAAGAAAGGCTTATCATGCAGCTCGGATGTCTCAGTGTTTCATCACCAATTGGTTTTAAAACGCAGTCATTGTGGTTTTGTACACAAATATGGCAGCCGATTGCACCCAGAAAACTCGGATAAAACAGCGCATGAGATGAAAGACCAGTTAATCTGTATTTTGGCTTTGTGAAGAAGAAATGCTAGCCAGTAGAATTCGGTACTCTTCTTTAACTTTAGATAAAGTCTCATTCTAACTCAATATGTGAAGGATAGCACCTATGACAATACAGTTCTCCCTCTGTCTGCACTAGAATGTTGAACTCGATATTCACACAAGTATGGAGCTGGGCTTGAACACAAACTCTGAAACACAATTGAGTGGACTCACTTTATCCATCAGGTTTTTCATCAATTTAATCTCACTTTCCAGATGTTTTATTTTACCATCCCGCAGCATCACTTCACGGATAAAGATCTCTTTAGCTTTGCGCAGCTTCTGTTTGTGTCTCATCTGTTTCTCATTATACAATCTGTAAGACAGAGAAACAAATCTTGCAATTATTTAGCATCTTTCCTGCCCACAGGATGTCAGAGCCAATGATATCTCGTAACTGGAAATGATTTTGTGTGATATACCAGGTTTTTTCTTCTGCACTTCTTTTGTTAACCTGAACAAATTTCACTGGAGGTTTTTTAAAACGGCGCTTGCTAAGGCCTTGCTTCAAAAAGATGAGGTTGTTGGCTTAGACAATACTTTCTTATTCCCGTGCCCTGTCCGTCATCTCTGCAACAAAATATTATGGAGGAATGTGCGGAGCTAAATGGCCTACTCCTACGCCCCTCAGTTTCTATGTTGAGATGTGGTTACCATTTAAAAATATGCAAACACAACAGCTAATTTGCTCAATGCCAGCATGACAAATAGCAACTACACAGCGACCAGATAACATGTCTAAGTGGTGTTGTCCAGGCCACCTGCACTAGTATCAAGGCTGAAATTTAAGAAAATAATAGTAAAGAAGTACCTAATCCAGGAGACATGGAAACCGTGCAACTAATGCTGTTCAAGTATATTTACTTTGAAATCCTCTTTACTGTACAATGCTGATTTGAAGCAAAGCCCTGGCTGATAGGCCAATTCTCAGTGTTTTTAATTGAGTACATTCACTCGATCCAAGGATGTTCGAGTCTCTAAATACCTGCCTGCTTTCTCTCATTGGACAGTGTTGAATCCGTGGTAGGCAGAACGCACAGACAAAGTAGAAATTACAGAACAAGGTTTATTTTGATACAATTACAATATTCCTCCACTCCCCTAAAGGGTGTCCTTCCCCGACCTGTAGCTAGGCCGGGGTTTTTGTACAACTGGGGTTCTCCTTGTAAAGGGGATACTCCGCCCCTTAAACGGGGACACCTGTCTGTCTTAAAGGGGAAGTTCATATTGCGGGGAAGTCATGGGAAATCATCTAGTCTTGATCCCGGGGCCTACATTTGGGTTATTACATCCCCCCCCCCACGATGTCCAGAGCAACGTCCACATCCATGGGTAAGTGCGCCGTGCCTTTTGAATGTTCCGCCTGTGGACGGCGTGCTGGCGTCAACCTCGCGGTGTCAGGAGGCGTATATCGGACCGGGGAGTGGTGTTTACGTGACGAGCGCCTGGGCGGAGCGGCTGCCGGGGCTGGCACGGGCACCTCCAGTGGTGGCAGAATGTCCATCTCGGTTTCCGAGTCAGAGCTAGGCGATTCTTTGTCCGGCATCTCAGTGTCCTCAGAAATCACCGCTAAATCCTCGGAAAACGGTGCAGCCGGGGCTGTTGGGTGCTAAAAGTGTTGTCCGAGCAGTGGTGAAAATGAAATGTCTGAATCAACGGCCTATACGGCGGGAGTATCCGATATGCGGTTTTGGAGATTAGACTCGCAGTCCTGTGGCCATATTCGGTAAGAAACCGGACTTGTTTACGGCAACACCACGCTGGAATCCAAACCACCCCTCCGCCTAAGTTCCGGATGTGTCCTGTGTCTCCCGGTGTGAACTCGCGTAGTGGCCTGTGGCGACATGTGTCTGCCTCAATTTGGTCCGGAACGTGGCGGACCTTTCCACTAATATCTGGAAGAACGAAACTCAAGTGGGTGCGGAGGCAGCAACCCAGCAACACCTCAGTTGGCACGATGCCCGTTCTGGCATGTGGGGTTGTCCGGTAGCAGAATAAAAACCTTGCGAAGCGGGTCTCCCAGGATCCCGATGTCTGTTTTTTCATGCCAAGCTTAAAGGTTTGCACTGCCCGCTCGGCCACCCATTCAAAGCTGGGTGATATGGGGTGGTCCTCACGTGACGGATCCCATTGGCAGACATGAATGCCGCAAATTTCACACTCTTAAACGCCATACCAGTGTCCGATACAAGCGCCTTGGGGATGCCGTGCATGCTGAAAATGTGCCTGAGTTTCTCTATGGTGGACAGGGCCATCGTCGTCTGTACATTGAGGACCTCCATCACTTTGAGTGGGCATCGATGAGGACGAGGAACTTGCTCCTTAAAAGGGGCCCGCAATAGGGCGGCATGTGGTGCATTGGTTAGCACTGGGACTATGGCGCTGAGGACCCAGGTTCGAATCCTGGCTGGCCCTGGGTCACTGTCCGTGTGGAGTTTGCACATTCTCCCCGTTTCACCCTGGGTTTCACCCTCACAACCCTAAGATGTGCAGGGTAGGTGGATTGGCCAGGCTAAATTGCCCCTTAATCGGGGAAAAAAAAATAATTGGATGCTCTAAATTTATTTTAAAAAAGAAAGGGGCCCACAAAGTCTATATAAGAGGTGAGGCGACGGACGGCCTGTTCATTCCCACGGATGTAGCGGGGTTGCAGGAGGCAACTTTTGGTGTGCCTGACACTGGAGGAAATGCTGGGCCACCAAGCATCGATACCAGGCCACAAAAAGTAGAATTGAGCTAACATATGCATTTTGGACACACCAGGGTGACCATTGTGGAGGTCTGTCAGGAGCGGGACGCCTCCACATTCAGGGGCCACCATGCGGGTCCTCCAAAGGAGCATGCTGTCCTCTATGCTAAGCTCCTACATCTTTGTGGCGTAGGCCTTTAGGTCCTGCGGTACAGCCCTGTGTTGAGTCCCATACTGGACCATGTGACGGACGCGGGATAGCTGACAGTCAGTCTGGGTCCACCGGCTGCTGTAGTAGGCCTGGTCAGCAGGGACAGACGACTTAACGCATCAGCGTGGGGAATCTTGGTCCTGGAGCGGTGCTCCAACACAGTCATATGCTGCGAACAGCAATGCCCATCGCTGGATGCGGGCGGAAGCAATGGGAGGAATCGTCTTTATCCTCCTTGAAGAGCCTGGAAGGAGCTTGTGGTCTGTGAGAACCCATAGGCATATTGATGGAATTTCTTTACCCCAAATACGACAGCCAAACCAAACCCTCCTTCTCGATCTGGGTACACCGCTTCTCTGCGTGGGTCAACGTTCTTGAGGCAAAGACGATGGGACATTCAGATCTATTGTCCATTTCAGGCCACAACGCCCACAAGCCATCCTGGAATACCAATGGAAACCTCGACAGACCTCCCTCAGGGCTATGTGGGTACATGCGGCACACCCGCTGCCAACCTAACCACAAGAGGCATAGCCAGTCAGACGCCCAACAAGCTTGGATCGGTCCGGTGGACCATCATCAGCAGACTGTTGACCAGACTCGACTGGAACCGGTGAAGTGTCCGCGATTGCCAATGTCGCGCTGGTGTCCGACAGGGCCAGCGTTTTAAGGCCAGACTGAATGCTGTTGAACGTATGGCGACTGACTGCTGACACTGCTTCCCCAGTGTCGAGTTCCATGCAGATTGGGTGTCCATTAATCCACAGGGAGATTCGGATGGGCGCTACTCTTGGCGCAGCCACAAAGTGCAACTGCTGGTAGGTGCTATCCACATCTTCCACGTAGTAAGCCCCGTCACGTGGGGGGGTGGTTGCGTCTAGAGCGTCGGCGGGTGGGTAGATCCTCATGGGGTCTCTTGATTAATAAGGGGATCAGGGGTTATGGGGAGAAGGCAGGAGAATGGTGATGAGAAAATATCAGCCATGATTGAATGGCGGAGCAGACTCGATGCGCCGAGTGGCCTAATTCTGCTCCTATGGTTTATGGGCCTCCTGTCTCTCTGTTTTCTGCAGCCTGTTGCGGCCCACGCTGGCTGGCGGTCATATTCTTGTTCCTCCTGGCTGGGAGCGTCCCTGGCCTCTATTACGGCAGTCTGTGATTCTCAGGTAGATGTCCCTTTGTGAGGAGCCAGCCTCCTCAGGTCTAGCCATGTGTGATAGGTGCTTGTGATGGCGTCCCAGACTGAGCACTGTCAGTCACTGGAGTTCCTGGACCCCTCATTCGGCGCTTTGTCTGGAGATAGCTGTCGTCACAGCGCATTGCAGGTCCAGGTCATCCTCAGCTAGTAATTTCTGTTGCGCGCCCGCATCGTGGAGTCCACACACCAAGCAGCCCTTCGAGTGTCTCATTCAGTGTCACTCCGAATACGTAAGTCTCAGCCAGTTTTCGGAGGCGGGCTAGGCATCACCAGTATGATCATTTGTTCCACAAAAATTGTCCATGCGTTCAACATATTGCCCCCAATCATCTGTACCTGCATCAAAAGGTTCCAGCTTTCCTATGAGTGGCATTTCAGTGGTTAGTAGTGGGGCCTGCCGAAGCCTAGATGAGGTGGGTGCGCGCATAGCAAACAGTGTCGACAGCAGCTCCACGGAATCCTCGTCGCCATTGTTGAATCCGCGGTAGGCAGAACGTATAGACTGAAGTAGAAATTACAGAACAAGATTTGTTTCGATACAATTACAATGCTCCTCCATTCCCCAAAGGGTCGCCTTCCCTGAACTGCAACTAGGCCGGCGTTTTAATACAACCGGGGCTCTCCTTGTAAAGGGGAAGGAAACTTACAGGGGAAGGCCTGCCTATCTTAAAAGGGAAGTTCATATTCCAGGGAGGCCACAGGAAATCGTACAGTCCTGATCCCGGGACCTCCTGGATCTCTCCCTCAATGCCAGCAAAACTAAAGAGCCGAGGTGGAGATGGTTAGCAGTTTCAAATTCCTAGGGGTGC
The DNA here is from genome assembly GCF_047496885.1 of Scyliorhinus torazame. Lineage (NCBI taxonomy): Eukaryota > Metazoa > Chordata > Chondrichthyes > Carcharhiniformes > Scyliorhinidae > Scyliorhinus > Scyliorhinus torazame. The sequence continues at coordinate 39,374,270 of NC_092722.1, forward strand.
ACATCTCCAAAAATCTGTCCTGGTCCATCCACGTCGACGCTACCACCAAGAAAGCACAACAGCACCTATACTTCCTCAGGAAATTCGGCATGTCCACATTAACCCTTACCAACTTTTACATATGCACCATAGAAAGCATCCTATCGGGCTGCATCACAGCCTGGTATGGCAACTGCTTGGCCCAGGACCGCAAGAAACTTCAGAGAGTCGTGAACACTGCCCAGTCCATCACACGAACCTGCCTCCCATCCATTGACTCCATCTACACCTCCCGCTGCCTGAGGAAAGCGAGCAGCATAATCAAAGATCCCTCCCACCCGGCTTACTCACTCTTCCAACTTCTTCCATCGGGCAGGAGATACAGAAGTCTGAGAACACGCACGAACAGACTCAAAAACAGCTTCTTCCCCACTGTCACCAGACTCCTAAATGACCCTCTTGTGGACTGACCTCATTAACACTACACCCTGTATGCTTCATCCGATGCCAGTGCTTATGTAGTTACATTGTATACCTTGTGTTGCCCTATTATGTATTTTCTTTTATTTCCTTTTCATGTATTTAATGATCTGTTGAGCTGCTCGCAGAAAAATACTTTTCACTGTACCTCGGTACACGTGACAATAAACAAATCCAATCCAATCCAATCCATTGGGGTTATAACAGACAGGAAAAGCAACTCACTTCAAAAGTAAGAATTACTGGTGCAGTTGCTGCAAAGGAGACCGACAACATTTACACTCTTTCAGTTGGGTCAATCTGGACAAATGGAATGTCTAAACTTTCCTGTAAGATACGAGATGCTAAGGCCAGGTTCATTCCCATTAGCTCCTTATCCCTCCCGATCACTTCTGACGAATTGTCCATTCACTTGCCTGATTTGTGAATCCAATTGCTGAAGCATGTTCTGCAGCTCTTCCTTAAGTTTCTCTGTCTCTTGTTTGTGGGTACAAATTTCATCCATCAGACTCTTATTAGTCTTTTCTTTACAGAGACTCTAGATAGAGAATAGTTTATATTAGCTCTGGAAAGTCACAAACCAACAACTTTATAGACAAATCCTGTATGACATCAAATAATCAGTCTTCATTTTAAAAAATACAGTGGGCGGGATTTTCCGCACGCCCATACGGCATGTTTCGCAGCGGCAGAGGCGGCCCACATTCTGGTCCCACCACTGTCAATGGAGTTTCCTGGTGTATGCGCTCCCCATCACCAGGAAACCCCATAACAGGATTTGCAGTCAGTGGAACCAGAAGATGCCACCAGTGGAACCAGAAAATTCCAGCCAGCGTGTCTGACATTTCACGGGCAGTGTTCGCCCTTCCAGTGGCCAGGAAGTTGAGGACAACCCTACACTGGCTGTTTATGGGAGCCCAACCTGATTTTGTGTAGTGTGCTATGAACTGCCTGTTGTTTGGGCTGTCTTCCCTTTAAGGGAACTCCAAAAGTGGCTGGCCAATTGGAGGGTTGGCAGCTATTCAGTCCCAGCAGTGTCTCTGACAGCATTGGTGTCTGCTGGGAGAGAAACTAGGCAGGACCAGCAAAGATATGGAGGAGGCCTGGAACCCAGGTAAATGGGATTGGGCTCGCCAGGTGCAGTCAAGCAGGCCAACTGAGGTGAGTGCTTGGTGAGAGCAGTGTCCTGTTGCTGAAGGGCAGCCCTTGCTGTCAGAGTGCCCGATCAGAAGGTCCCACCACCCACCCACCATGAACCTGTAGAGGCCAGCAAGGTAGACCTGCAGTCACCCCCAGTAAAATACCAGCAATAGTGAAAAACGGCCCTTCATTGATCACTTAAGGCTTTAATTAGGTTCTGGTCAGGTTTGGGGGGTCTGGCCTTCAGCCACCAGGGCAACAGGAAGGTGATGGGCGATTCCACTCAATTGTCCATCCTCCTCACCCCTCAGCATACTCCTAACTGATGTTACTCATTATTCTGCAGTGTTGTCTAGACACCCTCTTGTGGTACGACCTAATTGTATGAGGTGACTCCTCTCTCATGTTTTCTCCGGATTGGGAATCTTGCTGCGGGGGTGGGAGTTATGAGGACAGCGAAAGATACAGCTTGGATCATGTGATGAACAAACTGGCTTGTTTTCAAAGGAATGCCTGTAATATCATCCAGGATTCCTCCTTCTGAGTGCTGTCCACAGACCCTGCTGGGCAGTCCATGCACGCAAAGACTTGGTGAGGACCTGATCAGGCTCAGAAGTGACATCACAGTGAACAGCTTGCTAGCACCCACTGCTTAGACTCACACATGATGCATGGCTGGATCAGATACCCGAGGAGTAATCATGGAACTGCAGCCCAGTCAATGTCAATGTCTTCTGATGAATTGGAGACAACATTCATAAAAGATCTATTTCCATGGATAATGTCATTGAGTGTCACTAGGTTGTACTTCGGCCTTCAGTTGCCTACCTCCGCAATCAAGGCTTCCTTTTCCTCTTCTAGAACTTGTAGCCGTGAATGCAGTTGCTGCATTTGCTGCTCCAGGTCACATTTACCCCGTGATAAGCACCCTTCTTTTTCTAGCATTGATTTGATTTGTTTCTGGAGCTCCCCCGAGTTCTGATCTGAAAGTTTCCTAATAAGATAGAGATGGAGAATTAGAGGCATCGCACCCTGTCTGTAGGTCCCTGTTATTTATGGGAAAGGCACAAACGACACTTGGTAAGAGAGTTCATTGGAGCTTGAAGGGTCAGTGATCATGTAAATGATTAAGAGAGAGGTGACTACGGGCAGAGGGGAGGCTGAAGGTTTCCTCGAGGAGTAGAATGGGGGAGCATTCCTGCTGGAAAAGACACTTGCCTTGTACAGCCACCAGCTTCCTACCACTTCTGTTTCCTCACTCCCGTGCAGCAATTTTAAAATTAAATCACATTCCCAATTGCACAGTGGAAACCCCATATAATGATATGGATGAAAAATCCTGCTTCTCCACAGTTGGACACTAGATGTCATAAAAATGGGAACAAGTGCATGTGCAGTGAGTTGGGGTCATGTGCCCATCTGATTCATTTTTAAACCACTTCCCACGCCCCAACTCCCTCCCACCTGCTGTGTACGGAGCTGGATGCGGGGGTGGGGGCTGGATTTTTCACTTAAATTATTTCGTAGTAGTGTCTGAAAAGGTACCTATGAAATTTAGTTTGGTATATTGAACTCTAATCCAATTAAAGGGGGCATTTACACTTGCTCAAATAGGCACTTTGTTAAAATCCTGGATAATGTTGCCATGTTCTGGAACAAGCATAAGTTCAGCTTTGCATGTTTCCCTTGTAGCTTTGAGCCTTTTGCCCTAGAGTCTATGTGGGATTTCTATTTTTTTCTTTAAAGTGGCAATTCATGTTTCCACTGGCCCTGATCCCCCCTCCATTACCTCACCAAAAGGACATTTCTTCACGCGAGTCCAGAAAGGAAGTTCTGACCAGGAGGACAGCGGCCAAGCTCAATTCTGTCCCACATTGATGGCCAGAACATGGATCAGCAAGAAGTCAGTGAATTGTGACCAGAAGCAGCAGCCATGGGCAATTTTCTCATCAATGGCCTGGTTATACAGAGGCCGTTGTGTCGCTGCATCTGCTGTCCTGAATCTCCCTACCCTCATCCTAATCAGGTCTTCAGTGACCAACTCTTGTCCTGTAAAATACAGAGGCACATAGTGCGTTTATATTCAACCACTAGGTGATGGTGGTGGGTGGGGATTGGGGAAGTAAAATGTGACTTAAGCCAGAAACCAGTTCAGATTGACATGGCAGCTCATCTGTTCAGCTATTCTGCTGCAGAATAAGGTGCTTCAGTTAATAATTCAGAGTTTGGCAAGAATGCTTTGTTAGATTAACATCTGCGCTTCATAATAATTTTCCTTAGTACGAAAGTAAGTCATAGTGCTTGGTTTCATTTTCGCTACACAGTGCCTTACTCTCTTCTCTTACAGTATCATGGGTTCCTGTCCCTTCAGAGTTTACCTCTGAAGGACTTCTTCCTGTAGCTGACTCTTGAGCTTGGCTATGGTGTCCCTGCTTTCCTTTAGTTCCATTTCCAACGCTTCCCTCTCCTTAGCTCGTGCCTCTGACAGTCGTAGTTGATGCTGAATGCTGCCCAGGTTCTGCTGTAGCTCTGCAGCCTTCAGGCCCAGGTCACATTGTGAGCATCCAGGGGAGAAAGAGGGGAAAAGAGACAGAAGCATTTTGGTGACTTGCAAACTGCCCTTCTCAAATAACCTACTAATCAAAAAATTAACTGAACAGTCCAGAATAAGCAGATTTGGAATATACATTTTTTTCAAAAACTGCTTCATTTACTAGCCAAAGTTTTATACAAAACGTGCAGTGTATGGCGAATGGGCGGCACCGTCGCACAGTGGTTAACATTGTTGCGTCACAGCTCCAGGGTCCCAGGTTCGATTCCTGGCTTGGGTCACTATCTATGTGGAGTCTGCACATTCTCCATGTCTGCGTGGGTTTTCTCCGGGTGCTCCGGTTTCCTCCCACAAGACCCGGAAGACGTGCTTTTAGGTGAATTGAACATTCTGAATTCTCTCTCTGTGTACCCGAACAGGAGCCAGAATGTGGCGACTATCAGGTCACCCCTCAATCTCCGTCGTTTTGGTTAAAACAATCAGAGTTTATCCAACCTCTCTCGAATTCTGCGTTCAAAATTTGTTCTCTTCCCAAAAGCTCCCGATTCCCCCAGTTAGCATAGCAACAATCCCTCAGCAACGGAGACTACTGCTCATATAATGCACTGGTTGCTAGGCTTTTGACAGCAGCTGGCCCCAAAGTGCTCTTGCACCATGGTTGACCCTGCGTTGGTCAGGGGGTTAGGAGGGAGCCAAGAGCAGGGCCTTGCCACATGTTTGATTACTGGCTGCCATCAGAAAGTGATGTCAAGCGAGGCAGCCATATCCTCAATGGAAAGAATACCCAACTAGAAGCTGCTGCGTAGCCGCCGCTTCCTGGGAGTCTTTGTCTGTTAATTTTATTCCGGGATTTTACAGGAGACAATGTAAGTATTTAGAGTCCATGACAGAGAGCACCCTGTGATTTGATTTCAAATGAATAATTAGTGTATATAAAATTGCCATTCATTGAACATATACAAAATTATTTTCTCACAAGGATTAATGCTTTATTACACTAGACTGTATAGTTTAAGGAAAGTAAATTCAACAATACAAATATAAAATGTTGCGGAAATATAAGCACCTGTATTTATTCTAATACCTTGAACTCATAGTTCTCGCATACATGTACAGCAATAGCAAGGAATCAAATACTATGGATGAAAATTCCAAACAATGAACACTAAATAGCACAAATCACCTTGATTTGGAGTTCTTACATGATACTCTGTAAAAAAAACACCCACAGCAAACAATCTTTGTAAAGTGTGTAGTCATTATCTAATATTAAATATATTGCTTATCATTTGGCACACAGCAGGGATATGTACCAGTTACAGAGTGTACTGTATATTGCATTTGCATTAATATGCCAATATTGATGGGGATGCAGGTTGCCCGGGAGTGGGGGAGGCTTCGCAGGTACAACATCTCTAGTTTGGTGGGGAGAGTGAAAGCCGATCCGGCAAGGTGGGATGGTCTCCCTCTGTCACTGGCGGGTCGGGTACAGGCGGTTAAAATGAATGTGTTGCCGCAATTTCTGTTCATCTTTCAATGCCTACTGATTTTCCTGCCAAAGGCTTTTTTCAGGGAGATTTAGGGAAGGATTACCTCATTCATATGGGGAGGGAAAGTAGCCAGAGTGAGAAAGGTGCTGCTACAGAGGGGAAGGCAGGCAGGGGGTTTGGGTCTTCCGAACCTGATGTACTACTACTGGGCGGCGAATGTGGAGAATGTGCGGAGCTGGGTCAGAGGGGTTGATTCCCAGTGGGTCAGAATGGAGGAGAGTTTGTGCAGGGGGTCGGGACTGAAAGCACTAGCAACAGCGCCACTCCCAATAGCTCTGGAGAAATACTCAGGGAGTCCGGTAATAATAGCTTCATTGAAAATCTGGAGGCAGTTTCGCCAACACTTCGGGTTGGGGGCAGGGTCAAGGGAAATGCCGATTCTGGGGAACCACAGATTTGAGCCAGGGAGGTGGGATGGAAATTTCAGGAAATGGGAAGAGAAGGGGATTAAGACGCTAAGAGACTTGTTTCTTAGGGGTCGGTTTGCAGGATTGAAGGAGCTGGAATCGAAGTGTGGGCTGGAGTAGGGAGAAATGTTGAGATACATGCAGCTTCGAGATTTTGACAGAAAGGAGATACAGAGCTTCCCGGAGGAACCGGTCTCCACATTGCTGGAGGAGGTGCTGTCGACAAGGGGACTGGAGAAGGGGGTAGTGTCAGAGGTGTACGGAGCTATTTTGGAAGAGGATAAGGCACCACTGGAAGGGATCAAAGCAAAGTGGAGGAAGAGCTGGGAGTGGTCATAGAGGAGGGGGTCTGGTGTGAGGTGCTCCGGAGAGTAAATGCCTCCACCTCATGTGCGAGGTTGGGGCTGATTCAGCTGAAGGTAGTATACAGAGCACACCTCATGAGGGCGAGGATGAGCCGATTCTTTGAAGGAGTAGAAGATGTGTGTGAGCGTTGCGGGGGGGGGCGCTAATCACGTTCATATGTTTTGGTCCTGTCCAAAGCTAGAGGATTACTGGAAGAAGGTTTTTCGGGAAATTTCCAAAGTGGTCCATGTGAAACTGGACCCAGGTCCCCGGGAGGCCATATTCGGGGTGTTGGACCAGCCAGGGTTGGAAACAGGTACGGAGGCAGATATCGTAACCTTCGCCTCGTTGATCGCCCGAAGGCGGATCCTGTTGGGATGGAGAGCAATCTCTCCATTCTGTGCCCTGGCATGGCGGGGGGGACTTGTTGGAATTCTTGACTCTGGAGAAGGTTAAGTTTGAACTGAGGGGAAGGACGGAGGGGTTCTACAAGTCATGGGCATTATTCATTATGCACTTCCAAGAACTAGATAACATTGAACATTAGTTGGGGGGGATGGGTGGGAGGGTTGGGGGGCTGTGTATATTAAGGGTGACTATGGGTAATCCCCGATTCCTTTTTGTCATTTGTTTATGTAAACATGCGGGCTAATGTTTGGGGGTTGGTGGGAGGATGGGATCGTTGTTATTGTTATGGGGATTGACATATTTATTGCTGATTATTGTTGATTGTTGGTGGGTGTAAATTTGGGAGAAAATGTGAAAAAGGAGAATAAAAATATATATTTTTTTAAATCAATAAAGAATTAATTTTTAAAAAAAAAAATGCCAATATTGATGCCAATGCAAACCATGTGCTGTTAAAGGAGAGCAAATAAATTATATGTGTCTTGCTAAGGACTGTGAAATTAAATCACATCTAGCAATTACAAGCATGTACAATAAACTAACTTTGGTGTTTAGATTTGACATTTAACTTGGTAAATGTAGGAAAGATTGTTTTCATATAATGTGGGCACCAGTTACATTACAGGGCAATAATATGTTTTTTCTTCTTTTCTGGCTGGCATTGATTGGAATATCCTCATGTCTAAAATCTATTAGCGTTTTAACTGGACTTATTGTTGCACTGAATATAATGGCTTTGAATTAAACTGAAGTTCAGTCCGAATGCTGATATAAACTGAGCACACAGGGTAAATGGCTACGCAGTGAGGAAACACAGGGGCCGGGATTCTCCGCCGGCGTGATTCTCCGTTATGCCGGCGCCCGGGGCGTTTCCGACAGCGTGGGGCTGCCCCACAATGGGAAACCCCATTGACCGCCAGCGTAACGGAGAATCCCACCGGCCGGTCAGGGCAGAAATGTGGCGCAGCGGGTCGGAGAATCCAGACCGTGGTCTGTTACGGATTACTGAACTGTGGAGCACCCTCTGCCTGCCCCTTGTATGTGATTAGCCACTGTTGGTTCACGACCACATTGTGGGGCGTTCATGACAGTCGATTCAGCTGAAAACAAGTGGGCGTGCCGTGGAATTATTTGTCTCATCGAAATGTGCCGTGATACGGAAAAGGTTGGGAACCATTGATCTAAAGAATGCTTCTGTGGGGTATCAGTTGATACAGAAAGTGCAGATATCATGGACACAGCAAGAGAAATGCTGCAACTCGAGACTGGGCAGCGTAAGGACACTTTATCACCACATGCAAATGCCAGGCAAAGGCCATTTGCAGCTTGAGAGAATCTAACCATCTCCCCTTGACATTCAATGGGTTTACTATTGCTGAATCTCCTACTATCATTGACCAGAAACTGAACTTGACCGGCTATATAAATTCTGTGGCTATAAGAGCAGGTCAGGGGCTGTGAATTCTGTGGTAAGTAACTTACCCCCTGACTCCCCAAAGCCTGTCCACTATCTACAAGACACGAGACAGGAGCGTGATGAAATATTTTCCATTTGTCTAGATGAGTGCATCTCCAACACGCCAAAAATTCAACACTATACAGGATAAAGCTGTCTGCTTAATTGGCATCCCATCACATTAAACATTCTCTCCCTCCAACATTGCAATGTGGCAGCAGTGTTCCACCTTCAAGATGACTTGCAGCATTTCACCAAGGCTTGTTCAACAGCTCCTTCCAAACCCATGACATCTACCACCTAAAAGGACAAGAGCAACAGATACACGGGAATACCATGCCCTATAAGGTCAGATCCATGCCACACACCATCCTGACTTGGAACTATATCTCCATTCCTTCAATGTCGCTGGCTCAAAATCCTGGAGCTCACTTCCAAAGAGCATTCTGATTGTACCTTCAACAAATGGATGGCAACAGTTTAAAATGGCATCTCATCACAAGTTTCGCAAGGGCATTTCGGGATGGGCAATAAATGCTGACCTGTCCATCAATGTCCACATTTCATAGTTGACTGAAATCAGCAGTGGACATCTCACACACCATATGTATCCTATGTGATGCCTCCCGCCCTATGTTGCCTTGGAGGAGGTGGAGGCAATCTAATTCCTTCTCTGTCTGCAAGGCATTGAGGAGCTGCACGGCTGACCTCTTTGTGCAGTTATCTCTTGGGGACCTACTTGAGACTGCGGGACCTGCAATTCTGCAAGGACAGCCGTGGTCACTGGAGCACGTACCACAGATTAGGGCTCTGGTCGGGAGGCTGGGGAAACTTTGGAAGATGAGTGCATAGAAATGCTCGCAGCAAACTAGACGACTCACCTTCCTCTGCGACATCCTTAGCTCTGGGTTGGTTTTTTGGAGGGTTGGTCACCTTTACAGCATCCGTTGTGCCACCAGCAAGAAGGGCCTGTTATGGGTACACAGTTTCTCACGTATTCCATGGAGGACAGCACCCATGCTCTGAACAGACTGCTCTAGGCTACTGAGTGAGCCTTCTTCCTTTTGCAAGAATTTACCTACTCTTGGGAGTAATGAGCACGTGACTCTCCATGAGGCTGGTCAGTCCCTAATGGTTGGAGCTCATGAGGTTGAGCCGCCGGGTTTGAGCTCATAGCCGTGTTGATCTCCTCCACTCGCAGTGCTGGAGCTCGCAATGCCTCAGAGAACTCTACCAGATGTCCGCATATCTGCAGCTGCTGATCCAATGAAGCGATTCCCGAGGCCCCACCTCTATGCCAGGGGGAGCATCATCTTCACTGTCTTCCCTCCTCCGAGGGGGGGCAGTGCACTGATGTGTCCGATTCTGACACCTCCTCCTGCTCTTTGGTGAGGTGAACGTCCCCATGTGCAACCACCTCTAAACACACGCTACTTCCCTCTGCAGTGTTAGTATTTGTGTTGGTGGATAATGGGCTCGTCAGATAGGACAGTGCTTCCTCAGGTAGCTCTTCGTCCTCCTCCTGATGCCGAGGGAGGCTCTGGCTCTGTGGGGTGGGCGAGCGGTGATGGGATCTAGTGTGAGGGACAACAGGAGATAATTAGTGTAATCCTTGTTCAGTGTGAGCACACATGTAGTTACAGTTATTAAAAACCATATGCAGAAGCCTGGACCTGGAGCCCTTCCTTTGTTCTCTTTCATGTGCCAAATTCCCATTATGCCTGATCCACCTCCCCAGTGCAAAACAACCACCATCAGTGAAACCATGATTGAATGGGCTGTTACCACTGCCTTTGGAACAAGTTGCAGGCAATTTGTCAGCTCTGACACTGGCCTGGGAAGGCACACGCACTATCTTGCACAGCCTTCTCTTCCAATGGACAAGTCACCCTGATGTTCACGTGATCCATCCACTGTACGGGCTATCGCCTTAGCACTTAGAGCTCTTTTCTTCTGCCAGTGAACAATAATGTCAAATTTAGGGGCATTGAATCCTGTATTCATGTATGACATGGTCTCTGTGGCCAGGTATCAAAGTGGGCATTCAGGTGTCGTCCCATTGGCACTTGGACATACAAGAGTGATATTTGCATTTGGTCATTCTTGTTGATGGTGATGTACGCGACAATTGTGTCCCACTCTGATACCCAAGAGGCAAATATGTGCTTCAGTCAAACATCTCACCTGAGTGCAGCAGGTTGTGGTACTACACTCAGCAGTGAATCCCTGTTTGCCCATCGTCTCCTGATGTGCTCACTGCTGCAGGAACCAACTGCCACACTTCCTTCATGACTGCCAGAGTGTTTCTTCAACCTGTTGGTTACAGGCTATCCCTCCTGCCCTTCGACCTCCTGCACCAGGATCTCCAGGTCTTGGTCACAGAACATGAGTGTATTTAACCCATGAGACTCAGACATGCTGCTCCACTGGAATATTCTGCCATAACAATGAATAAAGCACATAAACAAGTCATGATTCTCTCTTTGCTGCACTACTCAATACCTTTGTGCAGCCGCCTGCTGGAACCTTCATCTCAAGTAGTGCATAGACTAATCTTGTTGAGGGAGTCCACTCATACGTTGTATGTACTGTGCTTGCGTGCGAGAATGGCATGCTGTGGTCTGAATATAAAACTCCGCTGTAATACTCCCTTGTAGCCACACATGCCTGTGATAAATGTGCTAATGTCACATTTAGGCACTTTTGCGCACCCACATTTGAAACGGAGAGAGTTGACGAGGCATGTAGCTGTATATGAAGGATCTGTATGTGCGATCCTGATACCAATCCCGGAGGTGCCATGCTGATTAAACTTGCTGTACAGTGTCATGACCTGCTGTAATTGCAAAAATGCTAACATCTTACAGGGCTGGATGCGGTGGGTCCTTGCAAACAGTGAATATCAGCTGTGTGGACACGCCTTATAAATTTACAACAGGGAGACTTCAGCGTCTGAAGTTTCCTATGGAAGACTCTTCATGGGCAAACTCTTACACTGTTGGTCAACATTGAAAAGTTATACTCACATCACACTGCAATGAAGTCTCCTCTCTCGTAGCCTTATGAAGCTTCCAGAACTTCCTGTCACAATGATCGACTTCCAAGGTGGCCCTCTATATAGGGCTTGAGTTGTGAAACGCCTGACTCCTAATTCGGACCCACCTCTGACTCCGATATGGTTCCTGGGTCAGCTGACCCAACTACAGTCTGCGCCTGCCTCCCAGCACTGAGGATTGTACCTCTGGAGCCACTTTTTCCTTGATGCGGGCACGCAAAGATAGCTATTTTCCCAACTCCTGCTACCCGCCTCAAGAATCAAAATTGAGGCCTTACAGGTGAAAGGAAACAGCTTTGAGCTTTATTCGGTGAGAAATGCAATTATGAATGGCAGAAACACACTTCTCCATTTCACATCAAGCAAATCCAAATATAGTTCAAATCACTGCCCTTCTGTCAGATTTTGCTTCTGATTTACCCATCTATGGAAATGACTGACATGACCAATAATCAATTAAAGAAGTTAGTGTTAATGGGGAACATTTCTCCAAGTTCAGTCTGTCTTTCCAAAGAAAAAGTATCTGAGTAGTATTCATTTGGAACCAGTGAAATTATGCTATATTACATTGTATTATCTGCAGTCTTTAAACAACCAAGGCACTCACTCAAAGAGAACATTTTAATGATATTGTCAGATCAATTGCGACCAATGTACGCATGCACGCACATAAAATGACCACCTTCCATGACCTTCACCCCACCCTAACCCATCCTGATCCTTTGTGTTGAGTGCACTAACAGCAAAGTGTTGCTAATTTAGTTTTAACAGGCAGAGTCCAAGGGAGTGAACACAAGAGATAACCTTCTTTTTCGCATGTTCACGTTGAAGGATCAAACTTCAACAGATAAAAAAATGCCTAGACAAAGAGCCTTCAAATAGTAAATGCTGCACAAATGCTCACCTTTTTCTCTGCACTTATAGTTCTGCTTTTCTCTCCGAGGAGTTCATCTTGTATGCTCTTTAACAGTTTGCTGAGATGGAAGGTCTTGCCAGATTCCAATTCCAGTTCTTTCATCCTTTGCTGCTTAATCTCACATTCTGATTTCAATATTAAGTTGTATTTATCCACTTCAGCCAGCCTACATTGTACTGCTTTGAACTCCAAGTTCACCTATGAATATAGAATTATAGAAATGTAAGCAATCCATTTAGACCCCTGTCATTTTGTGCCACTCAACTACACCAGAGCAACTTTCGTCGCATCCTTGAATATTTTTTCTTCAAATGATTATTTAATTCTCTCTTAAATATTTTAATCGAAGGGCAGCACGGTGGCGCAGTCGGTTAGCACTGTGGCCTCATGGCGCCGAGGTCCCAGGTTTGATCCTGGCTCTGGGTCACTGTCCGTGTGGAGTTTGTACATTCTCCCAGTGTTTGTGAGGGTTTCACCCCACAACCCAAAAGATGTGCAAGCTAGGTGGATTGGCCACACTGAATTGCCCCTTAATTGGGTACTCTAAATTAAAAAATAATCAACTTCAACAGACAGTATTCTATTCCATATTTTAGTAACTTGTGTGTGAAAATATTTCCAATTTTCCCTTTTAGGTTTCCAGTACATAACTTTTCAAGCTTTCCCATAATTTTCACCACTCTTTGTGTGAAGAAATGTCTCCTTATATCTGTCGGAAATGGTTTACCATGAATCCTCAGACTGTGATCCCTGGTTCTGGACACACCCATCATTGGTAACATAGAACATACAGTGCAGAAGGAGGCCATTCGGCCCATCGAGTCTGCACCCACCCACTTGAGCCCTCACTTCCGCCTATCCCTGTAACCAATAACCCCATCTAACCTTTTTGGACACTAAGGGCAATTTAGCATGGCCAATCCATCTAACCTGCATGTCTTTGGACTGTGGGAGGAAACCGGAGCACCCGGAGGAAACCCATGCAGACAAGGGGAGAACGTGCAGACTCTGCACAGACAGTGACCCAGCGGGGAATCGAACCTGGGACCCTGGCGCTGTGAAGCCACAGTGCTATCCCCTTGCGCTACCTGGATCTACCCTGTCTAGTCCCTTTAAATTTTTATAAGTCTCTATGAGATTCCCCCCTCATTCTTCTGAACTCCAACGAGAACAATCCCAACCTAGTCAATCTCTCCTCATATGACAGTCCCGCCATCTCGGTGGCGCAAAGACTAAGGGCCAGAATATAGAGCTTTAGACTAAACATCAATTTGATCTTGGCTGCAAGGTTGGCTGGAAAAACTGACCATTTTTGTGCTTCATTATGGAACAGGAATCTCACACACAAATATTGTTGGCAAAAGCTAAACTGTTAGCTTCTGAAGAATTTCTCCAGTTGCACTTTAAATGCGTTTGTGAAGTTTGGTATTTTGGAACAAATTTACAATCATTCAACAAATGAAATCTTCACAAACACATTATTCCTACACATAGTGGAGGAAGTCTTACCCCAAATTCCTTTACTGGGAACTACTGGCAGCTGGAGGCAGGTGCAGCCAGAAACGGCAAATAAGGAAAAGAAAAATTTAAACTTTCACTGGTATTTAAGTGAGTATCATCATGAAAGAACATTTTGAGAATGAGTTACAAAAAGTTGTATGAGTTTACCAGAGAAATGTGGAGTCACTGACTCTCCAGGCAATGTGACAGAAAAAACATCAGTGACAGTGCAAGCCTATCTGATGTGAGAGTAGGAATACGGAGCACCTTTCAAACATGATGGACTGAATGGTGGGCTTGTGCTGTAAATCTTCCTATGTTTCTAAATTAGTTTGTTACTTTAACAGAAGCATTAGCCAGATTAGTTCAAACAGGAATATTATAGAGTATGTAGATCTTGTCGGCACCTCTGGGCTTGAGGGTCTGGGTTCAAGTCCCAGGCCTGGACTTGGTGGCCATGCAAGGTGTATTCATAACGCAGCCAAACAGGTTGATTATTAGCCTGTAAATCCTTCCAATATGCCTGATGCCTGGTGGTAAGAGCAAGAGAGTTTCCCGGTCAGTCATACTGCAGAAGGCAATGCAAACCACTGCAGTACTTTGGCAAGCATAATGATGGGACCAATCCAATGGAAGTCCATGGTCGGCAATGACCTCTTAGGCCATGGCACCTGAAGGAGGAAGAGGATTTCAGAGTACAATTTCTGGGTTTATCGTCATTGATAGATATCAATTCAGCTCACTAAAATATAAGAAATCAATTCACTCTTTCAATTGCTTTAATTGAATTATCCTTGAAACATCAGACTCACAACATGCTCACCCTGTTATTTTCCTGATCAAGCAGAGAATTTTGTCTTTGCAGCTCCAACAGTTGCTCTCTCTTGTACTTCAGTTCCTTTTCAGCAGTGCCGCACAGGTTATGCACCCTCTGCAAATCCTGCCGCAGCTGCCGGGACTCGTCTGTGTGCTGCACCAGCAATGCTTCCTGCGACTGAGGTGAAAAAGAAAATCAGTTTCATTTTTATAAAAAGGCAACTGGGATTTCTACATTTCCCATGGCACCTTCCCACGCAAGTGTAGGAAACCAACACCTGTCCTTTGACCTCCTTTGTTCTCACCATCCAAAGCCCCAAACACTCCTTCCATGTGAAAGAGACATTTACTTTCACTTCTTTCAATTTAACACCGTATATTCACTGCTCATAATGAGGTGCCCTCTACATTGGGGAGGTCAATTGCAGATTGGGCGATCACTTTGCAGAACACCTCTATTCAATGCGCGAGCATGTCGCCAAACTTCAGCCCCATTCTGGTCCGTTAGTCGTCAGCCTCCAACAATGTCCAGTGAAGTTTAACATAATCGCGATGAACAGCAACTCATATTTCGATTCATTTTATGAGTCATCCGGATTCAACATTTGAGTTTAGCAGTTAAAGATCATAACCGTTGGCCCCATTTTGTTCTGACAGCTCATTCTGCTCCCTACATACTTCTCCTCGGGAAACATCTTTTGTCCCATTACCATTTCTCTTTGCTATATCTTCGGTCATTTCATCACTGCTACCTTCCACCCCATCACATGCCAGGAGGGCTAAACAAGGAGTGGGACCTCTGCCCCTCAATGGGAGGAAGTCACACCCTCAAGAGCTGCCAGCCAACAAGCTGTCCCAGCAGCACCAGAACTGAGCAGTAGGTGCTGCTGGGACTGCAGCAAGGGCACAGGCTGAAGACACTCATGGCGTCCAGACTCAGGTAAGTCCTGGGTTTTGGACAGGGCTGGATCGGGGAGCCCAGAGAGGGGTATGAGGGGGTGGGGAGGAACAAAGAAGGTTAACATCTTGGGAGGAGGAGGTGGGTTCCCCTGGTGTGCATAGGATATCTCCTAAATGATGTACCCAGCTTCCTTCCTTCCTGACTTTTCCACAAGTTGTTTTAAAAACGGCCTTCTCACTCCTGCTCGCCTGCCAAGCCAACTGTATTATGGCATGGGCTGTGTAATATTGGGTTCGATTGACTTGGTAACAAGCACAATTGTCTGTTAACTATTTATTTAAAAATGGCAGACAGGCCCCCAATTTCGGCATAAAATGCAGCCCAAGAAAATCAATTTCAATAGCTTCCATAATTATGTAAAAAGCAAGAGATTAGTGGGAGTTAAAGTGTCAGAGTCAGATAGGGAAACATTTTATATATATTGTTCATCCCCTATTATTCCCCGGAATAATAAAATAGCAGAGGCATTGGCTGGAATTTTCCAGCCCCAGCACAGCAGGTCCCACAATGGCGGATGTGATGATCCATTTAAAATTCCATTGATTTGGCAGGCCTGGAAGATCCTGCTGAAAACTTCCAGCCATTGATGGTAGAAGCCACAAAACATTCCAGAAATTATGAGGAACGAAGGGTTTAAATGAAATTTGAGAATTCGAAGATATTAGCATTAGGAAAGAAAGAGTATTTTTGAAATTAATGAGGCTAAAAGCAAACAATTCTCCACACTAAATTGTTTACACCTTAGAGTTTTGAAAGAGGTTGCTGGAGACAATGGATTCATTAGTTTTGACCTTCCAAAATACACTAGATTCTAGAAAGGCCCCCTTGGATTGGAAGCTAGAAAACATAACCCTGTTGTTCAAGAAGGGGAGGGAGAAAACACAGGCAACTATAGGCCGGTTAGGCTAACATCTATTACGAGGGACGAGACAACAGGTACTTAGGAATCCAATATGATTGGGAAGAGGCAACATGGATTGATGAAAGTGAAATTGTGTTTGACAATTTGCAATGGTTTTCAGGATATAATTAATAGAGTGGAGGAGAAGAAAACACTGACTGTTAGTGTGCTGTATTTCGGTTTTCAAAAAACAATCGATAAGGTGTAGCAGAAAGAGATTATTACACAAATTTAAGGATCACTGAATTGGGGGTAAATAATTAGCAGACTTGGAGAATTTGTAATGGACAGAAAAAAGCGAGTCGGAATAAACAGGTCATTTTGTTGTTAGAAGTACAGAACTAGTGGGGTAGTGCAAGATGGGGTAGCGCAAGGATTAGGGCTTGGGCCTCAGCCATTTACAATCTATATTAATGATTTGGATGAGGGGACCAAATGTATATTATCAAAGTTTGCTGATGATACAAAGGTGGGTGGGAACGAAAGCTACGCGGAAGATGGAAAAGTGCTGCAAAGTAAGAAGATACGAAGTGGCAATGATAGAGGCTCACGGTTAGTGTGTTGCCTCCCGGGTGCCAAGGTTCATGACATCTCTGATCGTGTTTTCAGGATCCTTAAGGGTGGGGGAAGCAGCCACAAGTCATGGTGCACATCGGCACCAACGACATAGGTAGGAAAAGGGATGGGGATGTAAAATAGGAATTCAGGGAGCTAGGGTGGCAGCTGAGAGCCAGGACAGGCTGTGTTGTCATCTCTGGTTTGCTGCCAGTGCCACGTGCGAGCAAGGTGAGGAACAGGGAGAGAGTGCAGTTAAACACGTGGCTACCGGGATGGTGGAGGAGGGAGGGTTTCAGTTACTTGGATAATTGGAGCACATTCTGGGGAAGATGGGACCTGTACAAACAGGATGGGTTACACCTGAACCAGAGGGGCACCAATATCCTGGGAGGGATATTTGCTACAGCTCTTTGGGGGGGGGGGGGGGGGGGGGGGTTTAAAAACTAATTTGGCAGGGGGATGGAAAACTGATTTGTAGTCCAGGAGATAGCATTGCTGGAGTTCAGGAAGCTGAGGGTAGTGCAGTACTGAGGAAGGTTCCAAGATCACAAGAGTGGACCTGCAGGCATGAAGGTGGTTTGAAGTGTGTCTACTTCAATGCGAGGAGCATCAGGAATAAGGTTGGTGAGCTTGAAGCATGGATTGGTACCTGGGACTACGATGTTGTGGCCATTACGGAGACGTGGGTAGAACAGGGGCATGAATGGTTGTTGGAGGTTCCGGGGTTTAGATGTTTCAGTAAGATTAGAGAAGGTGGTAAAAGAGGTGGAAGAGTAGCATGGTTCATCAAGGATAGTATAATGGATGCAGAAAGGCAGTTTGAGGAGGATCTGTCTACTGAGGTAGTGTGGGCTGAAGTTAGAAATAGGAAAGGAGCGATCACTTTGTTAGGAGTTTTCTATAGGCCCCCAAACAGTAACAGAGATGTGGAGGAAAAGATTGCAATGCAGATTTGGGATAGGTGCGGTGGTCACAGGGTAGTTGTCATGGGTGACTTTAACTTTCCAAATATTGATTGGAACCATTATAATTCGAATAGTTTGGATGGGGCTGTTTTTATCCAGTGTGTGCAGGAGAGTTTCCTCACACAATATGTGGATAGACCAACAAGAGGCGGGGCCACATTGGATTTGGTACTGGGTAATGAACCGGGCCAAGTGTTAGATTTGGTTGTGGGAGAGCACTTTGGAGATAATGACCACAATTCGGTGACTTTCACTATAGCAATGGAGAGGGATAGGAACATACGGCAGGGCAAGGTTTATAACTGGGGGAAGGGTAATTACGATGCAATTAGGCAAGAATTGGGGAGCATAAGATGGAAACAGTAACTGTCAGGGATAGGCACAATTGAGATGTGGAGCTTGTTCAAGGAGCAAATACTGCATGTCCTTGATACGTATGTCCCTGTCAGGCAGGGAGGAAATGGTCGAGTGAGGGAACCATGGTTTACAAAAGAGGTTGAATGTCTTGCCAAGAGGAAGAAGGGGGCTTATGTAAGAATGAGAAAACAAGGTTCAGTTAAGGCACTTGAGGGATAAAAGATAGCTAGGAAGGAGGTCAAGAAAGGGCCTAGGAGAGCTAGGAGGGGGCATGAAAGGTCCTTGACGGGTAGGATCAAGGAAAACACCAAGGCTTTTTACACTTATGTGAGGAATAAAAGAATGACCAAGGTGAAGTTAGGCCCGGTCAAGGACAGTAGTGGGAACGTGTGCATGGAGTCTGAAGATATAGGAGAGTCCCAAAATGAATACTTTTCTTCAGTGTTCACAAAGGAGAGGTGCCATGTTGTTGAGGAGGATAGTGCGATACAGGCTGGTAGGCTGGAGGAGGTAGATATTCAGAAGGAAGATGTGTTAGAAATTTTGAGAAGCCTGAGGATAAGTCCCTGGGCCTGATGGGATATATCCTAAGATTCTTTGGGAGGCGAGGGATGAGATTGCCGAGCCTTTGGCTTTGATCTTTATGTCCTCACTGTCTACAGGAATAGTGCCAGAAGACTGGAGAGGCGAATGTTGTCCCCTTGTTCAAGAAAGGGAATAGGTATAACCCTGGGAAATATAGGCCGATTAGTCTCACTTCGCTCATAAATTATTGGGAAGGGTCCTGAGGGACAGGATTTATGACCATTTGGAAAGATACAGCTTAATCCAGGATAGACAGCACGGATTTGTGAGGGGTAAGCCTTGCCTCACAAGTTTGATTGTATTCTTTGAGGAGGTAACTAAGTACATAGTTGAAGGTAGAGCAGTTGATGTCGTATACATGGATTTTAGTAAGGCGTTTGATAAGGTGCCCCATGGTCAGCTCATGCAGAAAGTAAGGAGGCATGGCATAGAGGGAAATTTGGCCGACTGGATCAGTAACTGGCTATCACATAGAAGACAGAGGCTGGTGGTAGATGGTAAATTTTCATCCTGGAGCCCAATCACCAGTGGTGTACCACAGGGATCAATCAGTGCTGGGTTCTCTGCTATTTGTGATTTTTATCAATGACTTGGATGATGGAGTTGAAGGTTGGGTTAGTAAATTTGCTGATGACACCATGATTTGTGGAGCAGTGGATAATGTGGATGGCTGTTGTAGGCTGCAAAGAGACATTGATAAGATGCAGAGCTGGGCTGAAAAGTGACAGACGGAGTTTAACCCTGATAAGTGTGAGGTGATTCATTTTGGTAGGACAAATTTGAATGCGGATTACAGGGTTAACGGCAGGGTTCTGAAGAATGTGGAGGAGCAGAGTGATCTCGGAGTTCATGTCCATAGATCACTGAAAGTTGCCACCCAAGTGGATAGAGCCGTGAAGAAAGCCTATAGTGTGCTAGCATTTATTTGCAGGGGGACTGAGTTTAAGAGCCGTGAGGTTATGCTGCAACTGTGCAAGACCTTGGTTAGACCACATTTGGAGTATTGTGTGCAGTTCTAGTCACCTCATTATAGGATGTGGAGGCATTGGAAAGGGTGCAAAGGAGATTTACCAGGATGCTGCCTGGATTGGAGGGTAGGTCTTAAGAGGAAAGGTTGAGGGAGCTAGGGCTTTTCTCATTGGAGCGAAGGAGGATGAGAGGTGACTTAATTGAGGTTTATAAGATGATGAGAGGGATAGATAGAGTGGACGTTTAGCGACTTTTACCTCGGCTGGATGTAGCTGTTACAAGGGGGCATAACTATAAGGTTCATGGTGGAAGATATAGGAGGGATGTCAGAGGTAGGTTCTTTACTCAGAAAGTAGTTGGGCCGTGGAACGCCCTCCCAGCTTTGGTAGTGGAGTCAGACATTTTAGGAACTTTCAAGCGGTTATTGGATAGGCATATGGAGTGTACTAGAATGATTGGGAGTAGGTCAATTTGATCTTAGTTTCAGACTAGTTCAGCACAACATCGTGGGCCGAAGGGCCTGTACTGTGCTGTACAGTTCTATGTTCTATACCCATTGTGGGAAATGTTGGTATTCAGAGGACTTTTGTACGTAAATCACAGAAAAGTAACACGCAGGTACAGAAAATAATTAGGAAAGCAAATGGTACCTTTGTCTTCTACCTTCATAGAATCATTTAAAAAAAATAATGTAAAGTGCTCCATTCTTTTTTTTTCCAATTAAGGGGCAATTAAGCGTGGCCAATCCACCTACCCTGCACATCTTTGGGTTGTGGGGGTGAGATCCACGCAAACACTGGTCACCTATTCAGTACCGAGGTGAGGAGAGGGTTGTGAACATTTGAACTCTTCTACAACAGAGAGGTGTGGATGCTCAGTTGTTGAGTATATTGAAAACGGAGATTTTTGCATAATAAGGGAACCATGGGGATAGTGCAGCAAGGTATAGGTGAGGTGGATCAGTCATGATCTTTTTGAGTGGTGGAGCGGGATTGAAGGATCGAATGACCTACTCCTCCTGTTATGTGGTTTTTAAAAAACTTTATTTTTATACATTTAGAGTACCCAATTCATTTTTTCCAATTAAGGGGCAATTTAGCATGGCCAATCCACCTACCCTGTACATCTTTGGATTGTGGGGGCGAAACCCACGCAAACACGGGGAGAATGTGCAAACTCTACACGACAGTGACCCAGAGCCGGAATCGAACCTGGGACCTTGGCGCAGTGAGGCAGCAGTGCTACTCACTGCACCACCATGATGCCCTCCTGTTATGTTTTTATCATGTTCAGAAATAGGTATAGCTTTTGGTGATTTCTATTTCTATTTGTGTCTGTTGCGCATAAGCTATAGTTTGTTTTAACTTCAAGTTTAAGTTTAATTTATATTTCTGCAGTTGTGTTAATGAAACTTGAATTTTAGTTCCACATTAAAAGATGCCTGCATTTTAATGAGGTTTTGCGATTTTTAAAGGAGGAAAAAGATATGCTGCTGCCCAGCAACAAGGGGCCCTGGGTCCAGACGGGTTCCCAGTCGAGTTTTATAAAATGTTTGGGGCAGGGCTGGGGCCACTGCTCGTGAGGGAGTACAATGAGGCGAAGAAGAGTGGGGAGCTCTCCCCTACTTTATTGCAGGCTTCCATCCCCCTGATTCTATCGCCCTATATCGTCATTGAATGTCGATGCCAAGCTATTGGCGAAGGTACTGGCATCATGGATTGAGGACTGCGTGCCACTGGCAATGACGCTTAGAGATTTGAGGGATTGGAAGGGATAGAGCGGGGGTGTTGTAGAGCATAGGGTTTTGCTGTAAGTAGATGACCGGTTATATATCTCAGACCCACTGCGCTGCATTGGGGGAATTATGGGGATTTTAGTGGAATTGGGCCAGTTTTGGGGATATAAATTGAACATGGAAAGGGCGAGGTGTTCCTGATCAATGCTGGAGGGCAGGAAAGGAGGTTGGGGGAGTTGCCATTCAGGTATCAGATTTCAATAACTTTGCATCCAGGTGGCGCGGAGTTGGGCATAACTGCATCGGTTGAACTTGGCCCAACTGGTGGAAGGGATATGAAGGCGGATTTTAAGAGGTGGGATGTTTTGCCACTGTCACTGGCTGGGCAGGTGCAGACAGTGAAAAATGACAGTGCTGCCTAGGTTTCTATTTATAGAACATAGAACATAACAGCGCAGTACAGGCCCTTCGGCCCTCGATGTTGCGCCGACCTGTGAAACCACTCTAAAGCCCATCTACACTATTCCCTTATCATCCATATGTCTATCCAATGACCATTTGATTGCCCTCAGTGTTGGCGAGTCCACTACTGTTGCAGGCAGGTTGCATTACATTCCACGCACTTACTACTCTCTGAGTAAAGAGCCTACCTCTGACATCTGTCCTATATCTATCTCCCCTCAATTTAAAGCTATGTCCTCTCGTGCTGGACATCACCATCCGAGGAAAAAGGCTCTCACTGTCCACCCTATCCAATCCTCTGATCATCTTGTATGCCTCAATTAAGTCACCTCTTAACCTTCTTCTCTCTCACGAAAACAGCCTCAAGTCCCTCAGCCTTTCCTCATAAGATCTTCCCTCCATACCAGGCAACATTCTGGTAAATCTCCTCTGCACCCTTTCCAATGCTTCCACATCTTTCCTATAATGCGGCGACCAGAATTGCACGCAATACCCCAAATGCGGCCGCACAAGAGTTTTGTACAGCTGCAACATGACCTCATGGCTCCGAAACTCAATCCGTCTACCAATAAAAGCTAACACACCGTACGCCTTCTTAACAACCCTCTCAACCTGGGTGGCAACTTTCAGGGATCTATGTACATGGACACCGAGAGCTCTCTGCTCATCCACACTGCCAGGAATCTTACCATTAGCCCAGTACTCTGTCTTCCTGTTATTCCTTCCAAAATGAATCACCTCACACTTTTCTGCATTAAACTCCATTTGCCACCTCTCAGCCCAGCGCTGCTGCTTAGCTATGTCCCTCTGTAACTTGTAACATCCTTCCGCACTGTCCACAACTCCACCGACTTTACTGTCACCTGCAAATTTACTCACCCATCCTTCTACGCCCTCCTCCAGGTCATTTTCAAAATGACAAACAGCAGTGGCCCCAAAACAGATCCTTGTGGTACACCACTAGTAACTAGACTCCAGTCTGAACATTTCCCATCAACCACCACCCTTTGTCTTCTTCCAGCTAACCAATTTCTGATCCAAACTACTAAATCACCCTAATCCCATGCCTCTGTATTTTCTGCAGTAGCCTACCGTGGGGAACCTTGTCAAACGCTTTACTGAAATCCATATACACCACATCAACTGCTTTACCCTCATCCACCTGCTTGATCACTTTCTCAAAAAACTCAACAAGGTTTGTGAGGCACGACCTACCCTTCACAAAACCGTGTTGACTATCTCTAATCAAATTATTCCTTTCCAGGTGATTATACATCCTATCTCGTATAAACCTTTCCAAGATTTCTTGAACACGGGGACAACAATTGCTATCCTCCAGTCTTCTGGCACTATTCCTATAGACAAAGATGACTTAAAGATCAAAGCCAAAGGCTCAGCAATCGCCTCCCTAGCTTCCCAGAGAATCCTAGGATAAATCCCATCCGGCCCAGGGGATTTATCTATTTTCACACTTTCCAGAATTGCTTACACCTCCTCCTTATGAACCTCAAGCCCTTCTAGTCTAGTAGCCTGAATCTCAGTATTCTCCTCGACAACATTGTCTTTTTCCTGTGTGAATACTGCTGAAAAATATTCATTCAGCATCTCTCCCATCTCCTCGGACTCCAAGCACAACTTCCCGCTATTGTCCTTGACTGGCCCTACTCTTACCCTAGTCATTCGTTTATTCCTGACATATCTATAGAAAGTTTTCGGGTTATCCTTGATCCTACCTGCCAAAGACTTCTCATGTCCCCTCCTGGCTCTTCTTAGCTCTCTCTTTAGGTCCTTCCTAGCTAACTTGTAACTCTCGAGCACCCTAACTGAACCTTCATGTCTCATCTGTACATAAGCCTCCTTCTTCCTCTTGACAAGTATTTTGACTGCTTTAGTAAACCACGGTTCCCTTGCTCGACCACTTCCTCCCTGCCTGACAGGTACATACTTATCAAGGACACGCAGTAGCTGTTCCTTGAACAAGCTCCACATATCCATTGTGCCCATCCCCTGCAGTTTTCCTCTCCATCCGATGCATCCTAAGTCTTGCCTCATCGCAGCATAATTGCCTTTCCCCCAGATATAACTTTTGCCCTGCGGTATATACCTATCCCTTTCTTTCACTAAAGTAAACGTAATCAAATTGTGGTCACTATCATCAAAGTGCTCACCTACCTCCAAATCTAACACCTGTCCTGGTTCCTTATCCAGTACCAAATCCAATATGTCCTCGCCTCTTGTTGGCCTATCAACATACTGTGTCAGGAAACCCTCCTGCACACATTGGACAAAAACAGACCCATCTAAAGTACTGGAACTATAGCATTTCCAGTCAATATTTGGAAAGTTAAAGTCCCCCATAACAACTACCCTGTTGCTTTCGCTCCTATCCAGAATGATCTTTGCAATCCTTTCCTCTACATCTCTGGAACTTTTCGGAGGCCTATAGAGAACCCCTAACAGGGTGACCTCTCCTTTCCTGTTTCTAACCTCAGCCCATACTACCTCAGTAGACAAGTCCTCATCAAACGTCCTTTCTGCCACCGTAATACTGTCCTTGACTAACAATGCCACCCCTCCCCCTCTTTTACCACCTTCCCTGAGCTTACTGAAATATCTAAACCCCGGCACCTGCAACAACCGTTCCTGTCCCTGCTCTATCCACGTCTCCGAAATGGCCACAATATCGAGGTTCCAGGTAGCAACCCATGCCGCAAGTTCACCCACCTTATTCCGGATGCTCCTGGCACTGAAGACACACTTTAAACCACCTTCCCGCCTGCCGGTACACTCCTGCAACTTTGAAACCTTACTCATGACCTCACTACTCTCAACCTCCTGTTTACTGGAGCTACAATTCAGGTTCCCAAGCCCCTGCTGAACCAGTTCAAACCCTCCCGAAGAGCATTAGCACATTTCCCCCCCCCCAGGATATTGGTACCCCTCTGGTCCAGGTGTAGACCATCCTGTTTGTAGAGGTCCCACCGACCCCAGAATGAGCCCCAATTATCCAGAAATCTGAAACCCTCCCTCCTGCACCATCCCTGTAGCCACGTGTTCAACTCCTCTCTCCCTATTCCTCGTCTCGCTATCACGTGGCACGGGTAACAACCCAGAGATAATCACTCTGTTTGTCCTTGATCTAAGTTTCCACCCTAGCTCCCTGAATTCCTGTCTTACATCCCTATCCCTACCTATGTCGTTGGTACCTATGTGGACCACGACTTGGGCTGCTCCCCCTCCCCCTTAAGGATCCCAAAAACACGATTTGTGTTTCAAAACTTATCTTTGTCCCCAAGTCATTTTTCGGGAAAGTCAATGGGTAGATCTCGGGGTTAGTGTGGACGGCAAGGCTCTGCGAGTACGGCGGGGGTTTCTGGAATGGGGTGAGTGTGTGTGTGGTTTTGCGGGGGGGGTGGATAGCCAAATTTGATAAATTGTTATTGGATTGCAAACATTGCGATGGTGAGGAAATGAGCCATGAGTCGGTTTGTGGATGGTGAAGGTGGCATCGTATAGGGGAACAAGTTGGAGGGCTTGGTTGTTGGTGCCTTTGCTGTTCTTGCCGGCCAGGTACTCCGTTAGCCCAGTGGTAGTGCCGCCTTTGAGGGTGTGAAGACAGTATAGGCAGCTCTTGAGGTTAGAGGGCATGTCATTGTGGGCGCCTATCTGTGCTGGTGAGATTGGAAGTCAAGTTCCAGGGATACGGCAAGTGGGGATTGAGCACTTCAGGGACCTGTTTATTCGGGGCAGATTTGTGGGGCTGGGGGAGTTGGAGGAACAGTACAAGTTACCCAAGGGGAATGGTTTTAGGTATCCGCAGGTTTGGGATTTTGTGAGGAGAGGGGTGCTGTCCGTCCCGGCATTGCCGCCTCCAGTGCTGCAAGATAAGCTTCTGTCAGAGGACGATATAGGGGAGGGGAAGATGTCGGATATTTACAAAGAACTGATGGCATGGCAGAGCGCCCTGGTGGAAGATATTAAGTGCAAATGGGAAGAGGAGCTAAAAGAGTTGGGGCTGGGACTTGCAGGGGGTGAATGCTTCCACATCGTGTATGACGTTAAGCCTCATCCAGTTTAAAGTGGTGCATAGGGCCCACATGACAGTGGTGAGGATGAGCAAATGTTTTGAGGGGATGGAAGATAGGTGTG
Source organism: Scyliorhinus torazame (assembly GCF_047496885.1). Lineage (NCBI taxonomy): Eukaryota > Metazoa > Chordata > Chondrichthyes > Carcharhiniformes > Scyliorhinidae > Scyliorhinus > Scyliorhinus torazame. Next base: position 39,400,515 of record NC_092722.1, read on the forward strand.
GCAGGTGCGCGTTTGGGCCCGCAAATCACGTCCATATGTTCGGGCCGTGTCCAAAATTGAGGGGGTTGTGGCAGGTGTTATGTCCAAGGTTCCGGGTGTGGGGGTGGCTTCGAGTCAGGAGCTGGCGATATTTGGTGTGTCGGACGTCCGGGAGTACGAACCTTGGGGGGACGACCTGGCAATATTCCTGAGGCTGGAAAAGATCAGGTTCGCTCTGCGGGGATCGGTAAAGGGTTTCCCCCAGAGGAGGAAACCATTTATTGATTTTTTTTTTCCAAGAAGGATTGAGGGGTGAGCTTTGTGTGTGTGTGTGTGTGTGTGTGTGTGTGTGTGTGGGGGGGGGTCAAGGGGGTTCAAATGGGGAAGGCAGGGTGTGGGTCAGTGTCAGAGGGGCTGGAGGGTTGTGGCTGATTGTTGGGTTGAAGCAATGTTCTTCTGATGTTCTTTTGATATTCTGTGTATTTGTATAATTTCGTTGAAAAGCTTTGAATAAAACGATTTTGAAAAAAAAGAGCGACCCAGATGTAGTTTTGGCTGAGATATGCAGATGAATGGACAATGCAGTAGATCGTCAGAATGGATAAGGCAAAGTTTGATTCACTAAAACTGTGTGCGTCATTTTCATTAAGGGTTAGGTCATTCCGTGGCTATTTTGTAACCTCATCTGTAATTGCGGACATACAGAACTCGATGTAGAAAATAAGAACAATGAGAGTTACAAAGATGGTATAAATACATGACAGAAATGTGCATCTTTGAATAGCCTCAGAGCATTCTGAGAGTGCATTCACCTGTATACATGCTTGTTTTGACTAAATGTCTGCTTGATTTCGGACTCTGTGTCGAGTGTCTGTAGATACACCATAGTGTAGGACATTTTTAAAAACTCATTAATGGGACAAGGAGATTGCAGGCTAAGCCAATATTATTGCCCATCCCCAATTGCCCTCAAGAAAGTGGTGGGCTGCCTTCTTGAACCACTGTAGTCCATGTGGTGTAGGTACCCATACAGTGCTGTTAGGGAGGGAGTTCCAGGATTTTGACCCAGCGACAGTGAAAGAATGGCAATGTATTTCCAAGTCAAGATGTTGAGTGGCTTGGAGGGGAACTTGCAGGTGATGGTGTTCCCATGTTCCTGCTGTCCTTGACCTCCACGGAGGTAGCAGTCATGGGTCTGGAAGGTCCAAGGAGCCTTGGTGAGCTCCTACAGAGCATCTTGTAGATGGTACATACCGCTACTACTGTGTATTGGTGTTGACTGGTGTGAATGTTTGTGGAAGGGGTGCTAATCAGGTAGATTGCTTTGTCCTGAATGGTGTGGAACCTCTTGAATGTTGTTGGAGTTGCATTCATGCAAGCATGGGAGAGTATTCCATCACACTCCTCACTTGTCCCTTGGAGATGGTGGACAGGCTTTGAGGAGTCAGGAAATGAATTACTCACCACAAAATTCCTAGCCTCTGACCTCATGTAGACAAAATATTTTTGTGGCTAGCCCAGTTCAGTTTCTGGGCAATGGTAAGCCCCAAGTTGTTGATAGTGGGAGATTCAGCGCTGGTAATGCCATTGAATGTCAAGGAGCAATGGTTAGATTCTTTCTTGTTGGAGATAGTCATTGCCTGGCACTTGTGTGGCGCAAATGTTACTTGCAACTTGTCAGCCCAAGACTGGATATGGTCCAGGTCTTGCTGCATCTGGACATGGATTGCTTCAGTGTCTGAGGAGTTGTAAATGGTGCTGAACATCCCCATCAACAGGGCAGCATGGTGGCACAGTGGTAAGCACTGCTGCCTCACGACGCTGAGGACCTGGGGTCGATCCCGGCCCCGGGTCACTGTCCGTGTGGAATTTGCACATTCTCCCTGTGTTTGCATGGGTCTCACCCCCACAACCCAAAAAGATGTACAGGGTAGGTGAATTGGGTACTCTAAATCTATATTAAAAAAAAGAACATCCCCATCAACGAACATCTCCACCTGATCATACGATGGAAGGAAGGTCACTAATGAAGCAGCTGAAGATAATTGGGCCTAGGACAGTACCTTGTAGAACTCCTGCAGTGATGTCATGTAACTGAGATGATTTACCTCCAACAACAACAACCTTTGTGCCACATATGACTTCAACTAGCGGGGGGTTTGCCCCCTGATTCCCATTGACTTCAATTTTGCTAAGGCTCCTTGGTACCATACTCAGTCGAATACTACCTTGATGTCAAGGGCAGTCACTCTAACCTCACCTCTGGAGTTCAGTTCTTTGTCTATGGTTGAACCAAGGTTGTAACAAGGTCAGGAGCTAAGTGGCCCTGCTGGAACCCAAATTGAATGTCAGATCAGGTTATTGCTAAGCAAGTACGAGAGCACTGTTGATGATTATTTCCGTGGGTTTACAGATGACCAACCAGGGCTCCCCCAAATTTTAGGATGGAGATATTTGTGAAGCCTCCTCATCTAGTGAGTTAATTGTCCACCACCATTCAGGACTGGATGTGGCAGGACTACAGGCTTAGATCTGAACCATTGGTTGTGGACTTGTTTAGCTTTGTCTACCACTTGCCGTTTGGTTCTGTGTAGTAGGCTCACCAGGTTGACACCTCATTTTGAAGTAAGCCCAGTGCTGCTCCTGGCATGCCCTCTTGCAATCTTAATTGAACCAAAGTTGATCCCCTGACTTGGTGGTAAGGTAGAGTGGGGCACATGCTGGGTCATGAGGCTACAGATTGCGGTCGAGTACAATCCTGCTGTTGCTGATGGCCCACAGTGCTTCATGGTTGTCCTGTCTTGAGTTGCTAGTTCAGTTTTAAATTTATCTCATTTAGCATGGTGGTGCCACACAACATGGAGGGTTTCCCCAATGCAAAGACATATCTGCAGGCCAACAATAAGTCCTCCATCAAATGTTAGAACAATTGAGCTGCTGCTTCAGGGACTGGCAGTGGCTCCATGCGGCATGAACATGCTGTCCTCTCTCAGGGAGGCTGCACCCAGTGTCACACCAATACCACTCTGTCAGTGTCTTGCTGTTGCCTGTCAGTACCCAAGCCAGGAGGATACATTCTGCAGCCAGGACTTCTAGGTCAAAGCTGTTTGAGGTTCTCATCGAAGGCCACCTGCAGTCTCTTCCATCAAAAATCAGCAGCCTCCCATTAATCATGCTACTGCCACTGGGTGTAGCACCGCACAGAAGCTCTAGGACAGGCAAAGATACATGGTACTAAGGGAAGGCACAAAGGTGATTAGTTGACTTTTGTCTGTAATATGGTATGATTTTCTTTATAAATTTGGTTTTGAACATTTGGTTTTGTAGTGTCCTTTCCTTTTGCATTGTGGCCAAGCAGACAATGCGATGGTCAGTGACAGAGGGTAAGTAAGGTGTGAGACTAGTGGTCAATGGGGAATTGAGGTTGAAGTTGTACTCAGAGGAGTTCTTCATGGACGGTCCATTTGGAAGGTGCTGTCTAAATTACCTCCTCATTCCCTCTCCCTTGGCGTCATGCTCCTCAGCTGCTTGTGGTCTAGCTGGTGGCAAGGGTTGTCCCCTCATAATGGTGAAATTGTACAGCATGCAGAAGGCCACCATGAATCTTGACATCTGCTGAGTACTGCAGAGCACTGCCTGAGTGATAATAATAATCTAAATTAGTGTCACAAGTAGGCTCAGATTAGCACAGCAATGAAGTTACTGTGAAAATCCTCTAGTCGCCACACTATGGCGCCTGTTCAGGTACACTGAGGGAGAATTCAGAATGTCCAATTCACCTAACAAGCACGTCTTTCGGGACTTGTGGGAGGAAACTAGAGCACCTGGAGGAAACCCACGCAGACACGGGGAGAACGTGCAGACTCCGCACATTTACCCAAGCCAGGAATCGAACCCGGGTCCCTGGTTCTGTGAAGCAACAGTGCTAAACACTGTACTATCGTGCCGCCCAATCCGTGCCGCCTGATCCAGGCAGAGGAAGCATTGCTTCAGCATGTCAACAGTCTGTTCCATCACATTTCATATGGCAGCATAGCTTTCATTGTGCCGTACGTTATGCACCAGAGTCATCAGTCATGCCCAGTAGCCAGCCTTTAGCCTCCCATCATAATTCAAATGTAGCTAGCACGTTGGATGAAGACTTCATGACTGATAAACACCCATTTCTAGAAGTAATTGATTTGTGCAGTAATCTTGATGTCAGCAAAACATTTCTCAGAACCGGCCACATCACTCTCTGTAGATGTTTAGAACTATGGAAAGCACTGGCTCTTAGACTATAGATCCATTTTTCTATTAGTAAACCCACTGTAAACTCAGAATTGGTAGCGTTTTGGGGCCAAAATTCAAAGGAAGATCCTGTACTGATTTTATCGACTGGGTGGAGTGGCGGTACCTGGTTGAGGTTCTAGGAAGGTTTGGGCTGAAGTTTGTGGTGTGGGTGTGCCTGCTGTACGTGGACCCGGTGGCGAGTGTACGGACAAATGAGATGAGTTCATGAAGCTTCAGGCTGCACAGGAGAACTAGGCAGGGGTATCCGCTGTCGCCACTGTTGTTCGCTCTGGCGATAAAGCCCTTGGGGAAGGTCAGCAGAGTGGCAGACGATTACGAGGGAGAGTAGAGAACACTAGGTGTCGCTGTATGCTGACGACCTGCTGCTGTTCATATCAGACCCACTGGAGCGTATGGGGAGAATTATGGGCTTATTAGAGAGGGTTGGGGCAATCTTGGGCTGTAATTTGAATGTCGGAAAATGTGAGGTGTTTCTGGTGAATGAAGCGGGTTGGGGAGGCAATTTGGGGCTGTTGCCATTTAGGGTGGCCAGGGATAGGTTTAGGTATTTGGGGATCCAGGTAACAGGGGAGTGGGCAATGATGCACAAATGGAACCTGACAAAGTTGGTGGAGGAGGTAAGGGAGGACTTTGGAGATGGGATACGTTACACCTAACACTGGCGGGGTGAGTCCAGTTGGTAAAAATGAACATTCTGCCAAGATTCCTGTTAGTATTTGTATTCCAGACCTTCCCTATCTTCATTCCAAAGGCTTTTTTCTGGAAACTGGACGCAGCGATTTTGGAGTTTATTTGGGTGGGAAGGTATCTAGGGTGAAGAGGGCCCTACCACAGAGGCAGAGGCAGAAAGGGTAGCTGGCACTACCAAATCTGCTGCACTATTGCTGGGTGGTGAATATAGAGAAAGTGAAGCAGTGGTGGGAAGGAGAGAGGTCCAAATGGGTCTGGATGGAGGAAGAGTGCTGTAGGGGGTCCAGCCTGAGGGTCATGGTGATGGCGACGCTACCGCTGACACCGAGGAGGTATACCGAGAGCCCGGAGGTACAATCCTTATTAGGGTGCGGAACCAGTTGAAGAGGCACTTTAGGTTGGAGGGGATGTTGGTGTGAACACCACTGTGTGAGAACCATGGGTTCAAACCAGGAGGGACGGGTGGTATGTACAGGAGGGGAAGTGAGGTGGAGTTGGTGAGGGCGAGGGATTTATATTTGGAGGAGAGGTTCGCAAGTCTGGAAGAGCTGCGGTAGAGGGTAGAGCTCCCGAAGGGAGTGAATTTAGGTATTTACAAGTGAGGGACTTCGCACTGAAGGTGTGGAAGGGGTTTCCCAGGCTGCCGAAGTATGCCCTCTTGGAACGGTTGCTGCTTCCGGATGTGGAAGGGGCGGTAGGATTGGGGACATATACGGATGGCTAGGGGAGAAGGGGGGGGTACACAAGCGGTGAGGATCAAGGAGAAATGGGAGGAGGAATTAGGGGGTAGATAGGTTAGGGAGTGTGGAGTGAGGCGTTGCACAGGGTGAATTTGACTTCCTCGTGTGCGAGGACGAGTTTGATACACAGGTAGTACACAGGACACACATGACTCTGGCGAGGATGAGTGGGTTCTTCCAGGCGGTGGTAGATGAGTGTGAGAAGTGTGGGACGAGCAAACCACGCACATATGTTCTGGGGGTGTGGGAAGTTAGAGAGATACTGGGCGGGAGTGTTTGGGACGCTAGCAAAGATTCTGGGGGTAGAGGTCGGGCCGGATCCTATACTGGCAATTTTTGGGGTATCAAAAATGTTGGAGCTGATGGAGGGGAGGAAGGCCGATGTCATGGCCTTTGCCTCCCTGGTTGCCCGGTGAAGAGATTTTGCTGGAATGACGGTTGATAACGCTGCCGGGGGCGGCTGCCTGGCGAGGGGACCTGTACGACTTCCTCTGGTTGGAGAAGATTAAGTTTGAATTGAGGGGTTCAGTGGAGGGCTTTGAAGCGCGTTGGGGATTGTTTGTGACCGTGTTCGAGGAATTCTTTGTTGCACTGGGGGGCGAGGGGTTGGGGGGACTTGTACAGACTGTAAAATTGTGAGTTGGAGAGAATGTTCCCCAGATTATTTATGTTTTTGTATTTTTGAATATGTTTGGAATAAATTACATTTACAAAAAAAGGAATTGATGCCCAATGGGAAGAAAAAGCAGGACTGTGCCAGTCATGTGTGAGGGTAAGGAACGCACTGCCGTTGTCCCCACTGCATCCAAAGGAGTGACGTAAAATGCCGTGGCAACATCTGCATGTTGACTTTGCTGGTCCAGTCGAGGGGCTCATGTTCATGGTCGTTGGAGACGCACACTCAAAGTAGCGTGAGGTGGTCTTAATGAAATCAACCACTGCAGAATAAACCATTGAGAAACTTGACGAGATCGTCGTGAGATTTGCAAAACCAGAGCAGATCACGAGTGACAATGGGCCACAGTTTACCCAAGAGCTCGAAAACTACTTAAGAGGTGTGGAGTTCAACATATTAAGTCAGCACCTTAGCACCCATCCATGAATGGTTTAGCTGCGAGAGGTTTGTCCAATCCTTGAAACACACACTGAAGGCTTCAGAAGACCAAGGTTCACTTCAGTGCCATGTGGACATGTTTCTAGCAAAATACTGAAAGACGACACGTGCGACTACACAAAGTTCACCAGTGTTGCTATTGATGAAAAGGAAGCTGAGGACTACCTTTGATTTACTCTTGCCAGAGGAGGCATCTGACATAGTAGAGCAAAACCAAGTCACAGATCTTGAGAGAAGAAAGTAACTCAAGGAAGTACTGGTTTCAACAAGGAGAACAAGTATTAATGCGCAGCCACAGCACTAGTGAGAAGTAGGTCCCTGCCACGGCACTGGTATAGACTGGCCCAATATCCTACACAGTCCAAACGACAAACTCATGTGGAGATGCCACCCGGATCAATTATTGTCAACACAGGTTTGTGTGCCAGTGCCAGAACTCCCTCAAGAGATAACAGTCTCCGTTACATCTGACTGCGTAACTTATCATTCATCTACAGAAGAAGAGATTACATCAGAAGTACTGCTAAGGGTGGCACCGTGGTTAGCACTGGGACTACGGCACTGAGAACCCGGGTTTGAATCCCGGCCCTGGGTCACTGTCCGTGTGGAGTTTGCACATTCTCCCCGTGTCTGCATGGGTTTCACCCCCACAAATCAAAGATGTGCAGGTTAGGTGGATTGGCCACGCTAAATTGGCCCTTAATTGGAAAAAAAATAATTGGGTACTCTAAAATAAAAATAAAAAGAAGTAACTGCTACTACTAGTCTTTCCTTGGAATAAGAAACTGTAATGCCTTCCAGGGTAGAGACATCTACTGGAGAATCTGAAACTACATCTGAGGTAGAAAAGTACAAAGTCCCATAAGTACACAGGCAACCAATGAGAAATAGAAGCCCACCTGACTGTCTATCGTATAGACTGTGTTATTACAATGTAATCATACGATGTATAGAGGCGTAAGTGACTTAGTTATTAGTTGTGTTGGACCTGAGAAGTAATGCTGAGGATGTTGTAGATGTAGGTTATTGTAGTTGCGTGCAATGTCTCTTTAAGATCCGAGTCATGTGACTGAAAAATAATAATTGCTTATTGTCACAAGTAGGCTTCAATGAAGTTACTGTGAAAAGCCCCTAGTCGCCACATTCCGGCACCTGCTGGCATTTTTCTGCATTGCAAGCCAGCTATTTAGCCCACTGTGCTAAACCAGCCCAGTGATGACTTACGTGATGTCATTGGCTACTTTGTAGGCTTTTAGCGAGTCTAGAGTCAAACCTTGTATAGAGGCGACCTATTCAATAAACCTCTGTTAATTTTGTATCAAACCCACGTCCTTCTGCAGTGCCATTTAATTTGTAGTGTTAAGACTAAAGATACAACAAACATGAGTTGCCAACAAGTGGTAAGAACTCATTAATACAGCACAATTAATATAAAAGTCAGAGAGAAAGCACGGACTGCTGTTACTATACAGTTCCACAGGCTCTCACTATTCTTTATACATAACATTAGATGGTGAATTTTGCAAGTTATTTGATCGCAGAAACTATCACACTTTCTAGTAAAGATCAGAGCAATTATGAACAGAACCCAGAACAGATACCCTACTTGATTATTTATTTTGCAACTGCAGTTCGACCAGAGCACTCTAACTGCTGTGCTGATCGAGATCCACCACCTCACTGCTTGGACTTTTCGGACTTAATATATAATTCAATTAATGCACCTAACCACTCGCAAGCATCAAAAGAAGCTAACAGCAGCAATCTTTAAAATGTTTTGTTCTGCTACAAATACCTTAGCCCTGTTGTTCGCCTCTTCCAGTTGCAATTCTAGGGTTTGTTTCTGCTGTGAAGAATTCTTCTGTTCTGAATCGAGACAACTCTGCATCTGACTCATTTCCAGCTTCAGAGCTTGCAGCTGCACCTAAAAGTGAAGTCAGTCATAGAGCCACAGTCACATTTATTGTTGTGAATGGACAGTAAGATAGTAATCCAGAATAGGGCTTGAATGTTCACTTGATTCTAGTGCTTAGTGTGGGAATTCTGTATTAGCATAAGTACCATGAGCTGCATTTTCCGTGTTTCGGTGGGGGTGCAGGTTAGGTGGGGTTGTGGGCATCGGGCGGGGGAGTGGGCCTAAATCGGTGCAGACTCGATGGGCCAAATGGCCTCCTTCTGCACTGTAGGAATTCTATGACCCCATGAATCAGGGGGCTGGTTTAGCACAGGGCTAAATCGCTGGCTTTGAAAGCAGACCAAGGCAGGCCAGCAGCACGGTTCAATTCCCGTACCAGCCTCCCCGAACAGGCGCCGGAATGTGGTGACTCGGGGCTTTTCACAGTAACTTCATTGAAGCCTACTTGTGACAATAAGCGATTTTCATTTCATTCAGATTAAATAGATTTAATGCAGGCTGAATATTTCATAATAAGTTATAGAAAACGCTTACTCATTTATATATTAGTAGAACTAAGAAACCAATAGAAATTAATTAATGAGGCAATACAAAATGCAAGTAAATCAAACTTTAAAAAACATGCAGCGAGAAAGTTTAAGGCAACAACGAGAAAAATGCACAAACCTCCAAAATATGTAAACAGACAAGCGGAGAAACAAAGAGGGAAGTAAAAATGAGCACATATAAAGAAATTAGTTAAAACGTAATATAGGAATATGAGTTTAGAACAAGAAGATGCAAATCGATTGAAACTGAGAACTAGCATGCCGAATCCTTACTTCCTACAGGTATTCACTGGAGAAGACATGAGCAGAATGCTGCTTGGATGCTAGAAAACCCACGAGGATAGTATATCTATGCATAAAGTCTTTATAAAAATCAACATGGAAGGTTGCTAAACATGCAGTGGGTAGCTTGGGTAAAATGTGAGAGATGAATAAAAATTGGCTGAAAAATAGCAACTAGCAAGCACACGTTTGGGTGGTGATGACACCAGGCCATTTTTACCTCGCTCAAAACTCTTTCACTAAAAACCAATCAAATTCGGGTCCATAGATTCAGAGATTTCAAGATCAAATTTTCAGATTACAATTAAACCTGAGTTTTTAAAAATGTATTCATGGGAATCATTGGTAAGGCCAAGGTGAAGTCATTCCCACAGTGTTCTTAAGGAGAGGCTTCCAGGGGAGGTGGAAAGATTCATTCTTCTTGGAGACGGTTAGTGCCTACTATTTTGTGGTCACGGTGCGAGATGGCAGGGTTTAGAGCACTCAACATGGGGTAAAAGGTGTGCTTGATGGCTGCAAGAGATTTTGGAAGCTGGAAACCAATTACTGGTGGGGAGTGGAAAGGTGGGTGAAAGGATCAGTGTTTTAATGATGGGACATCACCCTCATGATTTTCCCAATTTGAATTAACGAAAATTAAAATTCAGAAGGGGTAATATCCTCAACTGAAATATAGTAATTTGCGCTTATGGTCAAGGAATTTCAAAGTTCGCCCCCGGACTGACATAAAGCTGAGGAAGATTATTTATATATTGACTTTAATAACTTCTCTTTCGTGGGGTTCTTTGTTTAGACACTAGTCATAGCACCCAACTTTTTAACAGAAGAGACAGTAAACCCATAAAAGTTCAACTTGGGAGTTGAGCTTTGGCTCTTTGTGGCTCTTGCGTGCAGCTATGATACCAAATAAGAGTCTGAGAAAAATGCTTCAAGGTCTGCTGGTTGTTTGCACCTTGTAAGGACTACTCCCCACAAAAAAGCTTTTGCCATATTAGGGAATGATGCAAGATCATGGTCTGAATGATTTTTTTTTATCCATTCGCTCATGAGATGTGGACATTTATTGCCCAGCCCTGAGGGTATTTAAGAGTCAACCACATTGCTGTGAATCTGGAGTCGCATATAGGCCATACGGGGTAAGGATGACAGATTTCCTTCAAAAGGACATTTGTGAACCAGATGGGTTTTTACGACAATTGGCAATGGTTTCATGGTCATCATTAGACTTTTAATTCCATATTTTTACCGAATTCAAATTTCCCATCTGCCATGGTGGGATTTGAAGCCAGATCCCCAGAGCAATATCCTGGATCTCTGGATTACGGATCCAGTGATAATATCACTACGTCGCTGCCTCCCCTAGCGGGTTTGGGACATTTTCATGATCTTCTGTCTGAATTGGAACAACAGGACATCTACAGTGCAACCTACATGAGTAATGGTGTCTTCCACTTGTTCCTTGGAATGAATTAGGTCATTCAGCTGTTTCTGTATGTTGCACACTTCTTGGTTGAGGTGCTGGTTATCCTGTTGGCTACATGCCAGTTGTTGCCGAATGGTATAGTTTTCCTGCGTGACAAGTTTGTTCTCCTGCTGGCTGCTGTGGAGCTGCTGCCGTATGTTGCACATCTCCTGGTTCGCAGACTGGCTGCCCTGCTGGTTGTTACACAACTGCTGCCGTAACACATGATTGTCCTGGTTCAGTTGCTGGCTTTCCTTTAGCATTGCACTGTACTTCTGCTGCCAAGATTCCAGCTTTTTGCCAGAAGAGTCAGTTCCCTGGTTACTGAGGCACAGAATGTTATGGAGAAGTGATTAGTACAACATTCTCAGAATCCTACAATGTTTCAATGACATTCAAAAGAAGCTGGAGGAACAGTGCCTCCTCTTGAGTAAGAAACAACTGTACTAAAACTTACAAAAGGGAATGAAGGAAGAGTTGACTGGTGGGGACTGGGAAAGGAATTCAACAGAAATGTTGGTTGATCAACAATGGCAGACATTTATGAAAATAGCTCATGACTCACAACAAAGATATATCCCAGAAAGGAAAAAGGATTCATGGAAGGGGATATATCAACCATGGTTAACCAAGGAAATGAAGGATAATATTAAACTGATAGAAAAAACATACAATGTGGCAAAGATTAGTGGTGAGCCGGAGTAGTGGAAATGTTTTAAAAACCAAAAAAAAAAGGACCAGAAAATAAATAAAGAGGGAGAAGATAAACATGAGGGTAAACCAGCAAGTAATATAAAAACAGACATGATGTGGAGATGCCGGCGTTGGACTGGGGTGAGCACAGTCTGAAGTCTTACAACACCAGGTTAAAGTCCAACAGGTTTGTTTCGAATCACTTCAAAAGTGTTTCAAATCACTTTCAAAAAACGGACAGTAAGAGCTTCTGTAACTACATAAAAATGGAAGGGGAAGTGCGGCACAGTGGCGTAGTGGAGCTCACTTTGCTGCCTCACGGCGCCAAGGACGGTTTGATCCTGGCCCTGGGTCACTGTCCGTGTGGGGTCTGCACATTCTCTCATGTCTGTGTGGGTCTCACCCCCACCCAACCCAAAGATGTGCAGGATAGGTGGATTGGCCACGCTAAATTGCCCCTTAATCGGATTTTAAAAAAAGAATTGGGTACTTTAAATTTATTTTAAAACATGGAAGAGAAAGGACAAAGTGAAGAAAGGACCCTTAGAGAATGAGACTGGGGAAACAATAATAGGGAACTAGGAATGGCAGAGGAGTTCAATAAATACCTTGCATCCATCTTCAAAGTGGCAGACACTAATAGCATTCCAAATAAAATGGAATAGTGTGAACAATGGGAACTATTGTCAGCAGGTCGCAAATCACACCACAGGCGCAGGGGGCATAGGGGCTGGTGGGAGGGTGGGGGGCTAACATCCTGCCCAATAACTATCACTGGAGAAAATGTACTAGGAATACTAATAGGGCTAAAGGCCTTTAAGTCCCCTGGACCAAATGGGTTGCATGCGAGGCCATCAAAGGAAGTAGCTGCTGAGATAGTGAATACACTGGTATCAGAATCCTTAAATTCTGGAGAAGTCCAAACTGCCACTGTTCAAAAAGGGGAGAAGGCATAAAACAGGTTATTGTAGGTCGTTTAGCTTCACATTTGTCATTGGGGAAGAGTTAAGAGTCTGTTGTGAAGGACTTAATAGTAGAGCATTTAAAAATACATAATATACAATCATGCAGAGTCATGAAGGGGAAATCATGCCTGACAAATGTATTAGAATTCTTTGAGGTGGTTATGAGCAGGAGATATAAAATACTTGGTTTCCCAAAAAGCATTTGATAAGGTACCGTACAAAAGGCTACTTAATAAGGTAAGAGCCCATAGTATTGGGGTAGTATGAATAGAGGATTGCCTAACGAATGAAAGACAGACAATTGGGATAAGAGGGGCATTTTCAGGATGGCAACTTGTAACTAGTGCAATGTCTCCGGGGTCAGTGTTGGGACCACAGTTTTTTTTACAATATATATCAATGACTTGGACAAGGGAAGTGAATGCACTTTTGCAAAGTTTGCAGATGACATAAAAATAGGTGGGGAGGCAAGTAGTGATGATGACAAGAGTGGGATATAGATAGGTTAAGTGAGTGTCAAAAACTTAGCAGATGGAATAAAATGTTATGAAAATGTGAAGTTATGCACTTTGGTCAGAAGAATAAAGGAATTGAATATTATTTAAATGGGGGCCCTCGTGCATAAATCACAAAAAGCTAGCATGCAGGTTCAGCAGGTTATAGGGAAGGCAATTGGAATGTTGGCTTTTATTTCAATGGGAATAGAGTATAAAAATAGGGTAGTCTTGCTAGAACTATACAAGGCACAAGTTAGACCACACCTGGAATACTGTGAACGGTTTTTGTCCCCTTAGCTAAGGAAAGATGTACTGGCATAGGAGGCAGTCCAGAGAAGGTTCACTGGGTTGATTCTAGTAATGGAAGGGTTTTTTATGAGGAGAGCTGGAATAGGTTGGGCTTGTACTAATTGGAGTTTAAAAGAGTGAGAGGCAACCTATTGAAACATACAAGTTTCTCTGGAGGCTTGGCAGGATCTAAGCTGATCTTCCGGTTGTGGAAGAGTCGAGGACCAGAGGGCATAATCTCCAAGTAAGGGGTCATCCGTTTAAGACAGAGATGGGAGGAATTTCTTCTCACAGAGGGTTGTAGAGGCTGTGTCATAAAGTATGTTCAAGGCTGATGTAGACAGATTTTTAATCAGTAAGGGAATCATGGGTTATGGGGATATGGCAGGAAACTGGAGTTGAGGATATCAGATCAGTCATAATCTCATTGCATGGCGGAGCAGACTCGATAGGCTGAATGGCTTACTTCTGCCCCAACGTATCAATCAGTCAGTTTAGTAGATTCTGGACTCAACATGGAGTCCACATCATAACCTCTGCTCCCATTTTTAGCAACAGTCAGTGCTAGAAATAATTCTGCTGTTGCCATTCATGCCTTTTCTGGACACATCTTGGGTATATTCTTGTGGATTTGAGGGGGTTCTCGCTGGCCAGCTAGAGTCTGCAAGAGCCTGCATCTTGTTCCACTCACGTACTTGTTAGGCAGTGGTGGACTGTTCCCTGCTTTCAAGGACCCTGGGCGGGCAGAAATCCCAACAGCTGAGAGCTGTTGGTCAATCAGAGGTCTGCAGCTGTATTGAATAGCGGTGCCATGGCGGAAGCGGCGGTTGCTACTACTACAACACCTAAACTACAAGTGAATTATGATGGGAGGGGGTGTCACAGGGTGAGGGTTGCTGGGTGGGGTGGGGGTGGAAAGAGGTTGGCTGGCAGGGACCCCACCCTCCTGCCTGATTGAATGGTTCCCTCCCCACTCAACCAAACTGACCACAGGAGAAGGCACAAGATTCAATTAAGCTTCAATGGTGTCAATTGAGTGCTCTGCAGATTAATGTAGATAAATCTAAAGAGCTACTTTCATATAGCAATGGGCTGTATATGTGAACCTCTGTGCATCAATGGTCAACTGGTAGAGGTGGTAGAGTGTTTCAAGTATCTCATAAAATATATAGAACAGAAGCTAAGCTTCACAGAGAATACCAACTGTACCGTTAAAAAGGCTGGTCAGCGTCTGTTTTTAATTAGGAAACTGGAAGGGTTTGGAGTGGATCAAAATGTTTTAGAGAAGGTATACAAAAGTCTGTTAGAGTATTTTAGCATTCAACATGACAAACTGGTATGGTAACCCGAGTGTGAAATGCAAAAGAAAGCTGACCAGAATTGACAACATTGCAGGCAAAATCATTGGCAGACTTTAGATATAGCTCGCTAACTTATTTAACAACGCAGGTAAAAGGAAAGCTCAGGCTATTCTCAGTGATCCCTCCCACACTTTATTTCACCAGTTTTGGCCTCCTTCGGGCTGGCATTTTAGAATGCCTACTGCCAGGAAAAATCTGTTCAAGAGGTTCCCAGAGCCCATAACCTTACTAAATAACAATGTAAATTTAACCTACTGTTTTTATTTATTTTAACTGCAGTGTGCTTTAATGGCAGAGTGTAATGTGTTACGTTTGTATAGTATGGATGTATATTATCGAGGCGCAAATGTGTAAATGGAGGTATGCATGAAATATTCACTGTTTTAAACTAATGATTGTGTGTTGTACTGGAGGTAAAGGCAAAGACAAATTTCACTTTTGCGTGATCAATTAATCTCTATTCTACCACTTGTTTCTTTACTTATCCCATTACCATCCCTTTTCACCTTGCACCATCATCCCTTTTGACATTTTATCACTCCTGTCTTCCACAAAGTCATAGACTTTCATATTTGCTTTTTTTCTCCTCCCCCCTTTATACTTACTTAAATGAAACCTGTTCCAGATGTAACATTTTTCAATTCTGATGAGAAATCACTGACCTCGAGCATTAACTATTTCTCTCTCCACAACTGGTATTTGGCCTTCTGAGTATATCCAACACTGTCTGTTTATATTTCAAACTTACAGAATCTGTAGTATTTTCCCTTTGTATTAGTATAATATTCATCTGGCTTTGGCACTTTTGCCACAGGAGAGAAGTGCTATATTTTTGTTTAGCTCCTTTAGTTTTCTCCGATCTCTATGTTCTTCCTGTGATCAGGTACAGGAACGCTGCCTGAGGTTTAGGGCAGGACTTTCCTTCTAGGGTTGGGAAATCAACATTGGGACCTTTCCTGCAGTTGGGGTGGGGGGTAGTCAAAGCTTGCAATTTTTTGCCAGGGAGGGCTACTAATTTGCTGGAGAGCAAGTGGGGTGGTCAATTAGCAGCCAGGGGAACGGAAACAGGAATGAGATGCAGGCCCTGTTTTTTCATCAAAATTACAGTGCAGAAAGAGGCCATTCAGCACATCGAGTCTGCACCGGCCCTTGGAAAGAGCACCCTACTTAAGCCTCACGCCTCCACCCTATCCCCTTTATTCCCGTAACCCCAACTAACCTTTTCGGACACGAAGGGCAATTTAGAATGGCCAATCCACCTAAACTGCACATCTTTAGACTATAGGAGGAAACCGGAGCACCCGGAGGAAACCCACGCACACACGGGGAGAACGTGCAGACTCCGCACAGACAGTGACCCAAGCCAGGAATCGAACCTGGGACCCTGGCGCTGTGAAGCAACAGTGCCAACCACCGTGCTACCATGCTGCACATCGTGGCAGTCATTCAAGGTTTTTTAAAAAGTCTTATGGATGTTTACAGGCAGCACGGATTGTGGATAGCACAATTGCTTCACAGCTCCAGGGTCCCAGGTTCGATTCCGGCTTGGATCACTGTCTGTGCGGAGTCTGCACATCCTCCCAGTGTGTGCGTGGGTTTCCTCCGGTTTCCTCCCACAGTCCAAAGATGTGCAGGTTAGGTGGATTGACCATGATAAATTGCCCTTAGTGTCCAAAATTGCCCTTAGTGTTGGGTGGGGTTACTGGGTTATGGGGATAGGGTGGAGGTGTTCGACCTTAGGTAGGGTGCTCTTTCCAAGAGCCGGTGCAAGACTCGATGGGCCGAATGGCCTCCTTCTGCACTGTAAATTCTATGATGATTATAGCGCCAGGCAAGCGGCTTCAATTCCGGCCTTGGGAGACTGTCTGTGTGTGCAGTTTGCACTTTCTCCCTATTTCCTCCGGGTGCTCCAGTTTCTTCCCACAGTCCCGCAGTCTAAAGATGTGCAAGTTAGGTGGGTGTTATGGAGATATGGGGATAGGGCAGGGGAATAGGAAGGGGGAAGTGGGCCCAGGAAGGGTACTCTTTCAGAGGGTCGGTGCAAACTTGATGGGCCGAATGGCCTCCTTCTGCACTGTAGGAATTCTACAGAAAAGAAGCAAATACCAGAGGAAGTTAAGTAATTTACCTATGCAAGGACACATTCTAAACACTTAAAATTCAGGCAAGGTGATAATGGAACTGTACTCAAAGGATAAAGATCACACATTTAAAGCATGACTTGCATTTTTACAGATGATGTCACTCTTGGTACCAGCTGTGAACTCCGTCTTCTGAGCCAGAAATGGGGATGCTATTCTATGAGCCAAACTGACATGCACAATCCTTCATTCGTGTAATCTCGAACAAGCCAATGCTTATTCATTTATTTTTCTATTTTTTCAATTAAGCGGCATTTTAGCATGGCCAATCCACCTACCTTGCACATCTTTTTGGGTTGTGGGGTGAGCTGCCATGCCGCCCAAGCGAATGGTTATTATGTGGTATGTAAAATAGCAGCAACCCCAGAATTCATGCAAAGGAAGATGGACCAAAAAGCAAGATAGGTGTGAAAAGGATTATTTAGTAAACTTCTTGAAGGTTGCTCCAGTGTAGCCTTGTTTACTAATTTAATCCATATTAGAGTAATGACATGTTTCTGCTGTGTCGCTAATTGACTGAGAACTACAGGAGAATATTTGACTGCAGCCAATTAATTATACAGCACAACTATTTTCTCAGTGAGACACTGTTAGAAGCTATTAGCTCAAGTTTTACTTTAAAAAGAATTTCACAAAACTACAAAGGTCTTTTGTTTTGGGCAGGACAGATAGATGTCATTTTCTTATTCCTGATTTTGTACTCAATTACAGTACGTACTATGCACCGCTTTGTTCGCTCTGGAGTTTACATATGGCATTCTTCAATTCTGCTATCTGGCATTGGTATCCCTCTGCCATTTCTTTCCAATTGTTGTTTGGTGTCCCTTGACAATTCTTGGACAATTCTCGGTAATCCTCCAGCACCTTTTTGAGCTAATAAATAAACCAAGAGGTTAGATTAACACTTACTGATCCTGAGTTATAACAGTTGACAGAAAAAAAAAGACAGCAAATGCAAAACCTTTTCAATCTGACTGCTGTGGAATGGCTCATTCACAGCTTTGCATTCACCCATCAATGTAACAGAGCAACAATTCTTACACTTGTGCTGGGATCACTGATCAATTGATATGGTTTATATCTGCACTTGATCAACACAACAGGGGAGATATTGCTTCTCATGCACGACTGACACAAATTGGTCCATTTACAATATAACTTAGAATATATAGCTAGAATGAGCCTTGGAGCAAATCTCAAGATTGAGAACAGTGGTTTGCACTGCTCTGCATGGACTCACAACATGTAGGAGTAAGGGAGCGATCAACCTACGTGGCTGAATTTTGTGGGATCAATTGAACATTAACTGTCAAGAGGGTAGTTCGTCCGGCATATATGGACAGATTTTGGGGGAGGAGTTGCTCTGAGTGAAGCGGGCAAAGGCCAAATGGGAGAAGGAGATGTGACCCATAGCCCCCCCCCCCCATACTTCATCGGCCTTTCCTCTGTAGCCACTTAAATTGGCCAACTCCCGATTCAAAATGGCGAACGGCAAAGGCTGATGGGAAAGTCAGCCAACAAGACAAATACCAGCAGCTGCAGGTTTGCTGTGTATTTACCTCTGGAAAGGCCAGACAATATCGATACCAGCGACCATCAGCATAACAAAGTAACAGCCATCTGCAAACTGATGAGCAATCCCCGGGAACAATAAGCAACATTTTGGACACACAAAGCAAAGCCAGACTCTTCGGCGCCAGCAGGAGCCAACACAAAGGAGGTGAACGAGCACCTCAAGACAGCCCATCGATCAGGGAACTGCTCCAGTATTGGAGAAAATCAAACCAAGCGATTGGGACAAAGTCCAATCATTTGGGACCAGGTACAGGGTCTGCCCCAAAAGGCGGGAAGCCCCTGGGGACTATAAGAGTTAAGCCCCAAGTTCAAATCGCTCTCTTCACCTGCCCTTCACCTGCTCTTCACTCTCCTCTTCCTGCCCAGGTCACCCAGCAACAAGAACCAACATTGACCGTGACCGGTGCAGTGAAGACCGACAATCGTAAGTCTTAAATTCAACGCTCGCTACGAGATGGGCGCTCCTAGCTACCAATCCGTACCAACTTCGAATCCCGCAGACTCAGAACCCGAACGAAAGGCCATTTTTGTTCCCCTGACCTGGTGGGCCAGTCCAAAGTTAAGTATAGGCCTGTTAGTTATAGAAGTAGCTTAGACGTAGAATTTGTGCATGAGTAGTGATTACAGTGTATAATAAATGTGCTTTGATTGAAATCTTACTAATCGGTGTATTGGATTATTGATCATTACTCGGACTTGAACCTCGTGGCGGTATCATAAAGATACCTGGCGACTCGAGAGCAGAGGTAATAAAACAGAGCAATTGAACTAAGGCAAAGTTAGCAACAGCCCCCCCCCCCCATTTTGTTGTCGGGCTCCATCTTGGGCCTTGTCTTCGTCGTAGATGCTGTAGGCCCTCTTTCGTTTTAGATTTGATACTGTTGCCCCTATGGCTTTGTTTGGCCGTCTTGGTCTTTTTCTGTGTCCCCTTCTGATGTTCCTCCCTTGCTGCCTCACTGCTCCCCTCTTTGTTCCTATCTGCTCTGTGTGGTCCTATCTGCCTTCACTGGCCCCACCACCCCCTCCCTTCCTATCCACTATTGGCCTTGAAGAGGTCTTGGAACAGACTGATGAATAGCCCCCATGCTTTGTGGAAGCCCTTGTCCGACCCTCAGATGGTGTATTTGACTTTCGCAGATGGAGAAATTTTGACAGGTCTGCCAGCCGGTCCACAGCTGCGGGTGGTACTGCCAATCGCCAGCCGAGCAGGATTCTCCAGCATGCGATTAGGGAAGCAAAAGCAGGGGTGTCAACCATCCTCCCCATATGAAGTTCTGGCTGGTCCAAAGCTGCCACTCTCGTGCACGGCTCCACCCTCACCTCCACAACCTTGGACATCACCTCGAAGAAGACTGTCCAGAACTCAAAAAGTCTGGGGCAGGCCCAGAACATGTGGGCATGGTTGGCTGAGCCTCCCTGGCACTGTTCACTCTTGTCCTCCACCTCCGGGAAGAACCTGTTCATTTCGGTTTTGGTTAGGTGTGCTCTGTGCTCCACTTTGAACTGCATGAGGCTTAGCCTTGCGCAGGAGGAGGTGGAGTTGGCCTTGTTCAGTGCTTCACTCCAGAGTCCCCACCCTACCTCCATCCCTAGTTCGTCCTCTCATTTCGGTCTTGCGCCGTCTAGTGGTGTCCTCGCCCTTTTTAAACAGTAGTCCGTAAATGTCCTCACAGTTCCCCTTCTCCATATTGTCCGCCTCCAGCAATGTGTCTCTCAGGGCCCTAGGGTACCTCGCCATCTCCTCGCGGAGAAAGTTTTTGATTTGTAAATGTCGGAGCTCCTGTTCATTCGGTAGCTCCAGTCTTTCCGTCAGCTCGTCCACGGTTGCAAGTCTATCCCCCATGTAGAAGTCCCTAATCGCTCGCGTCCCTCTGTCCTCTCTCCACTTCTTAAAAGTGGCGTCTAGCATGGCTAGGAATGGTGGGAATTTGTGGTTACCGCAGATGGGGGCCATGGTGAACACCTCGGTTAAGCTGAAGTGTTGTCTCAGCTGGTTCAAAGTTTTAAACACGGCTACCACCACTGGGCTAGATGTATACTTTGCTGGGGGAGATGGGAGTGCTGTCATGGCTAGGACTCAGAGGATCGTTCCTGCACAGGAGGATTTCTCCAATTTCACCCAATCCCTGCTCGGCTCCCTTACCCATTCCCTCACTCTTTCGGCTGTGTCCAGTGTTGCAGGTTCGGAAGGGCCAGGCCGCCCATGTTTCTTCTCCTCTGCAGTGTATTTTTTTGAGATTCTTGGATTCTTCCCCTTTCTTTTCCTTGTGTTCCCTTTTCCCCCCTGTTACTCCCCCATCTCCCCATTACATTCCCCACCCCTGCCACCCCATGGTGCCAGACGCTCCCTCTCTGCCAGGAGGTGAGTCTCAGCCCCCTTTGCAGTCATACTTCCTGCGCTAGCTTTCTCCTCTAGTGTGGTGCCTCACCCCACTCTCCTGGGGCTGATCTTACCCCTTTCCCATGCCCGCTAAATATCTGTTTCCCATGGTCTCTGCCTCAGCCTCACCTGCGTTCTGTTGCCCTTACCCTTCCCTGCGGTGTGACCTTTCTGTTCAAAGCGAGGCAGTACAGTCCTACGCAAACAGTGTGCGTCCATCATAGTTCATTTTTCTCCCCTCATTCCTCCTCTGCTTCACCCTCAGCGTTGCCTGTCTGCCCCTTGTCCAGGCTGTTTGTCCGAGCAAACTCCTCCACCTCTGCTGGGGTGTTGAAATAATGTTCCTTATTTTGGAACATGATCCAGAGCCTGGCTGGGAACAGCATTCCAAATCTCACTCCCCTCTTGTACAGGGCCGATTTTGTCTGGTTGAACCCGGCCATGTGCTCCAACAACACTCAAGAAGCTTAATATCATCCAGGATAAAGCAGCCCGTTTCCACAAACATTCAAACCCTCCACCACAGGCGAGCAGTGGCAGCCGTGGGTACCATCTATAAGATGCACTGCAGGAACTCGCCAAGGTTCCTTAGACAGCACCTTCCAAACCCACAACCACTACCATCTAGAAGGACAAGAGCAGCAGATACCTGGGAACCCCGACTCGGAAATATATCGCTGCTCCTTCGCTGTCGCTGGGGCGAAGGAATCCTGGAACTCCTTAACAGCACAGTGGATATACCTACACCTCAAGGACTGTAGCGGTTCAAGAAGACAGCTCACCACCACCTTCTGAAGGGCAACTAGGGATGGGCAATAAATGCTGACCAACCAGTGACGCCAACATCCCGTAAATGAATTTTTAAAAGGTCTGCCCCAACGTCTTGGTAGATCCGGATTCTATGTGCTTCCCAGCTGCTCGCCTTCGTCTGCCTGGCCCACCACAGGATCCTCTCACGATCCTGATAACAATGCAGTTTCACAATTATCACCCTTGGTTGTTCCTCCGCTTTCTGCTTTGGTCGGGGCAATTTGTGCACCCCGTTGATCTCCAGCGGATTGGGGAAGCTGTCCTTCCTGACCAGGTTGCCCAGCATTTGGGCCACATAGCCCTTTAGATCCCTGACCTCGATCCCCTATGGCAGGTTCATGATCCGGATATTCTGACATCGGGACCTATTGTCCTGGTCCTCGACTTTCCCTTTCAAGTTTCCCTGGGCTGCCACCAACATTTTGATCACAGCCTCCAGAGCGACAATCCTGTTGCTGTGGTCCGTCAACGCCTTTTCCAGCTCGAGGATCGTCTTCCCCTGCACCTCTACCCCCAGTCCATCGATCGCCGTCTGCATGTTGACCAACGCCTCCGTCACTGCCACCTTGACCGCCACCTGGATTTCCACTTGTAATGCCTCCCTCATCGCCGTCAGTTCCTTCATCAGGAACGTTTGTCATCCATCTCCGTTGTGTGTTGGGGGAGGGAGTTGTTTGGATCATCGGTCTCCGTCTCTCGGGTGAACCCTCGCCTCGTGGGTCCACCGACTCGGCTACCCACTGCTCGTGGCCTTTCCCTCCTCTTCGGCCTTCTCTGTGGCCTCTTTAGCTCCCGTTTGCTGGCACGGGCGATTCTGTCCTCTCCCTTTCTTAATTGTGGGTGAGATAGGACCAAATATTTGGGCTAATTTCGACTAAAAGTGCCTATTTGGCTACGTTCTGGAGGAAAGTCACTTGATGTGCGTCTGCTGAGCACAGCACCTTCACCGGAAGTCCCCATCTCAATTGATTTGGATGTTAAAATCCCCCAATAATACCAGCCTGCCTTTATTACAGATTTGTCTAGTTTCTGCATTAGTATATTCTTCACGTTACAGCTGCTACCAGAAAACCCATATACAATTCCCATTCCAGTCTTAAATATCTTTCTATTTTTAATTTTACTAATTTCCCTGCTGGGAATATAAACTTGCAAAATTTACTTCATAGTGTTAGGGAGTGAACTTTGCATACCCGCTTAAGATTATCTCTGAATTGGATCTGTCGAATGGTATTGGTATTCAGGTACACTACTGTTACTGCCATTTGCAATGATATTAGGTACAGTATTAGCTGCTGCTCTATAATATGGCCTTACCTTCTGTTCTAGAGCGTTATTTTCCATTTGCATTCTTTCAAGGGCATTACTTAATGCTTGACTCTGCTCCGTTGAGGCACGATAATCCTTCAGCTCCATATTCAGATAGTGTACTTGAGTTCGGAATGCCTCCAGCTCCTGTGGACAACATTCAACTTCACAATAATACAGTGCCTTTTTTATTTTTTATCCCCATCAGTCTCGTCCTCTCCCATCTCCAGAACGCTACTGAGGTACAGTTCCATTTTCAAATCAAGATAATAAGGAGTGACAGGATATTTGACCACAAGGAATCTCAACTTTCCCTTGTCCAACAGCTCTATGATGCACATTCCAACAGAAATTATTGGCCTGTAGATGTCTACATTTCCTCCTTCTCTATCTCAGGGGGATTGTGCCGATTTGAAAACACCAATTGTTACTTTGGGTGACATCAGCTAAGTCGGGCCTTTTTGGCCAATATGATTCAGTCATGTGAATATAGTTTATTTTAAAAAGCACGGTAAATTTGACACATATCAACATTTACTGCAAAAATTTACTTTATCCAATTTGCTTTTCTTCAAGTCGTTAAATAAGTAGATAAATAAGACAAATGTTACAAAATGTGTTATGAATACTGTCACTTTCTTTCCCAGAAAACAGAATTGTATAAAAGGTGGGAATACTTGTGAATGAAATAACTAGAATTTGAGCCTTTGGTCTCCTGATGTTAGGGGAAAACATCTTAAACATGTTGTTATGCCACTGTCAATAGATCGAAGTTATTGTTTTAATGCTTGGCTCCACTGGCTGCAAGCTCCTAATCCTTGCCTTTAAACATCTCAGTAATGGTATACCACTGCACTTCATTGACCTACTTCGGTTCTTTTCTCTGCTCCACTGATACTCAGCATTACCTCTACTCCTGTTTCCCATCCACTTCACTCCAATATTGGCAACTGTTCTTCTAGCCTCTATACCCCTACCATCCGGAACGGCCTCCTTTCAAAAGCTCTGATAAAAAATTCTCTTCACCAGCTCTTTCAACCCCATTCCCTAAATCCATCCATTGTTTTCTCTTCCCTCTGAGAGCTCCTTACTGATCTTCACGCACTCTTAGAAGTTGGGCTATCTTTCTATGTAAAGACATATTGTAAAATTTTGAAGTAAGTAAATATTGTTGAAGAATCTCAGTGAGATTTTCAGCCCATTGATCGGAATAGAAAAATCGGGACATGCTATTATTTGTGGGATTGTTTAAATCACCGCCATTTAGTTGGAAGATAAGAGGACACATAAGTGGAATGGGAAACATGGGGCGGGATTCTCCGCAATCGGCGCGATGTCCGCCGACCAGCACCAAAAATGGCGCAAATCAGTCCGGCATTGCGCCGCCCCAAAGGTGCGGAATTCTCCGCACCTTGAGGGGCCGAGCCCTCACCTTGAGGGGCTAAGCCCGCACCGGACTGATTTCCGCCCCGCCAGTTGGCGGGAAAGGCCTTTGGTGCCCCGCCAGCTGGCGCGGAAATGACTTTGCCTTGCGGCGCATGCGCAGGAGCGTCAGCGGTCGCTCACGGCATCCCCGCGCATGCGCAGTGGAGGGGGTCTCTTCCGCCTCCGCCATAGTGAAGACCATGGCGAAGGCGGAAGGAAAAGAGTGCCCCAACGGCACAGGCCCGCCCGCGGATCGGTGGGCCCGGATCGCAGGCCAGACCACCGTGGGGGCACCCCCCGGGGCCAGATCGGCCCGCGCCCCCCCCAGGTCCCCGGAGCCCACCCGCGTCGCCTTGTCCCGCCGGTAAGAGAGGTGGTTTGATTCTCGCCAGCGGGACAGGCATTCCAGCAGCGGGACTTCGGCCCATCGCGGGCCGGAGAATCGCCGGGGGGGCCCGCCAACCGGCACGGCGCGATTCCCGTCCTCATTCCTTATTAAATGCTGTTCACTTGCATTATCTTTCAGTGCTGATAAAGGATTGAGAATTAACTGTCAACTGACTCGAGTTTCCCCAACGGATTCTGCCTGATATGTGAGTGTTTCCAGCATTTTCCCTTCCTGTTTATAATTTGATTGAACTCACCTGAATTCAGTTTTACTATCTAAGCAGCAATAGCTTGCATTTATATAGCATTTTTAGGGTAGTAAAACATCACACGGCACTTGCTACATCAGGGGATGGAATTGAATGTCAGCAATGGGGGCCTCACCCATCCCTGGAGAACCAACGAGAGCCCGGCATTGCCTCTATTGGAGAAGGCCCACCAAAACCAAGTGCCCAGCAGACAATTAAGTGGCTTGTAGCAGGCCTTCCCTGGAATTTGGGACCCCCAGCATTGAGAATCCAGCTCCCAGAGAACTATCAGCGAATCAGAGGTTGACAGCTCTTTATTAACCGACAGTGTGAACAGGAGCAGCCATAGCTGCTGGTAATGCAACAACCAGAGGCCCAAGATCACGGAGAAACCCAAGCCACAGGTGTGTGAAGGCAGGATGGAGGTCATGGAAGGAGCGGGGATCAAAAGAGTAAGCAGTTGGTGGTTCTTAGTAGGAACAACCCCTTCCAATGCTGGATCCCATGATCGCACTGAGTGCCTTTGAATGAAGGATTCTTCCTGGGAGTCCACAGCTTTTCTGGCTTCTCGTGTGACGACTCCCATACCAAAAGCTGGTTTAATACCAAAAGTGGCATGGTGAGGCCCATTAAGTGGCCCAATTAAATGCCTCCTCCCCCTCCAAACTCTCTGTGGGTAAGGGCATTAAATTCTGCTCAGTACGTCTAAATGACTAGACTACCCCACACTTCTATATACTAATTTAATACTTTGCCTCAGTATTCACCAGAGGACTTGGTGGATGAGGAGTATAGGGTAGAGTGTATAGATATTCTGAGTCATGTTGATATTAATAAAGAGGAGGTGCAGGGCATCTTAAAAGCATTAAAGTAGAATAGTCCCCAAGCCTGATGGATCTATCCCAGAATACTGAGGAGGCAAGGGAGGAAATTGCTGAGGCCTTGACAGTAATCTTTGTATCCTCATTGGCTACTGGTGAAGTTCCAGAGGACTGGAGAGTAGCCAATGTTGTTCCATTGTTTAAGAAGGACAGCAGGATAATCCAGGAAATTATAGGCCGGTGAGCTTTATGTCAGTGGTAGGGAAATTATTGTATAAGATTCTTAGAGATAGGATTTACTCACATTTGGAAACAAATGGACTTATTAGTGATGGACAGGGTAGGTTGTGCCTCACTAATTTGATCGGGTTTTTCGAGGAAGTGACAAAGATGATAGATGAGGGAAAGGCAGTAGATGTTTACATGGACTTCAGTAAAGCTTTTGACAAGGAACCTCGTGGTAGACTGGTACAAAAGTTGAAGTCACATGGCATCAGAGGAAAGCTGGCAAGTTGGATACAGAACAGGCTTGGGCACAGAAGATAGAGGGTAGCAGTAGAAATGTGCTTTACTGAATGGAAGGCTGTGGCTCGCGGGGTTCCACAGGGATCAGTTCTGGGATTTTTGAAGGGCTTGTTCCTGGGCTGTATTGTTCTTTGTTTTGTCTGCAATGTCTTACAGCAGATTGTACAGTAGAATCGAAAACAAAATTTTAAAACATTCCATTCTCTCTTTAAGATTACCTTTATCATTATTTTACATGTTTTCTAAACTACTTGACATCACCAAAAAATGGTTCAACAACAGATCTTCCCATCCTGCTGGTCGAACTCCCAACTACAATGTCAAATAGAACATAAGAACATAAAAAGGAGGAACAGGAGTATGCCATTCAGCCCCCCAAGCCTGTTGAACCAGTCAATAAAATTATGGCTGCTCATTGCCTTAAATCAATTTTGCTATCTACCTCCCATTACCCTTGACTTCCTTGTTAATCGAAAATTTGTCTAACTCTGGCTTCAAGATTTCCAAACACTAACAACACCCAGAGACAAAATTCCTCCTCATCTCTTGTCTTAAATTGGAGACCGCTTATTTTCAAACTGTGCCCCCTAATTCTTGATTTCCCCATGAGGGGAAACATCTTCTCAGCATCCCCCTGCCAAGCCCCCTCAGAATCTTACATGTTTAAATATCACCTCTCATTCTTCTAAACTCCAATGAGTATGGGCCCAACCTGCTCAAACCTTTCTCATAAGACAACCCTTCATCCCAGGAATCAGTTTAGTAAATATTCTCTGAACTGTCTTCTTAAGTAAGGATACCTGAACTGCATACAGTACTCTAGGTGTGGTTTCACCAGTGCCCTGTCTGGGTGCAGCAAGACTTACCTACTGTTGGGATCATTCCAGAATCTAGGGGATTTTGGAAGATTACAACAAAAGTATCCATTTTTAAATTCACTCAGGGCACTTGGGCATTGCTGGCTGGGCCAGCATTTATTGCCCATCCTGAATTGCCCTTGAACTGAATGCTTGGCGACATTCCTGTGCATGTGGAGTCACATGTAGGCCAGACCGGGTAAGGACGACTGATTTCCTTTCCTAAAGGACATTAGTGAACCAGAAGGGCTTTTACGATGATTGACAATGGTTTCATGGTCATCATTAGACTTTTAATTCCAAATACACTGGGCGGGATTCTCCCCTACCCGGCGGGGCGGGGGGTCCTGACGTGATGGAGTGGCGGGAACCACTCCGGCGTCAGGCCGCCCCAAAGGTGCGGAAGTCTCTGCACCTTTAGGGTCCAAACCCTCACCTTGAGGGGCTAGGCCCGCGCCGGAGCAGTTTCCGCTCCACCGGCTGGCGGGAAAGGCCTTTGGCGCCACGCCAGCCGGGGCCGAAAGGTCTTCGCCGGGCGACGCGGGTCCGCGCATGCGCGGGAGCGTCAGCGGCTGCTGACATCATCCCCGCGCATGCGCAGGGGAGGTGGTCTCTTCCGCCTTCGCCATAGTGAAGACCATGGCGAAGGCGGAAGAAAAAGAGTGCCCCCACGGCACAGGCCCGCCAGCAGATCGGTGGGCCCTGATCGCGGGCCAGGCCACCGTGGGGGCACCCCCCGGGGCCAGATCGCCCCGCACCCCCCCTCCCAGGACCCCGGAGCCCTCCCGCGCTGCCTTGTCCCGCCGTTCAAAAGGTGGTTTAATCCACGGTGGCGGGACAGGCATTCCAGCAGCGGGACTTCGGGCCATCGCGGGCCGGAGAATCGGCGGGGGTGGGCCCGCCAACCGGCGCGGCGTGATTCCCGCTCCCGCCGGCCGTCGCGATTCCCGCCCCCCCCCCCCCCCCCGAATCTCTGGTGGCGGATACTTTGGGACACGGCGGGGGCGGGATTCACGCCAGCCCCCAGCGATTCTCCGACCCGTCGGGGGGGGGGGTCGGAGAATCCCGCCCACTATCTCTGCAGCCACTTCTTTGAAAATTTTAGCACGCAGGTTATCAGGTTCAGGGAACTTGTCAGCCTCAAGTCCCATTGGTATTGCCATTGCTTTTTCTCTACTGATAGTGAAAGATTGCTCCAAGTTCACCTCTCCCTTTTGCCTCTTGATTTTGAACTATTCTGGTGATATTTTTTGTCTTACTCAGAAAAATGATACAAAATGCTTATTCAAAGTCCCTGTCATTTCCTCTTTTCTCATGAATAATTCCTTAGTCTCACCCTTTAAGGGACCAATGCTCACCTTAGTTACTGGGTGAAGTTTAAACTCAATGATGATTATTGCAGCACCTTTCTTGCAAGCCTCATTATTTCTTACTGCATGCTCTGTCCAACTGCGTGTCGCTACTGTCAACTACTACTAAAGTCTATAAACTATTCCCACCAATTACCTATTCCCTTTGCCATGTCTTATCTCCATCCAAACAGATTCTATATCTTGATTGTCTGAATTAAGATAATTCCCACTATTGTACTGATCTCATCTTTTATTAACAGACCTACCCCACCTCCTTTTACTGACCGTCTGAAATGTCAAACACCTTTGAATATTCAGGTCCCAGCCTCGGTAATCTTGCAACCATATCTCTATTATGTCTATTATATCCTACCCATTAATTGTTTCTCGTGCTATCAATTTATCCTTTGTGTTACAACTGCATTGGGCATTCTGATGAAGGTCATTTAATTACGTAATGGAACCTACAAGGGAACAAGCGGTCCTAGATCTGGTCCTGTGTAATGAGGCAGGATTGATTAATGATCTCATAGTTCGGGATCCTCTTGGAAGGAGCGACCACAATATGGTGGAATTTAAAATACAGTTGGAGGATGACAAGGTAAAATCAAACACTAGTGTTTTGTGCTTAAACAAAGGCGGTTACAATGAGATGAGAGAAGAACTAGCTAAGGTAGACTGGGAGCAAAGACTTCATGGTGAAGCAGTTGAGGAACAGTGGAGAACCTTCCGAACGATCTTTCACAGTGTTCAGGAAAGGTTCATACCGACAAAAAAGAAAGACGGTAGAAAGGGGAAAAATCGACCGTGGATATCTAAGGAGGTGAGGGACAGTGTCAAATTGAAGGAAAAAACATACAAAGTGGCAAAAATTAGTGGGAGACTAGAGGACTGGGAAGTCTTTAGGGGACAACAGAAAGCTACTAAAAAAGCTATAAAGAAGAGTAAGGTAGACTATGAAAGTAAACTTGCTCAGAACATAAAGCTTCTACAAATATATAAGACAAAAAAGAGTGGCTAAGGTAAATATTGGTCCTTTGGAAGATGAGAAGGGAGATTTAATAATAGAAGACGGGGAAATGGCTGAGGAGCTGAACAGGTTTTTTGGGTCAGTCTTCACAGTGGAAGACACAAATAACATGCCAGCGACTGATGGAAATAAAGATATGATAGGTGAGGACCTTGAGATGATTGTAATCACTAAGGAGGCAGTATTGGGCAAGCTAATGGGACTAAAGGTAGACAAGTCTCCTGGCCCTGATGGAATGCATCCCAGAGTGTTAAAAGAGATGGCTAGGGAAATTGTAAACGCGCCAGTGATAATTTATCAAAATTCACTAGACTCTGGGGTGGTCCCAGAGGATTGGAAAGTAGCAAACGTTACACCACTGTTTAAAAAAGGTCGGCAGAAAGCGGGTAATTATAGGCCGGTAAGCTTAACTTTGGTTGTAGGGAAAATGCTGGAATCTATCATTAAGGAGGAAATAGTAGGGCACCTGGAGGGAAATTGTCCCATTGGGCAGATGCAGCATGGGTTCATAAAGGGTAGGTCGTGTCTGACTAATTTGGTAGAATTTTTTGAGGACGTTACCAGTGCAGTAGATAACGGGGAGCCAATGGATGTGGTATATCTGGATTTCCAGAAAGCTTTTGACAAGGTGCCACACAAAAGGTTGCTGCATAAACTAAAGATGCATGGCATTGAGGGTAAAGTGGTAGCATGGGTAGAGGATTGGTTAACTAACAGAAAGCAGAGAGTGGGGATAAATGGGTGTTTCTCTGGTTGGCAACCTGTAACTAGTGTGGTCCCTCAAGGATCAGTGTTGGGCCCGCAGTTGTTCACAATTTACATAGATGATTTGGAGTTGGGGACCAAGTGCAACGTGGCAAAGTTTGCAGACGACACTAAGATGAGTGGTAAAGCAAAAAGTGCAGAGGATACCGGAAGTCTGCAGAAGGATTTGGATAGGTTAGGTGAATGGGCTAGGGTCTGGCAGATGGAATTCAATGTTGCCAAGTGTGAGGCTATCCATTTTGGGAGGAATAACAGCAGAATGGATTATTATTTAAACGGTAAGATGTTAAAACATGCTGCTGTGCAGAGGGACCTGGGTGTGCTGGTGCACGAGTCGCAAAAAGTTGGTGTGCAGGTGCAACAGGTGATTAAGAAGGCTAATCGAGTTTTGTCTTTCATTGCTAGAGGGATGGAGTTCAAGACTAGGGAGGTTATGCTGCAATTGTATAAGGTGTTGGTGAGGCCACATCTGGAGTATTGTGTCCAGTTTTGGTCTCCTTACCTGAGAAAGGACATATTGGCACTGGAGGGAGTGCAGAGGAGATTCACTAGGTTGATCCCAGAGTTGAGGGGATTAGATTATGACGAGAGGTTGAGTAGACTGGGACTGTACTCATTGGAGTTTAGAAGGATGCGGGGGGATTTTATTGAAACATATAAAATTATGAATAGTTAGGATAGATGCGGGCAGGTTGTTTCCACTGGTCGGGGAAAGCAGAACTAGGGGGCATAGCCTCAAAATAAGGGGAAGTAGATTTAGGACCGAGTTTAGGAGGAACTTCTTCACCCAAAGGGTTGTGAATCTCTGGAATTCCTTGCCCAGTGAAGCAGTTGAGGCTCCTTCTTTAAACGTTTTTAAGAAAAAGATAGATACCTTTCTAAAGAATAAAGGGATTCGGGGATATGGTGTACGGGCCGGAGAGTGGAGCTGAGTCCACAAAGATCAGCCATGATCTCATTGAATGGCGGAGCAGGCGCGAGGGGCCAGATGGCCTACTCCTGTTCCTAGTTCTTATGTTCTCATGTCTTATCTTTTTTGCTTACTCTGAGCTTATTTGCTCGTCTCTTCCTGTCATATTCTGGTAAGCTTTACCTGTATCATTACCCAGCGTATCCTTTCTCTTCAATTTTCCAAATCTCCCCTCAACCCTACTCATTTAGTTTAAAGCCCTCCCTACAGCCCTTGTTATACGATTCGCCAGGACACTGGTCCCGGCATGGTTCAGATGAAGCCATCCCAATGGTATAGCTCAATGCTGGTGCCAATGCCCATGAATCAAAATGGAGCAATTTCCCTACAGTCCTACCTCCTCTGCTCGTACTTTTATCTGCTGGGCACTATCCAGGGCTGCTTCAAGGTACTCCCGGTTTTTAATTTCTTCATCAAGTCTTAGCTGTATGCTCTCCAATGTCGTTTGACCCCTTTTCATTTGCTATTGGAGGTAATGCAGAGACCAATATCAGTGTTAGATCCAAACTCCTTTTAAAAATGCGTCATCACCATTCTCCCAAAAATGTTTTCTCTACTATCCCGTTGGCATGGACTCCAGTTGAGGTATGTTCCACAGCTGCATTATGGCTGAGACCAACTCTGAACTCTTCCAATATCAATAAAGGAGGATGGCCCAGCAATCTATATCTCAATCCTTGGCAAATTTGTTTCTCCATCTGGTTCGACAAGGCACCAAGGCCAATTAATATGTCTCAACTTACGCCTGGCTGACATCAGCATTTTTCAATATACATCAGAAATTGAATCTGTACCTTCTGGTCCAGTTGTTCAGATCGGGCAGTTGCATTTTCTATTTTGGCTACATTATTAAGCATATATAATTGAGAGTCTGAAGAACAAACAATTATTCTAACTTCCACCTACTGAGTTGTCAAATGTATGTCTGAAGTGTATACTTCATGCTGACAATATAACTCTTTGATAATGGTTCCTAATGCACCACTGATTATACATCAAGCATCGACTTCCTTGTCAGACAAATCCTTTTTCGTAGATCAGAGTAAAATCCCACACTCACCTCCTGAATATCCTGATCCTTACTCACAGCACTGATCACCTCATGACTTTTGGCTTTAAGTTCTTTGTACTTCCGCTTCAGTTTTGTGTAATCTGTCTCCATACTGGTGACCTGTACAGAGAGATAATGCACGTTAGAGAAAATACCAGCATTCTTTACAAGGAAAGGAAAAGAGAACATGGTAACATGGCAGCAAAGTATATTTACATAACCGAAATGAATTAATAAATTACAACTCATTTCATCAACTATTCTATTTCCAGCACCAAGCCTCCTTAGGCATAATGCAACCCAAGTATGATCCCTCAACAACAACACAAGCTTTCCTGTTAATGTACCTCATCCCTAGCATTGAACACACCCACTATAGTGTCTAAATTCACATATAACCTTTGCTACAAACACCAAACCCCACACAGAATTATCCCACTATAATGTCCTCAAGCCAAAATAGAACCCTACGATTCAATACAGTACAAATCTGCCATAATGACCATCCCAACTCGCAGCCTTTTTTGCTGCAGCCTAATGGCTGTCTGGGCCCCAGAATGAGCCAAATAGCTACTTTCTGAGCTGTAAACAAGATTCTCCAGTAAAAAAAAGAAATAAAATGTAAATAACACAAGTAATTTTGGCAATCAATGCAATGATCTTCCTGTTCCCCAGTGAATCAGCTTCAGGTTTCTTTCTTCTCGTTTTCAAATCCATCCCAGCCTTGCTCCAACCATTTCAGCATTACCGCAACTTGTACTGCACCGATCCTCTGCTTTCTATACTATCTACATCACTGACTCTGCATTACTAGTCATCCTACATACCATTAACCTTTGGTGAGCAATGTTTCGATTGCCCTCTAGGATTATTTTCCAAACAACCACCTTCTTATTTCCATCTCACTCCCTGTCTTCAGAAGCCTCCTGGGTGTTGGGTGAGGTTAAGGTTAGTTTTGACCTCTGTGGTTGAACATGCAACTAACATTCACAGTCTAGTTTCACATATGAGGAACAGTACATTCGGCAAGGTACCAGAGGATAGTGGATTCTAGTTAATAATAGAAGAAAAGTTGTCATGGGAAAATTATATTCAATACAGATGCAAATTTAAAAAGTATCCTATTTGGATACAGAACTAACTCGGTCACAGAAGGCAAACGGTGGCAGTAGAAGGGTGTTTTTCTGAATGGATGGTTGTGACTAGTGGTGTTCCGCAGGGATCTATGCTGTGGCCTCTGTTGTTTGTAGTATACATAAACGATTTTGAGGAAAATGTAGCTGGTCTGATTAGTAAGTTTGCGGATGGCACCAAGGTTGGTGGAGTGCAGATAGTGTTGAGGATTGTCAGGGGATACAGCAGGATATAGATAGAGACTTGGGCAGAGAAATGGCAAATGGAGTTTAATCCAGACAAATGTGAGGTAATGCATTTTGGTAGGTCCAACATAGAGGGGAAATATACCGTAAATGGCAAAACTCTCAGGAATATAGGGGGCGCGATTCTCTGAGGCCGTGCCAGTTGGGAGAATTGCCGGCCGCGCCATTGTATCGCGCGACGCCGGTCCGACATTCTCCGAACCAGCGAGAACGGCCCCGTCGAGTTATGAGCCGCACCAGTCGGAGAATCGCCCGAGACACTCACAACGGCGATTCTCCGGTACCCCCGCTATTCTCCGGCCCAGATGGGCTGAGCGGCCGCTCCGACACGACAGGTTCCCGCTGGCGCCGTCCACACCTGGTCGCTGCCGGCGGGAACTGTGCGGGAACGCTGGGGGGGGTGGCCTGTGGGGGGGGCATTCCTTCACCGGGGGGAGCCTCCGATGGGGTCTGGTCCGTGATCGGGGCTCACCGATCGGCGGGCCGACCTCTCTAAAGGAGCACCTCCTTTCCTCCGCCGCCCCGCAAGATCCATCCGCCATCTTCTTGCGGGGCGGCCTCGGGGAGGATGGCAACCCGCGCATGCGCGGGTGAATTCATTTATGTGGCGTCGCTTTTTACGCGGTGCCAAAGCCCAGCGCGCGTAAAATACGCGACCCCGCTCCTAACCCCCCGGGGCGGGAGAATAGGGGACTGGGAGCGTGGTCCGATGCCGGAGTGATTCTTTGGGAGAATCGCGCCCAGAAAGTCAGAGAGATCTGGGCATGCTAGTCCACAGATCTTTGAAGGTGACAACAGGTGGATAATAATAATAATCGCTTATTGTCAGAAGTAGTCTTCAATTAAGTTACTGTGAAATGCTCAAGGTAGTTAAGAAAGCATACGGAATGCCTGCGTTCATTGGATGGGGCATCGAGTATAAAAACTGGCAAGTCATACTGCAGTTGTATAGAACCTTGGTAAGGTCGCACTTGGAATATTGTGCACAATTCCGGTCGCCACACTACCAGATGGATTTGGAGGCTTTGGAGAGGGTGCAGAGGAGATTTACCAGGATGTTGCCTGGTCTGGAGAGTGCTAGCTATGTGGCGAGTCTGTGCTGGGACCACAACTTTTCACAATATTCATAAATGATCTGGAAGAAGGAACTGAAGGCACTGTTGCTAAGTTTGCAGATGATACAAAGATCTGTAGAGGGACAGTTGTATTGACGAAGCAAGAGGGCTGCAGAAGGATTTGGACAAGCTAGGAGAGTGGGCAATGAAGTGGCAAATGAAATACAATGTGGAAAAGTGTGAGGTTATGCACTTTGGAAGGAGGAATTTAGGCATAGACTATTTTCTAAATGGGGAAATGTTTAGGAAATCAGGAGCACAAAGGGGCTTGGGAGTCCTTGTTCGCGATTCTCTTAAGGTTAATGGCAGGTTCAGTCGGCAGTTAAGAAGGCAAATGCAATGTTAGCATTCATGTCAAGAGGGCTAGAATACAAGACGAGGGATGTACTTCTGAGGCTGCATAAAGCTCTGGTCAGACCCCATTTGGAGTATTGTGAGCAGTTTTGGGACCCGTATTTAAGGAAGGATATGCTGGCCCTGGAAAGGGTCCAGAGGAGGTTCACAAGAATGATCCCTGGAATGAAGAACTTGACGTATGAGGAACGGTTGAGGACTCTGGGTCTGTCCTTGTTGGAGTTTAGAAGAATGAGGGGGGATCTTATTGAAACTTACAGGATACTGCGAGGCCTGGATAGAGTGGACGTGGAGAGGATTTTTCCACTTGTAGGAAAAACTAGAACCAGAGGCCACCATCTCAGACCAAAGGGGCGATCCTTTAAAACTGAGATGATGAGGAATTTCTTCAGCCACAGGGTGGTGAATCTGTGGAACTCTTTACTGCCGAAGGCTGTGGAGGCCAAATCAATGAATGTCTTTAAGGCAGAGATAGATAGGTTCTTGACTAATAAGGGGATCAGGCTTTAGGGGAAGAAGGCAGGAGAATGGGGATGAGAAACTATCAGCCATGATTGAATGGCGGAGCAGACTCAATGGGCCGAGTGGCCTAATTCTGCTCCTACGTCTTATGGTCTTGTAATAGACTTGGACTGTTTTCATTAGAACGACGGAGGTTGAGGGGTGACCTAATAGAGGTCTACAAGATTATGAGGGGCATGGATAGAGTGGATGGGCAGGCACTCTTTCCAAGGGTGGAGGGGTCAGTCACCAGGGAACATAGGTTTAAGGTCCGTATGGCAAAGTTTAGAGGAGATGTGCGAGCCAGGTTTTTTATGCAGAGGGTGGGACGCGTTGCCAGGGGAGGTTATAGAAGCAGATACATTAGCGGCGTTCAAAAGGCATCTTGCCAAACACAGGGATAAGATGGGTATAGCTGGGGCTGGTTTAGCACACTGGGCTAAATCGCTGGCTTTGAAAGCAGACCAAGGCAGCCCAGCAGCACGGTTCAATTCCCGTACCAGCCTCCCCGAACAGGCGCCGGAATGTTGCGACTCGGGGCTTTTCACAGTAACTTCATCTGAAGTCTACTTGTGACAATAAGCGATTTTCATTCATTCATTTCATTATAAAGGGATATGGCACTGGGAAGTGCTGAGGGTTGTCGCAAAGGTTGGTATCATGACCGGTACAGGCTTGGAGGGTTAAAGGGCCTGTTGCTGTGCTGTATTGTTCTTTGCTCTAAATGGTCAGACATAGGATGCTAATGTTACCAGCCTGCAGAGTGGGAGTTACAGATACACCCAGTAATAACACTGTCTCACTCAAGACTATTATAGTTAAATCAAGAGAGAACAATGTTTGTATCTTCTTTTCTTGAATAGACTAACCTTGGCTTTCAGTAATTCCTTCTCACAGTCAGTGCTATGCCTGTCATCTTTAAAGCGATTCTGGTATTCTTCTATAGCAGACTCAAGTGTCTCATTCCTTAACACTACATCTTCGAGTTCCTGTTGCAGCTTGTGCAGTCTACGTGTCAAATCATGGTTCTTGGTGTCTAGCCGATTAATCTCATGGTGGCACCTAGAACATATAACAGATGACAATGTTCTGCCGTGGCATTTTCAAAAGTTCATGATTCCTCTTCTAAAAGTGTTCATTCTTGCTTTAGGAATGAATCACATGTGACACAGAAATCTCCACCAAGTGACCTTTCTTTATGTGTGATTTTAGTGACAGAGGGTGGAATTTAATGCCCTCCCAAAGTCAGTTTGGAGGTGAGGGCAGCATTTCATTGAGTGGGAGGATGCCAGGTGGAGATTTTCTAGGGTACTGGGTGCCAGGGAAGACTGGCTGCAGGCAACTTTAGAAGCACTTAATACTGATAGACCTTCCCCATAGGAAGCTTCATGAAGTTCTCGCCAGCTCTCCAGCCATCAGGCGAGATCATTAAATACCTCACAGAATATCGACAATGCATTCAACTGCCGGGATCAGCCAAGTCTGATCTTATTCCCACCAAGAATTTATATGCATGCACTTTGCAGCAGTGATCACTGAATTATGACCAAGGTGGAGAACCAGAGTTAATTTTCCACACAACTCTATGATGCCCGCCAACATCAGGAATGGAATCTGAGAAACACACCTCTATTGGGTTAAAAACCTTTGCCACTAAAAGATATACAACAACGACATTTAAGACAGACTGGAATTCACATAGCACCCCATCACATCTCAGAAACCTTTCAAAGTGCTTCTCAATAGAATATATTTGAAATGCATTGACTGCGATTATTTAGGAAAACACAGCATCCAGCATATCCATTCTTGGTGATGGAGATTGAGGAAGGAATGGTTGATCAGGTGTGGAAAGAAAAATATGCTACTTCAAAAATCTTGAGTCTTTAACATCCACCCCAACCACCAGCATGCAAAGGCAGTTAAATATCTCATCTGAAGGATGGCATTTGTACAATTGAACACTCCCTAAGTACTGTGCTTAATCGTCAGCCTCGATTATGTGCTCAAAACTGCAATGGAGTGCTGAATCAAATCCACGGACTCAGAAATATGTGATCAATTTATTCTGGTCAATTGTCATTGCTGAGTGAAAGGTTTGCAAATTGCAATGTTATCACACATCGTGCTGCAATAGGACCCATGTTATGATCCTTTCCCAAAAGATACCTTTCCATTCTTGGAGTTTGTCTGAGTGAAACTCACGGAAAACCGGAAGCATTAGGAAAGGATATAGGACTCAAGTATAGGGGAAATTGTTGATATTGTGGAAGAGATTCACATGATAACAATCTAATGCAATGTATCAGAAATTTCTTCACGATTCTCCCACAGATTACCTGGAATGGAGGGTTGGGGCAAGGATTATTGCACTTACAAGACTGAACCAGATGCAGGAGGTCCACACAAACATCGACATTTCTTGATCTTGTGATCCAATTGCAATGCTGTCAGGAATCTTAAGCTCTTGGTAGGGTCACCCACAACCCTAATGTCGGACGGGAGGAACCAAGAAAGAGCAATCCAAAACAAGTCAACGGTAGATCAGGTGGAAGATATTTGTATGGTATCAACGGCCGTGATGGTAAATGAAGGCTGCAGCAGAAGGGAGATCCCCAGTCGTTGAGGTTCCCTTCCACTGGAACTGGACCTACCCTCTGAAAAGGACAGTGTGTCTGCAGGTGTGCAATGGCACCCCCACGTTAAAAGATGTCCCGCACCAGGCGTTCACCCAGAGAAAACCAGCACAACTCTCACACAGACAAGCCCTGTGGCGATTAGCAGGAGGTGACGGGGACAGGACCGTGAGATTTAGAAGTCCCTAGCTTCGGACCGGCATGTAGGCAGTGGAGTTTGATTCAGTCATCTCACTCTTGGGATAGGAGTAGGAGAACATTTGGCAGCTTTTTTCATGACTGAACAGCCCTCTTCAGGATCCACTCTGCTCACCCTGCATTGGTAACGACAAGAAAAGGTGCCCGAAACATAGCCTGTTCCGTCCCCAATCTGGCCGGAAAAGCGCATTCAAGAGGTCCATCTATCTGTGGTCAGAAGATCCGGCTCTAGGATTGGGCTCATCAGCCATGCATGAACCTACAGAACTCGTGACCAGTAACACGGAGCTTCTTAGGTGGACAGTCATCGCTGAAGAAGACGATCCAATTGACCAAGGTCAGTTTATGCTTTTTATCTACTGTACCTTATCTGGTTCATATGTTGATCATTGTTCGTGAAAAGATCTTTCTGACAGCTGTCCTCAGTAATCCTTTCATCAGTTCTAGCCTGTTTGCCTGTCTGACAATAACTGGTTCAAACCACACAACGCAGAGGCTTTGATATTCCACAGCAGGTAGGATCAAATTACATTGCAGACAAACTGTTTGGAGGACAAGATGAGCAAAAAACAAAACCTTGTTTGGGAGAGGAAAATTACTGAGCCAACACAAGTGCCCAAAATTCATAATCTGTTAATGTACCTTTTGTGGAATTCCTCTACTTTTGGACGCTGAGAGTCATGGGCCAAATCGGAGTGCCATGAATCATGCTCCATGTCAAGGGAAGCGGAGTCCTGAGGTAAAGGAAAGTTGGATTGTTAATTATAGTAAACACTGGACCATATTGCTACAAGTTCAAATGAAGCCAATTCTGCTGATCGTGCTGGGTTCATCCAAAACTGATACTACTTCTCCGCTCTTTATCCATACCCGTTTCCTCATCTGCTTTAAGCATTCACTCAATTGTACCCAAAAAGATAAACAGTCTCTGCTTCAATCACTGTTTAAGTGCAAAATCTTCCAGATTCTAACAACCGTCTGTGTTCGGAAATTTCTCTTAACCTCTCTCTTCACTATCTTAGTGACATTTCCAAATGGATTCTTGCTCTCACCGACTGATTAATGAAAGGAAGGTCTTTCTCCATTGATGTCATCAAAGCCCTTCATAGCTTAAAAAAATCTGTTAACTTTCCTTTTACCTTTCTCCATTCCTATAATTGCCCAATGAGAACAGGGTGGATCAATTTGGTCCCTTAATTTACATTCGATCCAACTTAATGCTGATGACTTCAAAGAAGCCAAAATATCTGATTCGGGTCTAATTCGGGTTCCCATCTTGAACATACACTGCTCTTGGCATGTGTGTTAAGTTACAATTGAAGGTAGTCTCTCCTCATAATTATCACATCCTGAGCATCATAATGGTGAATCTGTTTCCATTTGCTTCATTGCCCTTTTAATAATCCTGCAACCTTAATTGCATACAATATTAGAAACACAGCTCACTATTCTATGCAACTTCCTGCTTTATTCTTGTACTCTACAACACTATTTATAAAAGCCATAGTAACAAAATCATAGAATAGGCATGCATAGGCTATAATACAGGATCAAGAATCTTATGGAGTAATACAGTGATAGTTTGTAATTCTATACCTGTCATACCTCAGATGGTACACTCTTGATGCCAGTTACACAGTGTCACAATGATCGAGGAAAAAACACAGAATTAGGTCTGGAATTTTAAATAATACCTGTGAGTTATTTAAAAGCACATACAAGATGGCTGAAGATGTAATGTCAGTTAATGGCTGAATTGCTGTAGGGTGATGTTCCAAGAGATAATGGAACTCCTCCCTGTTCCCAGACGAGGAACTTCTAAGGCATCTAGAAACTGATCACTATCTCCAATAGACACAAAGGGACACAATGCTCATCTCATCTCAGGAGATCCGTGAGTAATACCTTGATCAAATTGTGGATTTGCTTTCCCAGATAGAATATACAAAGAGTGGGTTAAAAGCCAGCTGAAATGTTGTACCAGTATCTGTGTGTGTGCGTTCTGTGATACCAAATACTGGAAGTTGAACAGAAGGAAAAGCCAGCAAGCACACACAGTGCCCCTGTAAAATAGCTATTTTTACAGGTATCTCGCGCTTTCTCTCTCTCTGACTATGGAAATCAGTCAGCAAAAGATTTGCAGCTGAAAACAGAACGGGGAGGCTTTCCGGCAAAACTACAGAACACTGGAATCAAAACACCAACTATTTGCCTGCTGAAGTGAAGTCTGTGGGAAACTCTGAACTGACTATTGGCCTACTGAAGCCAAATTTATTGGAATGTTGAATCGTAACAACTGCAGTGCTTCAGAATCTACTCCTCGCGAGTAAAGGACTGTTTCTTCCGAACACCATTTTTTTGTATTTACTTATTTTGGACTCAATTCTCAATTCTAATCTGTATGAATGTATATGCATGTGTTTTACCATTTTTTGCTTGCCTTTTAGTAGTGAAGAAACTCATTCTATCCTTAACTCAAGAGAGCCATGTGAAATTGGCTTCTTTTAAAACATAAATATTGGCTCTTGGAAAAGGGATCCACAAAAATAAATCCTTATTCAATCCTGTTGCTACCAACAGAGGGGGTTGAAGAAAGAAAGGGGGACAGTTCATCCTTTCTCACCATGGTTTGCAAAAATTTGGCCGGAGATGACAAATCAAGGGGTCTCGTCTGGACTTTGGGAAACCTCGTCTGGGGGAAGTCGCAACAAATTGGAATGCTCATCCGGGATGTGAACGAAAACAGCTCTAAGGAGAAAGAATCCCGCTATATTCCTTGAAGATACCAGTAGCTCAGACTTGAGGATTGATGCACAATCAATTGAACAAAGATTAGAGTTGGATACAACTGAGGCTTTATTGCTCTAAGATGTGTGGCCTCCCACAGCCGCTGGCGAAATGGCTGCTGAATGGAGGACAAGCATATTTATACTCCACCTACTGGGCGGAGCCAGCAGGCAGGGACTACCGGCGAACCTGTAGTACAGATCCTACCTTACATCGCCTAATAAAAGTGTAACAGTGATTTACCACAAGGGTTGAGGCAACCTAGTTCATTCATTTAATCCCCAAGTTTGATAAAGCAGAGATCGAAGCCTTTTTTATCTTTTTCGTATGGTTCGAATCATAGAATCTCTACAGTGGAGAAGGAGCCCATTTGGCCAATTGAGTCTGCACCGACCCCCTGAAAAAACACCTTACCAAGGCCCACTTCCCCGCCGGATCCCCAAAGCCCCATCTAACCTGTACATCAAAGGGCAATTTAACATAGCCAATCCACCTAACCTGCACATCTTTGGACTTTGGGAGGAAACCAGAGCACCCGGAGGAAACCCACGGAGCCAAGGGGAGAATATGCAAACTACACACAGTCACCCAAGGCCGGAATTGATCCTGGATCCCTGGTGTTTTGAGGCAGCAATGCCAACCACTGTGCCATCGGATCCACCCTTGCATGGCAGTAAAATGGCCAGCCCAAAAGTGGCCCCTATTAGGAAACTGAGCACCCATGGGAGAGAGGGACATTCTGGGGAGATGATTGACAGCTTCAAATTCCTAGGTGTGCACATTACCAACAATCTGTCCTGATCCACCCACGTCAAAGCTACGACCAAGAAAGCACAACAGTGCCTATACATTCTCAGGAAACTAAGGAAATTCGGCATGTCCACATTGACTCTTACCAACGTTTACAGATGCACCATAGAAAGCATCCTGTCTGGCTACATCACAGCCTGGTATGGCAACTGCTTGGCCCAAGACTGTAAGAAACTTCAGAGAGTCGTGAACACAGCCCACAGTCCATCACGTAAACGTGCCTCCCATCCATTGACTCTGTCTTCGCCTCTCGCTGCCTTGGGAAAGTGGGCAGGATAATCAAAGACCCCTCGTACCCAGCTTATTCACTCTTCCAACTTCTTCCATCGGGCAGATTAAAAAAGTCTGAGAACACGCACTAACAGATTCAAAAGCAGCTTCTTCCCCATTGTTACCAGACTCCTAAGCGACCCTTTTATGGACTGATCTGATCTCTTCACACATCTTCTCTACTGAGTACCACATTCCTGTATGCTTCACCCAATGCCTGCGCCTATGTATTCACATTGTATATTCATGTATGGAATGATCTCTCTGGACTGTACGTAGAACACTTATCACTGTACCTCAGTATATGTGACAATAAACAAATCCAATCCAAGTGAGTGAGCAAAATATCGGTGCTTTAGCCTCTTACTATAGAACATTCCAGTTGGTTACAGTCCTGTACCACAACAGCCAACAAACATAAACATAGAGGTAGTTAATACATCTTAGATATCGAGTCATATTTTGGACAAAGACATGTTTCACATGCCTTTATTTTTCCTTTAAATACATTTTTCCTTATG
The DNA here is from genome assembly GCF_047496885.1 of Scyliorhinus torazame. Taxonomy (NCBI): domain Eukaryota; kingdom Metazoa; phylum Chordata; class Chondrichthyes; order Carcharhiniformes; family Scyliorhinidae; genus Scyliorhinus; species Scyliorhinus torazame. The sequence continues at coordinate 39,443,558 of NC_092722.1, forward strand.
GTCACTTGAAAGTGGCAGCCCGTTGACATTACACCTAAAGGCCTTTACTTATGTGTGAGCCTAGATGTTTAGTGTTAGGTTAAGGACACCGAGAGGAATTGTAGTAACCCTGACTGAGCAAAGACCAAGGACAAAGCCTGCGACCTCCCTGCACATGTTGAGTAGTTGAAAATATCCTATATTTTGTCTGTACAACTCAATGCCATATCAGACCTTGCAGCCAGACACTGAGCCATGCAGGAGAGCAGGTTTATTTCACCTCTTACCTTACCAACGGGACGTGTCGATGTATATGTCTTTTTCTTCTGACGAACAGCTGGCACTGGAATTTCTTTTACTGGTTGTTGCTGGGAACCCACCTCTTGAGCTGATTCCCTCTGAGGTGGAGCAAGGAAAGATTAAGGAAACCATGAGGAGAGGAAGCAACCATTAATAAATGACAAGGACAAAGAAAAATACTGTGGATGTTGGAAATCTGAAATATACATAAGTAAGTGCTGGGAATACTCAATAGATCAAGCAGTATTTATGGAGAGAATGTTTCAGGTCGAGATGACCTGTCGTTAGAATTCAGCATTTTTTGTTTTAAATTACTGAACGACAAAGACTTGGCTCAATAAATTCTGAGGTGAGATTTAGTGCTCTGATTGAAGATTACACTTCTTACAATATGTAGGATATTTTCAACTACTCAGCAACGAAGACAGATGACCAGCAGCAGCAACCCAGGGAGAAGGGGGGGGGGGGGGGGGTTAGTTTAGTTTAGGTCAAAAGATAATGGGGTTTTGTTACTTGTGTATTGTTAAAAATTTCTGTACTGTTACGTTTGCTTTGTAAGAGGGGAAAAATTGTTGTTTGGGAAAAAAATTTCGATAAAATATATATTTTTTTAAAACATGTACAGCAACCCAAATTCAGGCAGAGCTCAGTAACTAACCATTATTTTTGCAATGTGTTGATCAGCTACCCTAATTCCACAGTGACTCCAGCAGACATCCCACCTCCATACTCAGCTGGCTCGCCTGCAAACTCCACAATGAACTCACTACGTCCAAACGTAGCTCATGAAGCAACCAAATTCCAAAATCAAGCCAATAGTAGAGCCACTCAATGAAAAGCACACCAGCCACCCACCCGATATAAAGCACACCATCCACTTAAACCAACCAAGTCCCAGCCTCTAAGTTGAACCCATCAGCAGTAGATCTCGGAGGTGATCCCACCAGCCCCGCACCGCCCTACAGAGCCCCGCACCGTCCTGCAGAGCCCCGCACCGCCCCGCAGAGCCCCGTACCGTCCTGCAGAGCCCCGCATCGCCCTCCTGAGCCCAACACCGCCCTCCTGAGCTCAACACCGCCCTCCTGAGCCCAACACCGCCCTCCTGAGCCCAACACCGCCCTCCTGAGCCCAACACCGCCCTCCTGAGTCCAACACCGCCCTCCTGAGTCCAACACCGCCCTCCTGAGTCCAACACCGCCCTCCTGAGTCCAACACCGCCCTCCTGAGTCCAACACCGCCCTCTGCCACGGTGAGCCCACCACTGCCCTCCCTCGCGCTGAGCCCGCTAGCCATCCTCAGGGCCGCTTTGTCTGAGCCCGCGGGTCGCCCACCTCAGCGCTGATGCTGTGGCTGCCCTGCAGTTGCCCACCTCCGCGTTGAGCCCACCAGCCCCCACCTCCGTGCTGAGCTCACCAGCAGCCCATCTCCGTGCTGAACCCACCAGCCACCCAGCTCCATGCTGAGCCCACCAGCCGTCCAGCTCAATGCTGAGCCCACCAGTCGCCCAGCTCCATGCTGAGTCCACCAGCCACCCAGCTACGTGCTCAGCCCACCAGTCGCCCAGCTCCATGCTGAGCCCACCAGACACCCAGCTCCGTGCTGATTCCACCAAGCGCCCAGTTCAATGCTGAGCCCGGCAGCCGCCCAGCTCTATGCTGAGTCCACCAGCTGCCCAGTTGCATACTGAACCCACCAGCCGCCCAGCCCCATGCTGAACCTACCAGCCGCCCAGCTCCATGCTGAACTCACCAGCCGCCCAGCTCCGCGCTGAGCCCACCAGGCGACCAGTTCAATGCTGAGCCCACCAGCTGCCCAGCTCCGCGCTGAGCCCACCAGCCGCCCTGCTCCGCGCTGAGCCCACCAGCAGCCCAGCTCCATACTGAACCCACCAGCCGCCCAGCTCTATGCTGAGCCCACCAGGCACCCAGTTCAATGCTGAACCCACCAGCCATCCTCCGTCATTCTGAGCCCACCAGTTGCCCTCCCCGCGCTGGCGCCATCAGCCACCCAGCTCCATGCTAAGCCCATCGGCTGCCCAGCTCCATGCTAAGCCCATCGGCTGCCCAGCTTCATGCTGTGCCCACCAGTCGCCCAACTAAATGCTGAGCCCACCAGCCTCCCAGCTCCATGCTGAGCCCACCAGCCGCCCAGCCGCATGCTGAGCCCATCAGGCGCCCAGCTCCGGGCTGAGCCCACCAGCCGCCCAGCCCCATGCTGATCCCACCAGCCACCCAGCCCCATGCTGATCCCACCAGCCACCCAGCTCCGCGCTGAGCCCACCGGCCATCCTTCTTGCTATTCCAACCAGTTGGACTTTTTTGCAAAGAGCCCATAAATTGTTACCTATCCATGTCATGACACAGGAGCCCTGTACCAATCAGGCAATGTAACAACAGGGGAAAAACAGTCTTTCAAACAGCATGCATTATATAAACTCAAACTTGCTTAAGTCATGTCCAATATTTACCTTGATGTCTGGTTGCAGCTGATCCATTTTCACCTGTGGAGGACTGAGTGACTGTGCCTGTTGTGGCAGGATACTTTGAAGGCTTTCAACCTATTCATATACAACATAAAACAGTGTAGAAATTTACAATAAACACGTATTGAAATATAGAGGGAGATAAGAATACAAAAGAGAGAGGGGAGAGAGAGAGAGAAAGAGAGAGTGAGGGAGATAAGAGATAAAGGAGACAAGACAATTACAAATTATAAATAAATGGATTGAACTGCGGTTATCGAGCGAAGAGGTGCATGTTTGTAATATGTACTTGTTGGCTCCAATTCGATCTGAAGTATAATATTGTAACCCAGGATGGTTGCTTAAAAGGTGAAGGTTGGAAAATTTGAAACAAGAATTCAGACTGAAAACTACAATCATAGTAGCCATTGTGGAAAATGACAGGAAGTAAGTGTAAATTATCAGGGTATGACCCCTATTAATACCTATTTTGAGAAAGCTTCGTGTCTTTAATACTATCATCTTTGACCTTTCCTTCTCTCGAACCTTTACCGGACTTTCTTTTTTGTCCCACCTGCCCCTCTCCTCTTTCTCAACAGCATAAAACCCATAATATTCCTCTCTCTCTTCAGTTCCAAAAACAGATCACACTGGACTTGAAAGGTGATCTCAGTTACTCTCTCTCTACAGATGCTGCCAGACCAGCAGCGATTTTCCAGCATTTTCTGTTTTTATTTCAGTCCTCCAATATCTGCAGTAATTTGCTTTTATTATAATATTACCCTCTGATGTTCTTGGGAGTCTGAATCATATGACTAGTGGAAGAATAAGTGGATATGTGGACATTTCTTACAACCCCACAAAAATATATTTTGTGAACGGGATGCTCGTCACTTAGATCATGGTGAAAGTTCAGACATTGAGCATTGAAATGAAGTTTCTAAGGAAGGTGATCTGCTAAATGCCTAAAACCATGGTCAGGCTTTAATAGATTTTTGAAAACAGGTGACCATACTATCATGAAATGCACTGCCAAAAGAAAGCCTTCATTTTTCAACACAGGCAAGTGAATCCAGTGGCAATGCTTGTTAACATCACAGGAGGTTACATTGAAGAGAAAAAGGCACCAGAAATACAGAGAAGAATGTGGATGGAAGATAGCAGAGAGTGGCTACTAGGTATGGATCATGTCCAATTAAAAAGTACTGTTAGAGATACTCTTTTGGAGGGTTGGTGCGGACTCAATGGGCCAAATGGCCTCCTTCCACACTGTAGGGATTCCATCAGTCTATGTGTTGAAAGCTATGATTAGCAAACTTGGTACAATCGAGGATGTTATATGAAGAGAAGTAAAAGATTGAATAAATTAAATTTGAGAATCCCTGGATCAGTACCAGTGTTTGAAGTGTTGGATTCTACTAAGGTGTCTGAATGGACAGGCTACTGTTTGAACAGATGCTTGCAGCCTTGGGGAGCAGTGATTTCCTTTAGCCTACATAGCCTACGTGGAATAAGAGGCACATTCTGTGGTAATCAAAGAATGGACTCAATAATTGCTAGATTTCAAAATGCTCCAAATAATGGACATAGGTGTCAATACAATGGAAGACAAGTAGAATGAGGATTAAAGCACCTTTCGCAGATTTGACTGTCACAGCAGAAAACTGAATTGGATCATGAATAATCAGCCAATGATTCCCAGAAATGCTCAAGGAACAGTTACTAGGAACATAGGAATTAGGAGAAGTAGGCAATTCAGCCCTTCGAGCCTGCTCCGCCAATCAGATCATGGCTGATCTCTTCCTGGTCTCAAATTCACCTCTCCACCTGTTGCCCCTTTAACCCATTTTTTAATCAAAAATATATTTATCTTTCTTGAAACCATTTAATGACTCACATTCCACCGCACTATGGGACAGTGAGTTCCACAAATTCACCACCCTCTGTGAGAAGTAGTTCCTCCTCATCTCAGTTCTAAATCTACTGCCTCTCACCCTATACCCGTGAACTCTCGTTCTAGATTTCCCCATACGGGGGAAAATTTGGTCTACATTTACTTTATCAATTCCATTTAGTATTTTATCGATCACTGCACTCAGTGATCTCCTCTCATCCTTCTAAACTCCAGCGAGTATAAGCCCAAACTGTTTAATCGCCTCAATAGGTGCGTCAAGTGTGACTTTAATTATAATAAGGCGGTGAACTACTCAAAGCAAAGAGGCAGGATCCTCAAAATGAACATGTCAAAGAAAATCATAAGATAATGAAGATAACGATGAACCAGAGCATTTTTTAGTCATAGGAGTTATAATCCTGTGTCAAATGTATTAGTTGTAGACTCCTTTAACTGTACAGTGCTAGATAATGCTTGTACTTTGGCAGTATGTAAAACAGATTGGTTAAATTTTTATTTTGGTTCACCCAGTGGTGAGGATTCATACAAGGTTATGGTAAGAAAAGTATTGCTCACTTTAGGTTTGGTGAAGACAACAAATTGAAGTTACAAAATAAATTAGCAATTGCTTGTAGCTGGAGTAAGCCATGATGTAAGTATTGAAATCCTGTTGTCTACATTCTATGAAAAGGTACAAATGAAATTTTACAAGGAATATAATAAAGAAATGCAAATAATTCACTCCAGATGGTTGGACTATATAGTTCATGGGCAAAATCACAAACTGCCTTGTGTGCTAATCCAATAATGCTCTTGCTCAAAAGGTAGTAGAAAATGGGCTTTTATCACTGTCGGGTTCTCAGATAAAGCTCGGAGAGCACAGAGGCATCATAGAAGATTATCTGAGATCGCCCCCGGGTCACTGTCTATGTGGAGTTTGCACATTCTCCCCGTGTCTGCGTGGGTCCCACCCCCACAACCCAAAGATGTGCAGGTTAGGTGGATTGCCCATGCCAAATTGCCCAAAAATAATTGGATACTCTAAATTTGTATTTTAAAAAAATTATCCGAGATTGAATTTAATTCAGATTTGGTATAAAAGAAGGCGCCATAGGGAATGGAAAAGCCCTGGCAAATTAATGAGTCATGATGGTAAGACTATACTTATTAAACATGGCAACCGAATTGTTACAGTTTATTCTTCATGATTAATTGCCATTAAATCTCTGACTCTAAGCAGCTGACAGAAGTTATTGAGGCACCTTCCACCTCAGATGTTTGTGGCAGTAATAAAGCTCGTGACGTATATTCTCCTGCAACATCATTGATCCGAAAGGTTAACTAGATGTTGCGTGACTTGCTGAATATTTCCAACATTTTCTGCTTTTATTATGAAAGGAAATTAGACAGCTAGAAATGAAAGAGTATGTCGTGTATTCTGAGGTATCAAACAAGGAGCAAGCAGTTCTTTCACATTGGTGGATGTGTACTAAACAAATGCTTGATGTTGGGACTATTAGCAAGGCTAATTACCAGGGATTTTGAAGAGAAACTAGGTGATACAAATGCTATCCAGGACCTCCCCACAACTGAAAAGAAATATTTAACATAATTTATCCACATATTTATGGTAGTATCAATTGACATTAAAGCTGCATTTCTGCAGGATAATACTTTTCCGAATGTTTCCGAAACTGTGCAAATAAGCAGCAGATGCAGAAGGGAAACTAAGCAAATGTATCAATGGCGAGTGGTGCTTCTAGGATCTGCTATTTTTTGGTGAAATCTGATTTCCTGAAATAGTTTCATGTTCTATCCCACTAGTTCTTTGCTATCATAATGAAAACACTTAGCATCTTCGTGATGCACGTTGATGATTGCTAGTACTAACACACCTGTACTGGCAATTTTCCTAACTGACATTTAGAGCCCAACCATTTTGTTTATCCTTCTCGAACAATCTAATCATTTGTACATTGTACTCATCTATCAATGGGATGGCAAATAATTATTCATAGTAGTTCAGTCCTCCTGTTGCGATATATTTTAGCATTCATTTATTTGCTCTTTAATAGGTTAACGTCTGTCCTTCACAGTAGTCCAATCCTTAACTGATTTTTCTTTTAATTTCCTTTCATTAGGGGCTGTTTTATTCCAATTAGGGGCTGGTTTATTCCAATTAGGGGCTGGTTTAGCACACAGCTAAATCGCTGGCTTTGAAAGCAGACGAAGGCAGGCCAGCAGCACGGTTCAATTCCCGTACCAGCCTCCCCGAACAGGCGCCGGAATGTGGCGACTAGGGGCTTTTCACAGTAACTTCATTGAAGCCTACTTGTGACAATAAGCGATTTTCATTCATTCATTTATTTTTATCTCTGCTTTGCTTTCCTCCCCACTTTGTACAAGCTCAAATTCTGCCAATGCCTTATTTAACCTTTGTCTGCAAGGACAAAGTTATCAATTAGGTTTAAAGAAGATTCTTCTCTAATAGCAAACTCTGAATAGTTACTTTGCAGCAGTCTTCACGGTGGAAGACACCAGTGGGATGCCAGAGCTCCAGGAGAACCAGGGGGCAGGGGTGAGTGCAGTGACCATTACTAAGAAGAAGGTTCTAGGGAAACTGAAAGGTCTGAAGGTGGATAAGTCACCTGGACCGGATGGACTACATCCCAGGGTCCTAAAAGAGATAGCCGAGGAAATTGTGGAGGCATTAGTGATGACCTTTCAGGAATCACTGGAGGCAGGAAGGGTCCCAGAGGACTGGAAGGTGGCTAATGTAACACCACTGTTTAAGAAGGGAGGGAGGCAGAAGACCGGAAATTATAGGCTGGTTAGCCTGACTTCGGTCATTGGTAAGATTTTAGAGTCTGTTATTAAAGATGAGATCGCGAAGTACTTGGAAGTGCATGGTAAAAGAGGACTGAGTCAGCATGGCTTTGTCAAAGGGAGGGCGTGTCTGACAAATCTGTTAGAGTTCTTTGACGAGGTAACAAGGAAGCTAGACAAAGGAGAACCAGTGGACGTGATTTATTTAGATTTCCAGGAGGCTTTTGACAAGGTGTCGCATAGGAGACTGTTAGATAAGTTAAAAGCCAGGCAGCACGGTGGCGCAGTGGGTAGCACTGCTGCCTCACGGCGCTGAGGTCCAACTTCGATCCCGACTCTGGGCCACTGTCTCTGTGGAGTTTGCACATTCTCCCCGTGTTTGCGTGGGTTTTGCCCCCACAACCCAAAGATGTGCAGGGTAGGTAGATTGGCCATGCTTAATTGCCCCGAATTGGAAAACAATTGGGTACTCTAAAAAATTTTTTAAAGTTAAAAGCCCATGGTGTTAAGAGCAAAATCCTGGCATGGATAGAGGATTGGCTGACTGGCAGAAGGCAGAGAGTTGGGATAAAGGGGTCTTTTTCAGGATGGCAGCCGGTGACTAGTGGTGTGCCTCAGGGGTTTGTGCTGGGACCACAACTTTTCATAGTATACATTAATGATCTGGAAGAAGGTACTGAGGCACTGTTGCTAAGTTTGCAGATGATACAAAGATCTGTAGAGGGACAGGTAGTATTGAGGAGGCAAGGGGGCTGCAGAAGGACTTGGACAAGCTAGGAGAGTGGGCAATGAAGTGGCAAATGAAATACAATGTGGAAAAGTGTGAGGTTATGCACTGTGGAAGGAGGAATTTAGGCATAGGCTATTTTCTAAATGGGGAAATGCTTCAGAAATCAGAAGCACAAAGGGACTTGGGAGTCCTTGTTCACAATTCTCTTAAGGTTAATGTGCAGGTTCAGTCGGCAGTTAAGAAGGCAAATGCAATGTTAGCATTCATCTCAAGATGGCTAGAATACAAGACCAGGGATCTGTATAAGGCTCTGGACAGACCCCATTTGGAGTATTGTGAGCAGTTTTGGGCCCCGTATCTAAGGAAGGATGTGCTGGCCTTGGAAAGGGTCCAGAGGTGATTCACAAGAATGATCCCTGGAATGAAGAACTTGTCGTATGAGGAACGGTTGAGGACTCTGGGTCTGTATGTGTTGGAGTTTAGAAGGATGACGGGGATCTTATTGAAACTTACAAGATACTGCGAGGCCTGGATAGAGTGGACGTGGAGAGGATGTTTCCACTTGTAGGAAAAACTAGAACCAGAGGACACCATCTCAGACTAAAGGGACGATCCTTTAAAACAGAGAGGAATTTCTTCAGCCACAGGGTGGTGAATCTGTGGAACTCTTTGCTGCAGAAGGCTGTGGAGGCCAATTCACTGAGTGTCTTTAAGACAGAGATAGATAGGTTCATGATTAATAAGGGGATCAGGTGTTATGGGGAGAAGGCAGGAGAGTGGGGATGAGAAACTATCAGCCATGATTGAATGGCGGAGCAGACTCGATGGGCCGAGTTGCCTAATTCTGTTCCTAGTCTTATGGTCTTTCCATCTGGATTTTTCTCCCTATCATTGCTTCCAACTTTTCTCATGTCTTTTGAAGTAAAGTTCTTTTTCCTGCACCATCAACGTAGTCACTCATTGATGTGTATGATTGATGTATTAAATCTGTTTTCACCAACTTGATTCATATCGGCAATAATCCTGAAATCTTCAAAATCCCTTTGCAATCTTGCTCTTTGCTACCTCACTGGTTTGCAAAAGAACCACAATTTATGACCCGTTCCCTCCTTTCCAAAACATCGAACAACTTGCAACTTTGGATAGAAACACCAGCAAGTCAACAACTTCAGGAAACAAAGAGTGAATGGGCAAAGAATGTGTTTTGTTTTTAAAGAAAAGGAACAAACCTAAGTTAACATTTCCCCCCCCCCTTATTCTTCCCTATGGGGACTTGCTTGTCACTCGTACGCACCTTTTCTCAGCCAATTCTGGTTGTTTTCATTATTTCCACTGGAACCATGTCAAATTGGTGAAAATAGCCATAAATATTCTACCGATTTGATTAGCATCACTTGTGCAAGGAAATACCAGTGGAAATAAAATCATATTTCCATTGAGGCCCACATCACAATGGCAGTGACATCATAGAGCAGCTGTTAAATATCTCCACTAGTGGCGCTGACACAACTCAGTAGTTTTCAAACTTTCTTTTGTAGGGCCAACCTCAATTCTGAAGGACAGTGTCTCTGATCCAAAGGGAAAGCTTGGTATGACTACCTAAAACATTTTCATCAGTATACAGATGGGAAATAGTCCAAAAATCTTGTGATTTGAGGAATCCACCCTGGAGTCCCTTTCCAGACCCTCATTCAAAACTTATGCCATGACCATTGGGTGACATTGTCAGACCATTATACCATTGGTTTGACATAACAAAATATTCTTTAGGAAGCATTGGGACTTCTACAGATAAGTTATCCAAAACCTTTATGACATTAGCTTTCTTGTCCCCTACCCGAAATTCTCTCCTGAAGGTGCTTTTCTTGAGATGCCGTTCCACCGGTGAAAAAGTTCTTTAATATCTTACTGAACAAGTCTTTTATCCAGTAGCAGCGTTGTCATAGGGAATCAGAAAGTTACTTGAATGAGGCAGATGTCATAGCTCATCCCATTTCTAATCTCAACTAACATTCACCACACGGGGCAAGCTCTTTCAGATGGCAGGGTCTCCTGCCCCAGCATCCAAAGAGTAGGTGGGAAATACATCCCTGCTGATAATAGCAGCCCCCCAGCCATTTAGTGCTTAATTTAGTGTTAATTGATTGTTGACAAGATTTTCTCTCCTCACACAGGATGCAGCCCTCTATCAGCCAGCTGGTCTTCAGCTGGGGAGAGGGCAGGCTACCCTTTGTAAAATTGCAACCCATTCATTGCCTTAAACAAACACTCCCTCCACCACTGGCACAGTGGCAGCAGTGTGCACAACAGCAATTCACCAAGGTTTCTTCCAAACCCACAACCGCTACCTCTAGGAAGAACAAGGGCAGACACATGGGGACACCACCAGGTGTGGGAAAAAAAACAGATTTCTGAATTTTATTTCAATATCACTCATATACTGTGAAACAGGCAGTGTGTGTGAGTAAGAGTGTGGCTGGTCTAATTAAACTGAAGACAGTTAGACTGTAAGGGTCAAAACATCAATAGAGAGTAAATGTGAAAGAAAGTAGTTGAAGTGGAAACAAACGGACTGTCAGGGGCAACTTGAATTGGAATTATATTAGGCAGATAAGGGAAGAGATTTAAAGTTAATTGTTGTATTTTTAAAAAACCATATACAATTAGGAGATCGTAAATGGGTGAAACAAAGGAGTAAGTTAAGTTTTATAAAACATTAACCCATAAAGTACCATGAAAGATCGGTCAAGTCTGGGAAAAAATACTTTTTAAAGGACAATAAAGCAGAAGTTCAATGGGGGAAAGTATTTAAAGATTGAAGATTATTAGAGTTTGGCTATGAGGTCTTGTGTGCTGGAGATAGACCGCTGAATAACAGTTATCACTACCCTCAAAGAAACGTGTTTGTGTTAGCAAGGTTGTTGAAACAAACTGTGGTCTCAATCTTGAATAAGAGGAAATGAAACATTGGCATAATATTTCCCGGAGAACAGCAGTGTATTGGGTTGTTATAGTACTGAAATTTTTATAGATTAAAAAAAATTGAGGATTGTTGCTGTCAAAAAGAGATTTAGCTCTGAGTTTATTTAAGCCAAACATTTTTCAGAAATGCTTGTAAAAGTACAGTTAGCTGTGTAAAGCTTTTCTTGTGTTTTAATTGTTCTTTTCTTCCTTCTTGGTTTTAAAAAATGTTTAAAATTAATATTTACAATCATCACAAGTGGTCTGAAATGTATTTTTCTTGATTTCAGGTACCTCCTCATAATATACAAATTGCAAAACTGTTGAGGCAGCTTGTTCCAAGTTTCCCTTTGGGATTTGGGCAGCCTGACACTTACCATCGGTCATGCCATAATAACTACCTGGAAATTCCCCTCCAAGCCATTCATTATCTTGACTTGGACATATATTGCTGTTCATTTACTGTCTTTGAGTCAAAAATCTGGAACTCTCTTCCTAACAGCACTGTGGATGTACCTATACCACATGGACTGCAAGAGTTCAAGAAGGCAGCTCACCATCACTTTCTCAAGGGCAATTAGGGATGAGCAATAAATGCTGGCCTACCCTGCGACGTTCACATCCCATGAATTAATAATATAAAGCATTGACTTTAATGTTCACCAGTATGAAATATAGGGATTGAGTGGTGCAATAATTCTCCATACAGCTTGTTCTTTCATTTCTGCTTCCTATGTCAGTTATGACTGAATTTGTCGCACTCTCACCTGGAGTTAGAAGGTTGTGGGTTCAAGTCTCACTCCAGGACTTGAGCACAGAAATCAAAGCTGACTTTCTAATGCAGTTCAGAGGGTGTGCTGGACTGTTCAAGGTATAGTCTTAAAAATAAGATGTTAAACTGATGTGTGAGGCAATTTTTGTATGTAGAGGGTGGTGAGTGCCTGGAACCCGTTGCCTGGGGAGGTTGTGGAAGCAGATGCATTAACGACGTTCAAATGGCATCTTGACAAATACATGGACAGGATGGGTATAGAGTGATACAGCACAAGGAAGTGCTGAGGGTTTTATCCAAGGTTGGCATCATGACCGGTACAGGCTTGGAGGGCTGAAGGACCTGTTCTTCTGCTGTATTGTTCTTTGGCTCCCCGCCTGCCCCCTCAATGTGGATGTAAAATATCCCTTAGCACTATTTCAAAGAAGAGTTGGAGAGTTATCCCCGGTGTCCTGGCCAATATCTAGCCCACAATTGGCATCACAAAAACAGATGCTCTGATCATTATCACATTGCTTTTGAGGGTCCTTGCCATATGTATTTCAGGTGACTGTATTTCCTACATCACAACAGTGGCTACAGTACTTCATTGGTGTAAAACAGTTTGTGATGTCCAGTGGTCATGAAAGGCCTTTTTGAAAGTTGGGTTTGAATTCAGCCCTGACTAAAGGAATTAAAAGTCTCTTTAAGCTGGCTTTGTGGAATCTACATGCAATGAGTTCTCAACACAGATTTGCTATCGGACACAAAGTAGAACTCCGGGTGATTGGGAATTAAGAAATAGTTGGATGGATTCTTCAAAAATTGGGGCCAAGGAATGTAGCTGGGAGAGATATGTTTTTTAAAAAATAAACATTTTATTGAGGTATTTTTGGGTATTATAACAACACAATAAACAATGTACATGAAACTATAAACATAGTGCAAAAGCCGTCTCCCTCCCTTGCAGGTCCCACCTTGATTAACCCCCTACTCTAAGCTCAACTAACCCCCCCCCCCTTCTGCTGACGATTAATTTTCTGCGAAGAAGTCGATGAACGGTTGCCACCTCCGGGCGAACCCCAACAGTGACCCTCTCAAGGCGAACTTGATTTTCTCCAAACAGAGAAAGCTAGCCATGTCCGATAGCCAGGTCTCTGGCTTCGGGCGCTTTGAGTCCCTCCAAGCTAATAGTATCCGTCTCCAGGCTACCAGGGAAGCAAAGGTCAGAACGTATGCCTCTTTCTCCTCCTGGATTCCCGGGTCTTCCGACACCCCGAAAACCGCCACCTCTGGACTCAGCGCCACCCTTGTTTTTAACACCGTGGACATGACATCTGCAAACCTCTGCCAAAATCCCCTAAGCTTCGCACATGTCCAGAACTCGTGGACATGGTTCGCTGGTCCTCCCGCACATTTTGCATACCTGTTTTCCACCCCAAAGAATCTGCTCATCCGGGCCACTGTCATGTGAGCCCGGTAAACGACCTTAAATTGTATCAGGCTGAGCCTGGCACATGTTGTGGACGCGTTGACTCTACTCAACGCGTCCGCCCATAGACCATCCACTATCTCTCCTCCAAGCTCCTCCTCCCACTTGTGCTTCAGCTACTCGGTCTGCGTCTCCTCTGAACCCATAAGTTCCTTGTAAATGTCCTATCCACCCTCTGGAAACTACCCTGTTCTCAATCCCCCTAAGCGGTAGGAGCGGGAAGGTTGACACCTGTTTACGTAGGAAGTCCCGCACCTGCAGATACCGGAATTTGTTCGCCTCGTCAACCCAAACTTCTCCTCCAGCGCCCTCATACTCGTAAAGCTCCCCTCTATACATATCCTCTCAATCCCTGCTCTCCGCCATATTCGGAACCCCCCATCCTGGTGATCATTACAGATTGGGGACTAGACCGATGCTCCCTCTGCTCCCACATGTCTCCTCCATTGCCCAAGACTCTCAGGGCAGCCACCACCACGGGGCTGGTGGAGTACCATGCCGGCGGGAACGGCAGAGACGCAGTTACCAACGCCCCAGACTGGTGCCCTTGCATGAAGCTGCCTCCATACGCTCCCATGCCGACCCCTCCCCCACCACCACTACATGGCTATATTCGCCGCCCAGTAATAGTTATTAAAAGTTGGCAGCGCCAGCCCGCCCTCTCCCCGACTCCGCTCAAGCATTAGCTTCCTTACCCGCAGGGTCTTGCCTGCCCAAACAAAGCCAGAGATCACTTTGCTGACCCGTTTAAAAAAAGACCGCGGAATAAAGATGGGGAGACATTGAAACACGAACAGGAATCTCGGGAGGACCGTCATCTTCACCGTCTGCACCCTCCCAGCTAATGACAACGGGAGCACGTCCCATCTCCGAAAATCGTCCTTCATTTGGTCTACAAGCCGGACCAGATTTAATTTATGCAGCCGGTCCCATTCCCACACCACTTGACTGTCTAGGTTGGGAGAGATATATTTAAGAGGCCTGTATGTGCTCAATGTTATGTGTTATGTGGATACTCATGCTAAAGCTTATTTGGGAACACATATTTGGGATGCGCTAAGTGGAGATTCAAATTGCATTCTACTCCATGTTACCCTTAACCAGGTGTGCTTAATATACCACATTCAAGGGAGTATCTGGTCTGTGCTAGATCTCATTTAGAAATGCTTGACTGTGACACTGTAGAAGAATTACGCATTTTAAAAATATAAATTTTCAGGGCTTGGGCATTTTGGGCAAACTGACAGTTATTGCCCATCCACAGTTTCCCTGGTTTATGCAACTGAGTAACCTGCTAGGTCACTTTAGAGGACATTAAAGGTCAACATGTCGTGAAAGGCTGGATTCACATCTAGACCATACCAGGTAAGGATAGCAGGTTATTTGTTTTAAATGGCAATCTTCTTGATCATTTTTATGTATACCAACTTTTAAGTTCTAGTTTTATGTACATTTAAATTGAATTCAAGCTCTCGTAGTGTCACCTCGGATTAATAGTTACATTCTCTGGATTATTGGGTCAGTATATAACAAGTATACTACAATGCAGTATTGTATTGTACAGGGCAGCACTGTAGCATAGTTTCTTCACAGTTCCAGGGTCCCAGGTTCGATTCCTGGCTTGGGTCACTGTCTGTGTGGAGTTTGCACGTTCTCCCGTGTCTGTGTGGGTTTCCTCCGGGTGGTCTGGTTTCCTCCCACAGTCCAAAGATGTGCAGGTTAGGTGGATTGGCCAAGCTAAATTGCCCTTCATGTCCAAAAAGGTGGGGTGACGTTACTGGGATAGGGTGGGGGTGTGGGCTTGGGTAGGGTGCTCTTTCCAAGGGCCGGTGCAGATTCAATGGGCCGAATGGCCTCCTTCTGCACCGTAAATTCTATGATTCTAAATTCTATGATTCTATGAAACTCATGTTGCATATACGTGACCTGCTAGTACAGCTATACAATACAATAAGTGTTTTACTCGACAACAGTGCTATGTGTCTCAGTTCAGCTCTAAAAGTCACAAGTATAATTCCTCAGAAGTAATATATTGCAGTGGTTTTCTTTGTGATAGATAACAAGACAGATGACGGGGAAAGAGAAGGATGCCAAAGGAATCCCATTTTTAAAGCATCATCATTCACAAGAGAATTCTGTCTGAGGTTAGGAACCAGAGGAATTTTCCATTCCAGAGTTTTACGGGTCATTTTGTTTTCTTTTTTTTTTATTCGTTCTTGGGATGTGGGCATTACTGACTGGGCCAGCATTTGTTACCTCTCCTTAATTGCCCTTGAACTGAGTGGCTTGCTATGCCATTTCAGTGAAAGGCAGTTAAGACTCAACCGCATCGCTGTGTGGGTCTGGAGCCAGACCGCGTAAGGAGGGCAGATTTCCTTCCCTGAAGGACATTAGATTGTTGTAAAGACCCATCTGGTTCACTAATGTCCTTTAGGGAAGGAGATCTGCCATCCTTACTCGGTCTGGCCTACATGTGACTCCAGATACACAATGTGGTTGATTCTTAAATGCCCTCTGAAACAGCCTAGCAAGCCATTCAGTTCAAGGGCAATTGGGGATTGGCAAAAAATGGTGGCCTAGTCAGCGACGTCCACATCCCATAAAAAAAATAAAATATTAAGAGCATAAAAGGTAGCATGCGTGTCCACAACCTGCAAAGAATTCTGACACATGTAAATGGATGGTGACACATTCCACTTTTTATGTGGCATTTTCGACCTGATGTGGCGCTCAGTGGTCCGTCAGGTCCCTCCTTCTGCCAGATGTCCCATTGTCTGCTTCCGTTCTATAATGCCTCGAACCATTTCATTACAGTGCTCAAACTATTCTGTGTAGTATCGAGGTGAGCGAAGCCTTTGCCTCAAAGAAAGTTGTGGTTCCGCTCGATATATCTGAGACCTATTCAGAGGTTCATATAATGTTCCCTTATGAGTTTAGAACCTGGAGGTTGCTTTAGTCCCCCAATACTTCTGCATGGTCGAGTGCTCAATGTCGATCTTACTGGATTCAAAGACGATGCACATGGAGACGGTACATCCTTCACTGGCCTCCATATAATTTCTGTCAGCCTTGAATGAGCTTTATTTATGGACCCAAACTTGGACCTCTTGTGTTTGCCTGCAGCATTATCTCAAGTCTGTGTTTATATCTGAACATCACCCTCAATTTCAGTCATCACTTTCCAACCTTCATGATTTAAAGCTGACAGATGTTGATCCTTGCAATTCCTGCTAGATGATCATTAAAACTGCATGAGTTAGGTGATTTCTGCAGAGGCCCCAGATGCCTGATCTGGACATAGGAGGATGCAGGGCTGGTCCAGAAAGCCTGGATAGTGTCTCATCACATTAACCCTCTGACAACTCTGACATGGTCAACTGGCATGGTAATGTGCACCTTACCATTGCATCGGTGTGCAGGGTTCCATGTGCTTTGGTCAGCCTGCTGGAATTAAAATGCGATGGTCTCAAGTGGGACCAGAGCGAGTCTCCGAGACATTTGATATGTGCTCTTTATTATCAACGATTGAGGTCCTTAAGGCTCGGATGGTACGTCATAATTTCCTTTCAGACCCACAAATGCCATGACTAGGGAGCATGAGAAATTAGGAGCCTCAAAACAGAGGTATGGTCGAATGCTAAACAGATATCAGACTATGGTGTTCCTGAAGGTTTTGCGGTCCACAGAAAGGTGAGTAGAACTGCGGTCTTGCATCCACTACTGAGAATTACGGGTGACTGTGTACCGAAGAAATATCTATGTTGGGGATGGAGTAGAATGATGAGGCTTGAACACTTGCCTTGCCTACGTATGCGAACAACATGCACTGCCGATTCAGAATTGATCTCAAATATGAAGGTGAGAACCACTGAGTGATGATTGTCCTCCGTAAGGCACCTTGCCAGGCTGCAGGCTTACTGCCATATGAGCACGGAGGATTGCAGTGCTGCTTCTGCCTCTTGAAGGCTACCATAGGCTTTGGAATGTTGGTGAGATGTTTGAAGAGGCTGCAGACAAAACACCATTTTGCTGTTATTGTCCCATAACAGAAAGATGACATGCGGGCTGCTGTACCTTCCGGGGATGAGGTCTTTGTGATGCAAGATTACAACTCCTTATTCAGAGGTGGATGTGCCGCATTGACCTGATTAGGAGCACAACCAAAGTGGTAAGTTCGACCCAGCAGGGAGGACACTGGGGAAAGAGGTTCGTCTGAGCTAATCGTCATCATCCTCCTGGAACCTGGTGGCTATAAGCCTGTCATGTGCACTCCTGCCTCGTCTGTCCCATGCCAAGCCCTTTCTCTGGAGCCATAGTATCCTCATCTTCATTGAGCTCAACCCTTTCAACATCCTCTGGAGGAAACATTCAGCTCCTCAATCTCTCCATCTGGCAACTCATCTCCTCTGTGCAGCAGCAGGTTGTTTAGAACACAGCATGCCATGATGATGGGAGAGACCCTCTGGGGAGAATACTGGAGAGCGTAAGTTGAACTGTCCAAACAAGATCGGGGGCATTTTTCAAAGGGGAACAGTGAACTAGTCAACTCCTGCTCATTAATTTCATTTGTTTGTAGGATCTTACTGTGCACAAACTGCCTGCTGCATTTACCTGTAGAACAGTGACTGCGCCTCATCGCATCTTCGGGAAGGCAATAGTCCACCCAATAAATGAGCGTGTTGCAGCATGAGCAGCATTATCCCTCTCCACTGAGTCATTTTGTGGCTGCCGAGCAGGCATCATCAACCACGTCCTTTGCAGGTAGTCTTTGTCACGAAAGAGCTAACCCTGGATGCAATGAGGGCCCTTGATATTCTGTGGCATCTGCATATGATTCAAGATGTACAAGTAATGGGAGTTCATGTTAAGTTCAGACGGCGTCTCAGTAATAAAAACTGGAAAACTTCTTCAATTCAAATTTTGTGTTCTAAAATCACTTCTCATCCAACCCCAGAATGCCACCTGTATCCCCTTTATATATATATATATATATATATATATGTGCAGTCTATCAAACAATCAGTGTGATCTAATAAACTATAGCTCCAATTTTGAATGAAACATTGGGAAATATTAACTCTTTCCTAATAGTTTCCAGGATATCTCGCACAAACCTGCATTACCTGCTTCTGGTGGTAGCAGACCAGCTGCACACTGAGTGTATGGAATACTTTCTCATTGACAAACTAGTGGCTGTTCTCAGGGAGCTCTTAAAGCAACATATGTATAGTCAATGGCACCCCTAACCTGTGGGAATTCAGAGATCACTCCAAATCCCACTTCACTTACAGCCTAGCTAGTTTCATCCAAGGAGAACTGAATGTAATCATGCACCTTGTTAAATAGGGCATCTATAACCTTTCAAATGTATTTATGTGCAGATGCATGAGAAATCCTGCCGAGGTCCCCATTGGAGCACTGCGAAGACACATGCGAAGAAGTTCAGAGCGGTCATCACTTTTAGAGTCACTGGCAGTGAGTAGCCTCCCAGTCCCTACGATGTCAACTCCTCCCAGCGAATGTGGCAGATGTGAAATATCACATCCACAGACATGCAAAGGCATCTACTGCAGTGTCCCTTGCTTATCTGGAGGTATGAAAAGGTGTCATCTGTACATCCTTAGTCTTTCCAGATGTCTCCAATCAATGGCTCTGTCTGCCTCAGCTTCTGGGTCTTGAGGGAGCCCCGCGCACCCTTGTTCAACAAGGTGAGATTCTTCCCTTATTCTAGCCTGGCGCAACAGGCCCTTCAATCTCCTTCTTGGCTGAATGCCAGGATGAAGGCAAATAGTCTGCTCCATCCATGAGGCACTTTGTGCTCGCGTTTACAGAAATATTTAACAGAAACATCTGCAGTCTGTATCAAGCCACCAACCTCTAAAACCAGCATGTGTGAAGGAAGCACACCATGCACACCACGCTAGGAAGGACTAACACAGGAATTACAACCCTCTATCTCCCTGGATTGGGACCAGGACAGTCTTGACAAGCACAGCCCTCTAAATTGTGACACAATTGCCCAGGGTTCGGTCTGTTTTCTGGCCCCAAATACTTGTCCTGCCAAGGAATGTCACTGCTTTCTGGCTTTTGAAATATTCAGCGTGTTATTTAATGTATTTAATCTAATTCATGGGGTCACGGCTAGTGAACAAGCTTGATTTCAATCTTGCCGCCCAGTGGCCCACTCACTGACCCAGGTTGCCCATCACTGCTCTAGCCCCATCTCCTGGTGCACTTTTGCGTTTATACACTCTGTCCCTTCCTGCCACACACAGATTATCAATTCCATTATTACTACCTTGCTCTCTTACCTTGTTCTCTCCCTTTAATTTACCACACCTTCCCTCATTTGATCCCCCTCCCTCCCACTATTTACTTTAAAGACCTCTACTGCCCTCCTTATACAACTCTCCAGAACACTGGTCCCAGCACTGTTCAGGTGAAGACCGACCAAACGGTACAGCTCCCACTTTCCTCAGTACTGGTGCCAGTGCCCAATAAATCAAAACCCATTTCTCCCACACCAATCTTTGAGCCATGAATCTCTCAAATTCTTATTTACACTACTCCAATTTGCTCATCGTGCATGTAATAACATTGAGGTTAAAAAATAGTTTATCCAGTCACTGGGTCTTGCAAATTAGTTTGCCTCAGATCACACAGGTGTCCACAAGCTCTCATTTTCCAGCTGCAACATATCACCTGCCCTATCGCTAAAGCATTTAATTATTTTACCAATTACATTTTAATTTTTAAAAAAATATTTTTATTAAGGCATTTGTATATACAATAAATACAAACAAATCAAGAGCAAGAATAAACAGGGATATCATAATAAATAAATAACTAGCTAATCAACACCCCAGTCCCCCCTGCCATTTCCCACCTCCCGCCTTGCCTTCTCCATTTTAACCCCTTTAGCTCTACCCCCTCCCTCTTACCCCGCTGACGCCTCAATTCTCCTTGAAGAAATCAATGAACGGCTTCCACCTGGGGCAAACCCATCAACCGGTCCATTAAGGCAAACTCGATTCTCTCCAACATTAGGAACTCCACCATGTCGCACACGCGCACCCCCCCAGTTTCGGTGGCTCCGGATCCCTCCATTCCAACAAAATCTGTCTCCAGGCTACAAGGGAGGTAAATGCCAAGACATCGGCCCCTCTCACCCCCTGGACTCCGGGTCTCGCAACACTCCAAATATAACCACTTCTAGGCTCGGCACCACCTTCATCTTCAACACCTCGGACATTACTTCCGCAAATCCCTGCCAGAACCCCTTCAGTCTCCCCCCCCCCCCCCCCCCCCCCCCCCCCACCACCACCGCCAAATCCTTTCCTCGATAGTACTTTATCCTACAAGCCTGAGGGCAGAAAACTGGAAAAGGACGGCACCTGCTTCTTCACAATGCCTTGACATGTAAGTATCTGGACCCATTCCCACTGGGCAGCTCATATTCCTCCTCCAAGTTCTCTAAGCTGCCCCCCACAAACAAGTCCCCAAACCCACAATCCCTGCCTATCGCCATCCCCGAAACCGTGTGTCAAGCCCCCCCAGTGCAAAGCTGTGGTTGTCGCAAATCGGTGCCCACACTGAGGCACCTTCCAACCTCGGATGCTGCCGACACTGCCCCCATACTCATAGGGTCACCACCACCATTGGGCCGTGCAGTACTTGGCCAGTAAGAACGGGCGAGGCACCATCAATAATGTCCCTAAACTCGTATCCCTGCAAGAGGCCGCCTACATCCTCGCCATGCTGATCCCTCCCCCACTACCCACTTCCTCACCATAGCGATGTTTGCTGCCCAGTAATAATACATTATGTTTGGCAATGCCAACCCCCCCCCCACCACCGTTCCAACAGCACCTTCATACTTGTGACAATAAATTATTATAATTAAGAGCAGCACGATAGCATAGTGGTTAGCACAGTTGCTTCACAGCTCCAGGGTCCCAGGTTCAATTCCTGGCTTGGGTCACTGTCTGTGCGGAGTCTGCATGTTCGCCCCGTGTGTTTCCACCGGGTGCTCCGGTTTCCTCCCACAGTCCAAAGATGTGCGGGTTAGATGGAATGGCCATGCTAAGTTATCCTTAGTGTCCAAAAAGGTTAACCGGGGTTACTGGGATAGGCGAAGGTGCGGGCTTGGGTGGGGTGCTCTTTCCAAGGGCCGGTGCGGACTCCTTCAGCACTGTAGATTCTATGATTAGAACATAGAACATAGAACAGTACAGCACAGAACAGGCCCTTCGGCCCTCGATGTTGTGCCGAGCATTGTCAGAAACCAAGATCCAGCTATCCCACTCCCTGTCATTCTGCTGTGCTCCATGTGCCGATCCAATAACCGCTTGAAAGTTCCTAAAGTGTCCGACTCCACTATCACAGCAGGCAGTCCATTCCACACCCTAACCACTCTCTGAGTAAAGAACCTACCTCGGACATCCCTCCTATATCTCCCACCCTGAACCTTATAGTTATGCCCCCTTGTAACAGCTGCATCCACCTGAGGAAATAGGTCTCTGAACGTCTACTCTATCTATCCCCTGCATCATCTTATAAACCTCTATTAAGTCACTTCTCATCCTCTTCCGCTCCAAAGAGAAAAGCCCTAGCTCCCTCAACCTTTCCTCATAAGACCCATCCTGCAAACCAGGCAGCATCCTGGTAAATCTCCTTTGCACACTTTCCAATGCTTCCACATCCTTCCTATAGTGAGGTGACCAGAACTGCACACAATACTCCAAATGTGGTCTCACCAGGGTCATGTACAGTTGCAGCATAACCCCACGGCTCTTAAACTCAAGTCCCCTGAATAAACGCTAACACACTGTAGGCCTTCTTCACGGCTCTATCCACTTGAGTGGCAACCTTCAGAGATCTGTGGACATGAACCCCAAGATCTCTCTGTTCCTGCACATTCTTCAGAACCCTGCCGTTGACCCTGTAATCCACATTCAAATTTTTTCTACCAAAATGAATCACCTTGCACTTATCAGGGTTAAACTCCATCTGCCATTTTGCTGCCCAGCTCTGCATCCTATCAATGTCTCTTTGCAGCCTACAACAGCCCTCCACCTCATCCACTACTCCACCAATCTTGGTGTCATCAGCAAATTTACTGACCCACCCTTCAGCCCCCCTCCTCCAAGTCATTGATAAAAATCACAAATAGCAGAGGACCCAGCACTGATCCCTGTGGTACACCGCTGGTAACTGGTCTCCAGTTTGAAAATTTTCCATCCACCACCACTCTGTATTCTATCGGGATTAACGCGCGGGGTTTTCCCTGCTCACACAAACCCGAGGTCAAAATGTTGACTTTCTGAAAGAATGATTTTGGGCCGAAGATTAGAAGTTCCTGGAAGACAAATAAGAGCCTTGACAGCGCCTTCATTTTCACTATCTGCACCCACCCCACCAGCGACAGTGCTACACATACCACCTCTCAAAATCCCCTCTCATCTGTTCCACCATAGAACATAGAATATACAATGCAGAAGGAGGCCATTCGGCCCATCGAGTCTGCACTGACCCATTTAAGCCCTCACTTCCACCCTATCCCCATAACCCAATAACCCCTCCCAACCTTTTTGGACAATCCACCTAACCTGTACGTCTTTGGACTGTGGGAGGAAACCGGAGCACCAGGAGGAAACCCACGCAGACATGGGGAGAACGTGCAGACTCCGCACAGAAGTGACCCAGCGGGGAATCGAACCTGGGACCCTGGCACTGTGAAGCCACAGTGCTAGCCACGTGTGCTACCGTGCGGCCCAACCGAGCCAAATTCAACTTATGAATCTGCTCCCATCCCCATGCCACCTGGATGCCCAAGTATGTGAAGTTCACCCACACCACCTTGAACAGCAGCTCTCCCAACCTCCTCTCCTACACCCTGGTCTCAATCGGGAACACCACTCTCTTCCCCAAGTTTAGCTTATATCCGGAAAACCGGCCAAACTCCTCCAGAATGCTCATGATTCCCCCAATACCTCCCAGTGAGTCTGAAATATACAGCAGCAGGTCGCCCACATACAATCCCTCTCCAACTCAACGCTCTAAGCGCCATTGCCAGTGGCTCTATTGCCAAGGCAAAAAGCAACAGGGAGAGTGGGCATCCCTGGCTTGACCCATGATGTAACCCAAAGTACCGCAAGCTCACCCGGTTCGTCCGCACACTTGCTACCGGCGCGTTGTATAGCAGCCTGACCAACCCACAAACCTCTGCCTGAATCCAAACGTCCTAACACTTCCCACAGATACTCCCACTCCACCCAATCGAAAGCCTTCTCTGCATCCACTGCCACTGCCACATCCTGGCCCTCCGGGGCATCATTATCGCGTTCAATAACCTCCTAACATTTGCCGACAATTGCCTCCCTTTACAAACCCCGTCTGGTCTTCCTCTATCACCCCGGCACACAGTCCTCGATGCGCGAGACCAGGATCTTAGCATCCATATTTGATAAAGACATTGAGCAATAGGACCCACACTGCTCTGGATCTTTATCTTTCTTCAGTATTAGGGATATGGACGCCTGTGACAATGTAGGGCTCATGAAATGCCCTCACCAGCAGAGGCCCCAGGTCCCCCCAAATTCCAGCGTGAACCCATCCGGGCCCGGGGCCTTCCCTACCTGCATTGCCCCCATACTCTCCATCACCTCCACCAGTCCAATGGGGCCCCCAGCCCCTCCACCAGTTCCTCCTCAACCTTGGGGAACTCTAACCCATTCAGGAACTGCAACATTCCTCTCCTCTCTCCCCCCCCCCCCCCCCCCCCCCACCTAGTCTGATCCCCAATCTTCAGTTGTGTCTCATGTAAAAAAAAAACACATCCAGTTTCAAATTCCTCAAGTGCGCGAACACACACAACCATTTTACTGGCCCATTCAGTCCTCTCACATTCCACATGACCAACCTGAGCCCGCCCCCCCCCCCCACAAACATATCCCCCACCCCGAACACCTCCATGGAACAAAAAACAAAGAAACAGAAAAAAGGCGCACTCACCCTCGACGCTCCCCAAGCATCCTGCCACCAAACCCAACAAAACATCTCACAGAAGAAAAGTTTTCAAACAACCGTCAAAACAAAAGCCAGAAAAAGCAAACATTGCCTCACACCTTCTCCAAAGTTCAATGTCCTCCTTCTCCTACCAATCCATTGTCTCTCAAAAAATCCATCACCTCCTCTGGCATTCCGAAATAATGCTCTTGGCTGTTAAAGGTCACCCGGAGGCAGGCTGGGTACAGCAACCCGAACTTCACCCCCTTCTTAAAGAGGCAGCCTTCACCCGGTTAAACCTAGCCAGGTCCGCACCCAGGTTCTGGTACACCAGAGGCTCATTCCCTTCCCAGGTGCACCTCATCTGCCTCCCGCCCATCTCAATATCTTTTCTTTATCTAGGAACCAATGGTGAAGCACCACCATCGCCCTCGGTGGCTTGTTCGTCTACGGCTTCCTCATCAGCACCCTGTGCGCACGGTCAACCTCCAGGGGCCGGTCAAAGGCCTCCTCACCCATCAATTTCTCCAGTAACTTGGCAACATACATGCTGGCGCCCGGTCTCTTGATACCTTCAAGCATCCCAACAACTCTGTCCCCTGGAGTGATTCTTCACGTCCTCCACCTTCTCCTTCAACCGCTTCTGAGCCTCCCACGTCACACCTATCTTGGCCGCCATCGAGGCAAGCTGCGCCTCGTGCTCCCCCAACATCTCCACTTTCTGAATAGCCTAGCCCTGGGACTCCAACCTCTGTTCCATGCGGTCAATTCTGCTTTCAGTGGTTCCACCACCCTGACTAGGTTTTCTTGGGCTTCCCTCCTCTGCCGGCTGAACTTCCCATTCAAGAAGTCCACCAGTTGCTCAATCGATCATTGGGCGGGCAGGACACGCCCTTTACCCTCTGCCATCTTGACCTGTGGCACACGAAGATTCTCTTGCTCCAACTGGTCCCTTCTTTTCGCCCCACTTCTGGTCCGTGGATCCATCCACCAGCCCCACCAGTGAAGTTTCATTTTCTCCAGTCACCCCTGCACCTTTTTTCACCAAAACGTCCATCCTACCAGCGGGGAAAAGGTCCGAAAAAACTGCCTCAAGCGGGAGCTGCCAATATTAACTCCAATGGCTGCCACCAGAGATCGATTCCCAAGGCCTCTTATAGATCTCATGTCAATTTAATGCAAACTCATGACCTCCTACCCACTCCCAATGAAATCACATAGCTTTAAATTGAGGGGAGATAGATAAAACACAGATGTCAGAGGTAGGTTCTTTACTCAGAGAGTAGTAAGGGCGTGGAATGCCCTGCCTGCAACAGGAGTGGACTCGCCAACACTAAGGACATTCAAATGGTCATTGGATAGACATATGGACGATAAGGGAATAGTGTAGATGTGCTTTAGAGTGGTTTCACAGGTCGGCGCAACATCGAGGGCCGAAGGGTCTGTACTGCGCTGTAATGTCTATGTTCTATGTTCTAACTCATGGCCCTTCCATGCTCATTTACCCAAAGTACACCATATACAGAACCAATTGAATTAAGGTAACAAAGTTGTGCGTGAAACTGGTTAGAGAAAGAAAATACCCATTCATAATTCTTGGGGAAAAAACTGATATTCCTATACTTCTATAAGTGTTGATCAAATGGACCATTAATGCACCAGTAACGGAAGTTTTAAACATTTCACAGCTCTTAGCCGTATGCAAATAAACATCGAGACATTGGCAAGAAATCACAGAAAAAATACCTTACACAAATATTAGTCAAGCAGTCAAGAGTTCTCAGAGCCCAGTCTCTTCAAAGGATTACCTCTGAGAGTCCTATTTTTGTAGCTGAGTGCTGACAATGATGGACACCTCTCCCGGGAGCCTGCAAGCAACCCCAAAGTTTCTGCTTTCCAGGTTCCCTGAGTAGCAACTACCCCACCCGCTGCTGGTTGAATTCCAGCAGTGGCGGGATGAGACCCTCAAGTGGGCATTAATTACCCACTTAAGGGCCTCAATTGGTGAAGAGGTGGGATGGCTGTCCATAAATCGCCCGTCAGATCCATAATTGGAGCAGAGACGGAACGCAGCAGGTTCCCCAGTCTCCCAATTGACTAAATCCCCTCCCTGCCTCCAAACTTGCCTCAGGAAGTCATTAAATTCTACCCATAGTATTTAATGCACTGTAACAAAAGTGTGATTATCTTGGTGCAAGCTACTTACTGTTTGTAAAAGGGATATTCGTTCCGAGTCCAATGCACGTACACGATCGCGTAATGCCAGGATTTCTTCATCCAGTTTGTTATTCTGTTCTTTGGCTTTATCTAGTTCTCCGAGGTCTGTGAAAAAAACAAGAAGATTTGAATCTTTTTCACTCTTCTCTTCTACAGACCCTTTCGGTTCTCCAGGCGTGTTCTCTTCCATAGGCTTGTTCTCTTCTACAGGAAATTCCTTCTGGTCTAAAAGCAATCCCTTCTCTTTTGCAGCCAATTTCTTCTGCTTTTTACTGGACTTTTTTTGTTTTCCAGGCACTTTCTCCTCTTTTGCAGGCTGTTCTTTTTTGTCTAAATCTGGACTCTCCATGATTCTACTAGGGGTTTCACATTGCTCCAAATACACACATTAGTGCGTCAGGGAAAGAGTAGGATATCAAGGTGCATCTTCTCGATCATCATTAGCCTGATGGTTGCCTTCAGCCATATGGCCTTGGGCAGTCAACACTCAACACGCTGTTGTTTCAAAAGCCCTTGCTGCCTTCAACTAACACAGTAACATGCAGCTGTGAGGTCATGCTTTATGATGCAAAAGTGTTCTTTCGCCTTTCTTTGAACACTGGTTACTTTCAGGCTGGGTCCTCCAAACACAGAACAGTTGAGTGATTGTGGGCACATAATGTTGCTGTGTGTATCTGGCTAATGGGCACTTCCCAAATTAAGAGTTTATCACACAAAGCCTTGAGAAAACTACATCGGCGCCAGGATTTATTTTTTTAAATGGTGAGTGCCCTTTTACTCGTCTGACTTGATGATGGATCATGAACTCCACGTGACCACATAATTACACCATAAACAAAACCAATGAAGTCACTTTAATGACTTTTAATTTTTTTCCTGGAACAATTTCCCCTCTCATTTCTTTCCCTCTCCTGAAGGCAATGTGGCTTGTTGGGCTAAAGTTTTATAAACAAGGAGGATCAGGGTCCAAAGTTGAGCATAAAGAATCAAAGTCAGGAGACCAGGGCTCAAGGAGATCGGATCCCAGAGGCAGGTGTTAGGAGAGTTTGGAAGAGCTGGTTGAATCTTGTGGTGGCAGAGACTGGAGGCTTTGTAAAGGAGACCAGAAGGGCTGGGTGGCAGGGACGATGATGATCACAGGAGTTGGTGAAGGAGTTATGCTGGATCCAGCAGTCCTTTCTTCCCTTCACCTGTGGGATTTCCCAAGGTTGGAAAACTCAGCCAGCCAGAGTTAAATGTAAAATAATGGTTGGATGTGCGGTACACAGCCTCATTATAATACTTAAATTGCTAACCTACTTCCTGCAAGCTGGTTGATTGTTTGCCACTGTCCCAGTAGAAATGGGTGAGTCGGAGTTGGCATTCAGATTTCCACCAATTTAATGTCCTACCCAACCCAAAATCAACCATTTTTACGGACTAAAGTTTATCCAAGTATTACCAAGACATTTGATAGTGAAGGAAATCAAGCCAAGCTCAATATTGTTCAGAGCCAATAAACCTATACGCCTATCTTCCAGCAGATCTCACTAAATATCCACCTGGAGCAGGAAATCTGATTTTTATTCCTGCTTCCAGAATACTAAGGCATTGAAACTAACCACAGTGTCCTCACTACTGGTATTTTTACATAGAAAAAACCCCCATCAAAAACAATCATTTAAACCAGTCATTTTCAAAGTTGGGGTCGCGAGCCGCAGGTCGGTCGCGGGAGGGCCACAGCATTCTGAAAAACGGGAATTAATGCACAACGGCCGCAGCGGCCGGCATTTAAAAATGGTGGCTGCGGGCAGCTTTAAAAATGCAAGGCAGAGAGCAGGTCACGCGCATCGAACACTGACATCACGTGCTCCAGGCGCGATTGTGATCCCTCCATTTTGTCAGCAGCAAACAAGCAACAGGACTGAAAATTTTAAAATGGATCATTTTGTAACAAGGAAGAGATGGCCAGAGACACAAACAGGCCAGGATCTCACAACTAAACCTGGAGCGAGTGGCTCAGGAGAATCCACAGCCGGACAAAGCAGTGGTGGTGTGAGCTGTTTAGCAGTCCACAACGGGACAAAGCTGTGCTGGTGTGAGTCCAGGACCTCTGATGAACAACTCATACAGAAATGTAACATTGAATAACAAAACAAGTGAGATAATGAGGACCAAGTAGGCTAAAAAGTTAAGCAAAAATGGTGGGTGACGAATTTTGGACGGCGTGGGTTGTGAAAGTCAACCGGCACATATCAGCTGACGTGGGTCCCGAAGGTTGGTCGGTTGATAAAAATGGGTCCCCGGAAAAAAAGTTTGAAAAACCCTGATTTAAACTATCCTACCTAAACCATCTCTTTATTGGACTCATCATTGATTATTATATTTTCACGTTGAAGTCCATTGCAAATTAGTAGCAAGCATTGACTGGGTTTGGAGAATGAGGCTAGGAAATAGTGCCTCAATATTCCTCAAATTAGCTCAGTCGGTTGAAAACTAGAGTACACAAGAGTTCTCTTTAGATAAAGGACAACAGTTGACGTACACTGCTTTTAAATGTTTCATAAGATGAAGAATTCTAGAATCTCAACATATTTACACTGCATTATGAAGTAATGAGACTGAAGAGTTCTATAAAATTGAGAGAGCCAATGTAGGGACAAAGTATGCAAGATGAAATATTGGATGCTTATGATAAAGGGATGGCAATAATCATGGGTGATTTTAATTTAGATATAAACTGGAAAAATCAGATTGGCGTAGCAGCCTGGATGAGGAGTTCATACAATGCTTTTGAGATAGTTTCTTAGAGCAGCACACTCCAGAACACCCAGCGAGGAGGCTGTTTAGCACAGGGCTAAATCGCTGGCTTTGAAAGCAGACCAAGACAGGCCAGCAGCACGGTTCGATTCCCGTAACAGCCTCCCCGAACAGGCACTGGAATGTGGCGACTAGGGGCTTTTCACAGTAACTTCATTTGAAGCCTACTTGTGACAATAAGCGATTTTCATTTCATTTTCATATTGGACTTGATATTGTGTAATGTGACAGGATTAATTAATTACCTCAGAGTGAAGGTACCCCTAGGTAACAGCGAATATAATATGATTGAATGTGACGAAGATTAATATTTTAACCTTCAGTAAGGGCAATTATGTGGGCAATGAAAGCTGAGCTAGCTGCAGTGGAGGGGACACGAGGCTAGGGGATACAACAATAGAGCTGCTGTGGCAGATATTTAAGGAGTATTTCAGAATACTCAGGATAGGTATGTTCTGCCTATAAAGAAAAATTCTAAGGGGGTTCCACCATCCGCGATTAACTAAAGAAATCAAGGAAAGCTTGGATCTTAAGGAAAAAGCATACATCTGCACCAAGGTGAGTGGCAGGTCAGATGATTGGTCACAATATAACGAATGACAGAGAATAACTTAAAGGTTAATCAGGAGAACGAAACTGGAGTACGAAAGGAAGCTAGCTAGGAATGTAAAAACAGATAGCTAGAGTTTCTTATAGGTATTTAAAACGGAAAACGGTATGTAAAGCGAGTGTTGGTCCTCCAGAGGGCAACAATGGTGAGCAAATAGTAGATTAAAAGGAAATGGCAAATTAAATGAACAAATAATTTGCTTCTATCACCACTATAAAGGATACAAAATACATTCCAGTAATAGCTGTAAATCAAGAAGTGGAAAGGCGTGAGGAACTTGGTGAAATTACAATCATATGGGAAGTTGCACAGAGTGGATTGATGGACCTCCGGGCTGACACCTCTCCGAGACCAGATGGACTTGATCCCTAGGGTCTTAAAAGAGGTGGCTAATGATATAGTCAATGCATTGGTGTTGTTTCCAAAATTCACTCGATTCTGGAAAGGTTCCATCAGGCTGGAAAGTAGCAAACAAATCCCCCCCATTCAAGGAGGGAGGGTGGCAAAAACAGGACACCATAGCCCAGTTAACTTGACATCTGTTATGGGGAAAGCTGGAGCTGCTTGGGGCCTGCAGTGAAAGAGCCCTGCAGGCCACAGCGCAATGCAACTCTGCAAACTCAGTGAGACCACACGTCCAATGTTACTGCCCTGGTGGTTGGAAAGCAGGAAAGC
Source organism: Scyliorhinus torazame (assembly GCF_047496885.1). NCBI lineage: Eukaryota > Metazoa > Chordata > Chondrichthyes > Carcharhiniformes > Scyliorhinidae > Scyliorhinus > Scyliorhinus torazame. The sequence goes on from NC_092722.1 coordinate 39,474,260, forward strand.
CTAAAGGGCCCAGTAAAATTGACAGACTAGGGAGAAGGCAAGTGTCCGGGTCAGTCAATGGGATTTGGCAGCTCGGGTTCAGGGGTGGATTGGATTTGTGGTGGGGGGGGCAGGGGATAATTCAAGGGTGTCAGCTTCTGGGGGTGGAGTGAGGGGGGCAGGTATCTCTGGAATAAGAACCGGAAAGCAAGTTTTGACTTCTTCAACTCTAATTGTGTGTACTACAATCACTTCTCTAACTCCAGTGCCACCAGTATCCTTCATATATATTATATACATATATATATATAGAAAAAGCACATCTTTAAGTTTGATGTAAATTTCCAGAACACAAATGTATATATTTTTTACCACAATAAATGCACTCTATTCCCCTTATTTTTTTTTTTATTGCACCCTCACATACATTCTCTTCCTTTTTGGAAAATACAGCCCTCTTTAACAATTTCTAATAAATTCTTCGAGCTAGCCCATTTCTTCATCAGGCAGTCAGATATGGTAACTACCATCAACTCTTTTGATTTCATCAATCTCCTAGTTCTCTATGGTCTGTTTTAGGTTCACGATGTCAATTCGTAGTCTCTTTTCATTGATGCTTTTCGTAGAGTGGACATTCTCCCAAAGGGACTTATTGTCAATGTGGCACTCTATAGGTACTGTTCCCAAATGCCCTGTTCCATTCAAAATTTCAGTCAGGATCCTGGATATAAAAAGTGCCATATCTACCATCCCCACTAGGGCAAGTGTCCCCTCCTCTCCATGTACTTTTTAACTCTCATCGTATCTTTTTAATTTCCCATGCCAACGGGTAATATTTTCCTTTCTCTCTCCAAAAGAAAAAATTATAAATCCACCCGCACTTGGAAAGCCATCAGAGATTATGTGATGAATGTAGGAAACTTTTTGTTGCTGTAATGTCATTAAAAGAATTTAGGTTAAGCTATCCAGATTATATGTCTGCTAAAGTGGTAGCCATGATGTGGAGATGCCGGCGTTGGACTGGGGTGAGCAGAGTAAGAAGTCTTACAACACCAGGTTAAAGTCCAACTTTAATGAGGTATTCACCTGAGGAAGGAGCAGTGCTCTGAAAGCTAGTGATTTGAAACAAACCTGTTGGACTTTAAACTGGTGTTGTGAGACTTCTCACTGTGCTAAAGTGGTGATTAAGGAGTTAACAGCTCAGCAGGCAAGGGTAGCAGGGTGGCGCAGTGGTAGCACTACAGTCTCATGACGCTGAGGTCCCAGGTTTGATCCTGGCTCGGGGTCACTGTCCGTGTGGAGTTTGCACATTCTCCCCATGTTTGCGTGGGTTTTGCCGCCACAACCCAAAGATGTGAAAGGTAGGTGGATTGAACACGCTAAATTGCCCCTTAATTGGAAAAAAATGAATTGGGTACTCTAAATTTATTTTTAAAAAGCTCAGCAGGCTGTCATGTCACTCATGGGTGGGTCTGTTCTCAGTTTAGTTTTTCAGCCTTGTTCTGCGTCTGTTTTTTGTTTCATTTTCATTTTAGAGTTCTGCTCTGGGTTCAGAAGAAAGGAGTTAAAGTTCTCAGACTAACGTCTTAAAGCTTCTCTCCAAGGACTTTGTGAATAAATCTGTAAGCCATTAGATGTTAACTGTATTAATAAGCGGCATTTGACCTGTATGTGGATTTTGCTTGATTGAAATTTTAGAAGTAGATGGGAAAGTAAGCTTAAATAACTTTCTTTATTTTTTTTTTTTAAGAACTATTGTATCCAATTAATTATAAGCTACAGCGCTGGGCTGAGAGGTGGCAAATGGAGTTTAATGCAGAAAAGTGTGAAGTGATTCATTTTGGAAGGAATAACAGGAAGACTGAGTACTGGGCTAATGGTAAGATTCTTAGTAAGGAGTCTTACAACACCAGGTTAAAGTCCAACAGGTTTGTTTCGATCTCACTAGCTGCTCCTTCCTCAGGTGAATGAAGAGGTATGTTCCAGAAACATATATATATATAAACAGATTCAAAGATGCCAGACAATGCTTGGAATACGAGCATTAGCAGTTGATTAAATCTTTACAGATCCAGAGATGGGGTAACCCCAGGTTAAAGAGGTGTGAATTGTGTCAAGCCAGGACAGTTGGTAGGATTTTGCAGGCCAGATGGTGGGGGATGAATGTAATGCGACATGAATCTCAGGTCCCGGTTGAGGCCGCACTCGTGTGCGGAACTTGGCTATAAGTTTCTGCTCGGCGATTCTGCGTTGTCGCGCGTCCTGAAGGCCGCCTTGGAGAACGCTTACCCGGAGATCAGAGGCTGAATGCCCTTGACGGTTGAAGTGTTCCCCGACTGGACAAGCTCTCCGTATACACAGGATCTGCTCAGACGACGAGGAGCGTAACAGACATCTACAGACGTTGAAAGATGCCCTCGTTCGAACGGGATACGACGCTCGACTCATCGATTGACAGTTCCAACGCGCCACAGCAAAAAACCGCACCCACGTCCTCAGAAGACAAACATGGGACACAACCAACAGAATACCCTTCGTCGTCCAGTACTTTCCCGGAGCGGAGTAACTACGACATCTTCTTCACAGCCTTCAACACGTCATCGATGAAGATGAACATCTTGCCAAGGTCATCCCCACACCCCCACTACTTGCCTTCAAACAACCGTGCAACCTCAAACAAACCATTGTTTGCAGCAAACTACCCAGCCTTCAGCACAGTGACCACGACACCACACAACCCTGCCATGGCAATCTCTGCAAGACGTGCCAGATCATCGACATGGATACCACCTTTACACCTGAGAACACCACCCACCAGGTACACGGTACATACTCGTGCGACCTCATACGCTGCAGGAAAGGATGTCCCGAAGCGTGGTACATTGGCAAGACAATGCAGACACTGCGACAACGAATGAACGGACATCGCGCGACAATCACCAGGCAGGAATGTTCCCTTCCAGTCGGGGAACACTTCAGCAGTCAAGGGCATTCAGCCTCTGATCTCCGGGTAAGCGTTCTCCAAGGCGGCCTTCAGGACGCGCGACAACACAGAATCACCGAGCAGAAACTTATAGCCAAGTTCCGCACACATGAGTGCGGCCTCAACCAGGACCTGAGATTCATGTTGCATTACATTCATCCCCCACCATCTGGCCTGCGAAATCCTACCAACTGTCCTGGCTTGACACAATTCACACCTCTTTAACCTGGGGTTACCCCATCTCTGGATCTGTAAAGATTTAATCAACTGCTAATGCTCGTATTCCAAGCATTGTCTGGCATCTTTGAATCTGTTTATATATATGTTTCTGGACTTCCGGGTGCGGCGATGACCAGCTGAGTCGCACGTTTCGGCAGCTCCCTGTGAAACGGACTTTTGGGCTCTTGATAGGAGCCCCAACGGCAATTTTAACGGCTGAAAACACCGTGCGGTAAACCAGAAGGGTGTTCCCCCTGGACACGGATGGAAAAAGGAGAGGAAAGTGGCCGGATTGCAGCGGATCCTTTGGAACAACGGCAAGGAAGGCAAGCAGAAACCAAGATGGCGTCGGAAGGTGGCAGTTTCATATGGGGCCCTGAACAACAAGAGTTTTTGAAACGCTGCGTGGAGGAGATAAAAAAGGAAATGAAGAAAGAGTTGTTGGCCCCGATATTACAGGCGATTGAAGGGCTGAAAGAGGAACAAAAGACCCAGGAGCAGGAGCTTCGGGTCGTGAAGGCGAAAGCAGCAGAGAATGAAAACGACATACAGGGCCTGGTGGTGAAGTCGGAGATACAGGAGGCACACCAGAAACGATCTGTGGAGAGGTTGGAGGCACTGGAAAATAACGCAAGGAGGAACAACTTGAGGATTCTTGGCCTTCCTGAAGGTGTGGAGGGGGCGGACGTCGGGGCATATGTGAGCACGATGCTGCACTCGTTAATGGGAGTGGAGGCCCCGACGGGTCCGTTGGAGGTGGAGGGAGCATACCGAGTTATGGTGCGAGGACCGAGAGCAGGAGAAGCTCCCAGAGCCATAGTGGTGAGATTTCTCCGTTTTAAGGATAGAGAAATGGTCCTTAGATGGGCGAAGAAAACTCGGTGTAGTAAATGGGAGAACGCGGTGATCCGCGTCTATCAAGATTGGAGTGCGGAGGTGGCGAGAAGGAGGGCGAGCTTTAATCGGGCCAAAGCGGTACTTCACAAAAAAAAGATAAAGTTTGGAATGCTGCAACCGGCAAGACTGTGGGTCACATATCAAGGGAGGCACCACTACTTTGAGACGGCGGATGAAGCGTGGACTTTTATTGTAGAAGAAAAATTGGAATGATTGGACTATGAAAATGAACGTTTGGACAAAGTGGTGGGACGAGTGGGGGGGGGGGGGGGGGGGGAAAGAGGAATTGTATGATTAATCCTGCGGTATGGTAACTTTTCTTTCTCCCACAGGTGGTGATGGGGGGAGGTGGGGAGGGAGAGGAGATGGGGCGTTGGCCATGGGTGGCGGGGCCGAGGGAGAGGCGCGGGCTTGGTTCCCGCGCTATGATAATTATGGCGGGAATAGAGAAGCAGGAAGGAGGGGGCGCCGCACGGGGCGAGCCGTGATCACGGGGGGAAGCAGAGGTCAGCCAGAGTTTGCTGACTTCTGGGAGCAACATGGGGGGAGTAATTACGCTAGCGGGGGGTCTAGTGGGGGGGGGGGGGGGGGAATTACTGGGTTGCTGCTGCTGGGGAAAGGGGGGAGTGGGTGCGGGAAAGGATGGGCGGGGGGGCACCGTCTGGGAGAAATACAGCCGCGTGGGAACTGGGCGAGAAGCTGGAAAAAGATGATGGCTAACCGGCAAGGGGGGGGGGGGGGGGGGGGGGTGGGAAGCCCCCCAACTCGGCTGATCACGTGGAACGTGAGGGGGCTTCACGGGCCGATAAAGAGGGCACGAGTACTCGCACACCTTAAGAAACTTAAAGCAGATGTGGTCATGTTACAGGAAACGCACCTGAAACTGATAGATCAGGTTAGGTTGCGCAAAGGATGGGTAGGGCAGGTGTTCCATTCGGGGCTGGATGCTAAAAACAGGGGGGTGGCTATATTAGTGGGGAAGCGGGTAATGTTCGAGGCAAAGACTATAGTGGCGGATAACGGGGGCAGATACGTGATGGTGAGTGGCAAATTACAGGGAGAGATGGTGGTGTTGGTAAACGTGTATGCCCCGAATTGGGACGATGCCAATTTTATGAGGCGAATGCTAGGACGCATCCCAGACCTAGAGACCGGAAAGCTGATAATGGGGGGAGACTTTAACACGGTGTTGGAACCAAGGCTGGATAGGTCGAAGTCCAGGACTGGTAGGAGGCCGGCAGCAGCCAAGGTGCTTAAGGATTTTATGGAGCAGATGGGAGGGGTGGACCCGTGGAGATTCAGTAGACCTAGGAGTAAGGAGTTCTCGTTTTTCTCCTATGTCCATAAAGTCTATTCACGCATAGACTTTTTTGTGTTGGGTAGGGCATTGATCCCGAGGGTGAGGGGAACGGAATATACGGCTATAGCCATTTCGGATCATGCCCCACACTGGGTAGACTTGGAGATAGGGGAGGAAACAAGAGGGCGTCCACCCTGGAGAATGGATATGGGACTAATGGCGGATGAGGGGGTGTGCTTAAGGGTGAGGGGATGCATTGAAAAGTACTTGGAACTCAATGACAATGGGGAGGTTCAGGTGGGAGTGGTCTGGGAGGCGTTGAAGGCGGTGGTTAGGGGGGAGCTGATATCAATAAGGACACATAAAGGGAAGCAGGAGAGTAAGGAACGGGAGCGGTTGTTGCAAGAACTTTTGAGGGTGGACAGACAGTATGCGGAAGCACCGGAGGAGGGACTGTATAGGGAAAGGCAAAGGCTGCATGTGGAATTTGACTTGCTGACCACAGGCACTGCAGAGGCACAATGGAGGAAGGCGCAGGGTGTACAGTATGAATATGGAGAGAAGGCGAGCAGATTGCTGGCACACCAATTGAGGAAAAGGGGAGCAGCGAGGGAAATAGGGGGGGTGAGAGACGAAGATGGAGAGACGGAGCGGGGAGCGGAGAGAGTGAATGAAGTGTTTAAGACATTTTATAAAAAATTGTATGAAGCTCAACCCCCGGATGGGAGGGAGAGAATGATGGAGTTTTTGGATCGGCTGGAAATTCCCAAGGTGGAAGAGCAGGAAAGGATGGGATTGGGAGCACAGATCACGGTAGAAGAAGTGGTGAAAGGAATTAGGAACATGCAGACGGGAAAGGCCCCGGGACCGGACGGATTCCCAGTTGAATTTTACAGAAAATATTTGGACTTGCTCGCCCCGCTACTGACGAGGACCTTCAACGAGGCAAAGGAAAGGGGACAACTGCCCCCGACTATGTCAGAAGCAACGATATCGCTTCTTTTAAAGAAGGAAAAGGATCCGCTACAATGCGGGTCCTACAGACCAATCTCCCTCCTCAATGTAGATGCCAAGGTCTTGGCCAAGGTAATGGCAATGAGAATAGAGGAATGTGTCCCGGGGGTGGTTCATGAGGACCAAACTGGGTTTGTGAAGGGGAGACAGCTGAACACGAACATACGGAGGTTGTTAGGGGTAATGATGATGGCCCCACCAGAGGGTGAAACGGAGATAGTAGTGGCGATGGATGCCGAGAAAGCATTTGATAGAGTGGAGTGGGATTATCTGTGGGAGGTGTTGAGGAGATTTGGGTTCGGAGAGGGGTATGTTAGATGGGTGCAGCTGTTGTATAGGGCCCCAGTGGCGAGTGTGGTCACGAATGGACGGGGATCGGCATATTTTCGGCTCCATAGAGGGACAAGGCAGGGATGTCCTCTGTCCCCATTACTGTTTGCACTGGCGATTGAGCCCCTGGCGATAGCGCTGAGAGGTTCCAAGGGATGGAGGGGAATACTTAGGGGAGGAGAAGAACACCGGGTATCTTTATATGCGGATGATCTGCTACTATATGTGGCGGATCCAGCGGAGGGGATGCCAGAAATAATGCGGATACTTGGGGAGTTTGGGGATTTTTCAGGGTATAAATTGAACATGGGAAAGAGTGAGCTGTTTGTGGTGCATCCAGGGGAGCAGAGTAGAGAAATAGAAGACATACCGTTGAGGAAGGTAACAAGAGACTTTCGTTACCTGGGGATCCAGATAGCTAAGAATTGGGGCACATTGCACAGGCTAAATTTGACGCGGTTGGTGGAACAGATGGAGGAAGATTTCAAGAGATGGGATATGGTAGCATTGTCAATGGCAGGGAGGGTGCAGGCAGTTAAGATGGTGGTCCTCCCGAGATTCCTTTTTGTGTTTCAGTGTCTCCCGGTGGTGATCACGAAGGCTTTTTTCAAAAGGATAGAAAAGAGTATCATGGGTTTTGTTTGGGCTGGGAAGACTCCGAGAGTGAGGAAGGGATTCTTACAGCGTAGTAGGGATAGGGGGGGGCTGGCACTACCGAGCCTAAGTGAGTATTATTGGGCCGCTAATATTTCAATGGTGAGTAAGTGGATGGGAGAGGAGGAAGGAGCGGCGTGGAAGAGATTAGAGAGGGCGTCCTGTAGGGGGACCAGCCTGCAGGCTATGGTGACAGCCCCATTGCCGTTCTCACCAAGGAACTATACCACGAGTCCGGTGGTGGTAGCTACACTGAAGATTTGGGGACAGTGGAGACGACATAGGGGAAAGACCGGAGCACTGGGGGGGTCCCCGATAAGAAACAACCATAGGTTTGCCCCGGGGGGAATGGATGGGGGATATGGAATGTGGCAAAGAGCAGGTATAACGCAATTGAAAGATCTATTTGTGGATGGGAAGTTTGCGAGTCTGGGAGCGCTGACCGAGAAATATGGGTTGCCCCAAGGGAATGCATTCAGGTACATGCAATTGAGGGCTTTTGCGAGGCAGCAGGTGAGGGAATTCCCGCAGCTCCCAACACAAGAGGTGCAGGACAGAGTCATCTCAAAGAAATGGGTGGGGGACGGTAAGGTGTCGGATATATATAGGGAAATGAGAGACGAAGGGGAGACTATGATGGACGAACTAAAAGGGAAATGGGAAGAAGAGCTAGGGGAGGAGATTGAGGAGGGGATGTGGGCAGATGCCCTAAACAGGGTAAACTCGTCGTCCTCGTGCGTCAGGCTAAGCCTGATTCAGTTTAAGGTATTACACAGGGCACATATGACTGGAACACGGCTCAGTAAATTTTTTGGGGTGGAAGATAGGTGTGCGAGGTGCTCGAGAAGCCCAGCGAATCATACCCATATGTTTTGGTCATGCCCGGCACTACAGGGGTTTTGGATGGGGGTGACAAAGGTGCTTTCGAAAGTAGTAGGAGTCCGGGTCAAACCAAGCTGGGGGTTGGCTATATTTGGGGTTGCACAAGAGCCGGGAGTGCAGGAGGCGAAAGAGGCCGATGTTTTGGCCTTTGCGTCCCTAGTAGCCCGGCGCAGAATATTGCTAATGTGGAAAGAAGCCAAGCCCCCGGGGGTGGAGACCTGGATAAATGATATGGCGGGGTTCATAAAGTTAGAGCGGATTAAGTTCGTCCTAAGGGGGTCGGCTCAAGGGTTTACTAGGCGGTGGCAACCGTTCGTCGAATATCTTGCGGAAAGATAGATAGGGGAGAACAAAGAAGGCAGCAGCAGCGGCCCAGGACTTGGGGGGGGGGGAGGGATGGGGGGGGATGGGGGGGGGGGGGTGTGGCCTGAGACAAGGCAGTTGCCAATTAGGGCTAGTTTTTATTTTTTGTTATTTAATATTTATTTATTTGTTGTTGTTTTTGTTTAAATTTAAAAAAGGTCATTATTATCTGTATTGTTACAATGTTGTGTAAAGGATGCACAATGTACTGTGTTGGTTGACCAAAAATTTTCAATAAAATATTATTTAAAAAAAAAATATATGTTTCTGGAACATACCTCTTCATTCACCTGAGGAAGGCGCAGCGCTCCGAAAGCTAGTGACATCGAAACAAACCTGTTGGACTTTAACCTGGTGTTGTAAGACTTCTTACTGAGCTCACCCCAGTCCAACTCCGGCATCTCCACATCGTGGGTAAGATTCTTGGCAGTGTGGATGAGCAGAGAGATCTCGGTATCCATGTACATAGATCCCTGAAATTTGCCACCCAGGTTGAGAGGGTTGTTAAAAAGGCGTACGGTGTGTTAGCTTTTATTGGTAGAGGGATTGAGTTTCGGAGCCATGAGGTCATGTTGCAGCTGTACAAAACTCTGGTGCGGCCGCATTTGGAGTATTGCGTGCAATTCTGATCGCCGCATTATAGGCAGGATGTGGAACCTTTGGAAAGGGTGCAGAGGAGATTCACCAGAATGTTGCCTGGTATTGAGGGAAGATCTTATGAGGAAAGGCTGAGGGACTTGAGGCTGTTTTCATTAGAGAGAAGAAGGTTAAGAGGTGACTTAATTGAGGCATACAAGATGATCAGAGGATTGGATAGGGTGGACAGTGAGAGCCTTTTTCCTCGGATGGTGATGTCTAGCACGAGGGGACATAGCTTTAAATTGAGGGGAGATAGATATAGGACAGATGTCAGAGGTAGGCTCTTTACTCAGAGAGTAGTAAGGGCGTGGAATGCCCTGCCTGCAACAGTAGTGGACTCGCCAACACTAAGGGCATTCAAATGGTCATTGGATAGACATATGGACGATAAGGGAATAGTGTAGATGTGCTTTAGAGTGGTTTCACAGGTCGGCGCAACATCAAGGACCGAAGGGCCTGTACTGCGCTGTAATGTTCTATGTTCTATGCTGCCCCATAAAGTTTGTTTTAATACAAAAAAATCCCGAATCCCTATTTGTCAGTGGAATCATTCCAGGGGGTGAAGTATTCAAAAATGGAAAAATTGTTGGGGTTTCCCGTCCGATTATTTTATAGTGCTTAGTTCTAAAATATCAAAACTGAAGTCTGATCTATTTCGTTCAGCTAACCAATTCTGCTCAATTAAACTTCAGAGTACCTCTTTTTCCATTTCAGAAGTGACCATTCACCCTGCCATGAATAATTGCTATGCGATTAATATTCTCACTGTCCGTGTGGAGCTTGCACATTCTTCCCGCGTCTGCGTGGTGTTTGCTCTGTTTCTATAATCTTTGCTCTCGAGTCACCAGGTATCTTTATTATACCGCCACGAGGTTCAAGTTCAAGTACTGATCAATAACTCAACACACCAATTAGTTAGATTCAAATCAAAACACATTTATTATACACAGTAAATCACTACTCATGCATAAACTCTACTTTTTAGACTATTTTCTATCACTAAAAAGGCCTATATTCAGCTTCGGAATTGGCCCACCAGGTCAGGGGAACAAATGGCCTTTCATTCGATCTGAGTCTGCAGGATTCAAAAGCTGGTATGGACTGGTAGCTAGGAGCGCCTATCTCGTAGCGTGCGTTGACTGGAGACTTACTTGGTTGATGCGGCAGCTTGGGCAGTTCACTCTCAAGGGTTGATTCGCGTTGCTGAGTGACCCTGCCAAGAAGGACGATTTGAACTTGGGGACTCTACTTTATAGTCCCCAGGGGCTTCCCGCCCTTCAGGGCGGACCCCATACCTGGTTCCAAGTGATTGGACTGCGTTCCGATCACTTGGATCGATTTCTCCAATACTGGAGTTGTTCCCTGATCGCTGGGCGATCCCCAAGTGTCCATTGGCCTTCCTTTGTCTTGGCTCCTGCTGGCGCCGAAGAGTCTGGCTTGGCCTTATTCACCTTAAGTATTTCAATTGTGCCCGGGGATCGCTCATTAATATGCAGATGGCTGCTGGTTTCAGTGCTGTCTGGGCTTTTGCAAGTTCTAATACACAGGATTTCGGCACTTGCTAGTTTTTGCCTGTGTTGGCTGAATTTCCCTGTAGTCTTTGCGGTTCTCCATTTTAAGTTGGGAAGTGGCCAACCCAGGTGGCTACAGTGGGTCCCACCCCTACAATCCAAAAAGATGTGCATGGAAGGTGGATTGACCACTCTAAATTGCCCTTTAATTGAAAAAAAATAATTGGGTACTCTAAATTTATTTTAAAAAAGGATTAATATTCTCCAAGTTAGGCTGCTGATGTAGAGTGACATGCGAACCGCTCTGCCTGATTTCTAACTCAACGTATTTGAATGCGCCAGAGGCCTGAGTTCCAATCTTGACCTCCATTCGAAGTCTGCTAACAACAGTATTTTCAAATTCCCTACTACCACCCCGCAAAAACTCATCCTCATGCACCAGAAGAGCTTGAAGGTTTCCCTCCAAGGTGCCAATAAAACATTTCAATTGAAGATAGCCCAACTTTAACAAAATAAAAAGTTTCTACCATACTTCTTGACCTTGTTAAGCTGCACTCTCTAACCTGCCTTGTATCTCTCTCTGGACTGCTACTGCTTGATCTGCCCCTCCTATTATGAGATGTTTTTTCAATGCTTCTGGTGGCGGCAATGCTTTAGATGGCCCTGAACTTGATGGCTCCCTTGCTGAGGTTTTTTTCTTATCTAAAGTTCTGATCGGATTTGCAATTTCCTTCCCGGAGTGCAACTTCGGCTTTGTTCAAGAGCCGGCAGTTTTTTTTTCTCGCTTGTTCTTTTTTTCTCTTAAAGCAGTACAGCATGCATCCAGTGAAGAGTAATGGTGGAAAAGAAATGGCAGCAGATTGACCACGAGCCTCTGGAGAGCGTGGTCTAAGGCACGATGGCGGCGGGCCCGGAGCCTGTGGTCCCGGCCCAATGGTCTACTGCACAGTTGGGGGTCTTCTGAGCCTCACAATTCCGGAAACAGATGCTGGAAACCTCTGAAGACCTGGTACGGGCCATTGACCCGATAAACGCAGCTGTGGAGAGGGTTGAGCAGCGGTTGAAGTCCCAGGGCGCTTCACTCCAAAAAACGGCGGAGTCTGTCGCCGAGCACAAGGACCGGCTGGCCGTGATGGAAGCAGAGCTTTCCGTGATTGCCGGCAGTTTAAAAAGGTGCGGGATAGAGTGGACGAGCTAGAGAACCGTAAGCGGCGGCCGAATGTCTGGATAGTGGATCTCCTGGAGGGGTTGGAAGGTTCCCAACCTTTGAAGTGGCACAGATGTTACGGAAGCTGGTAGGTGGAGGAGGTTTTTATTTGTCCGCCAGAGATGGATCGCGCATACAGGGCGCTGAGAAGGAAACTGAAGGCAGTACAACCAAGAGTGATGGTGGTATGTCTGCATAGATTCCTGGACAAGGAAAAAAACCTGAGATGGGCTCGGCAGGCGAAGAAAAGCACGTGGGAGGGGAGCATTATCAGGTACCCCGATTGGGGTTCAGAACTGGCTAAATGCCATGCCAGTTTTAATAAAGTCAAGGCAGTTCTCCACAAGGAAGGTGTGAAATATGCTATGCTGGATCCGGCCCGCTTGGATATATTCCGTAAAAGGACAATGTCCTTCTTGGACACCCCGGAGGTGGCAGACAAGTTTCTACGAGACCAAGGGATTGGGAACTTGTAAAAATGTTAAACTGTTAAAATGTTCTTGTGCTGGGTTGTAGGGGACTGTATTATTAGTTTGATTGTTGTGCACTCTAATACTGCTACTAAATTCCTCTATTTATAACTCAGTTTCCTTCTTCATATTTTTGAGCTGGGACTGGTGCTCATGAGCTGGGGGGATGGGGGGGAGGAATCTGCTCACTCTTGGCACTTTTCTTTTTTATTTGTCTGGGATCGGGCATGGGTGATTTGGCGGGTTCAAGGTAGTTGTGGGCTTCGTGCGGGAGCCACCATGCTGGTGTGTAAACCAGTAAACGGAAGCGATGTTGGGGACAAAATGATGTAAGGAGGGTAGGGTTTCGTATATTTCTTTTTTTTTGGTTTAACTTGAGGATGGGAGGGGTATGGGATAGCTGACGGTCTGAGTTTTCTTAAGGCAAGGGAGTTCTCCTTTGTTTCACAAGTCCACAAATGTTATTTCTCAATAGATTTTTTTGTTTTGGACACATCGCTGATTCCTAGAGTTGCAGGGACAGAGTGCTCGGCTAGTGTGGTGTCTGATCATGCCCCTCAATGGGTAGACCTGCGGGCGGAGAAACCGTCCATTTTTAGACTCCAGTGGAGATTAGACGTTGGTCTCCTTGCGACTAAGGATTTATGTGAGAGATTGAAAGGTGTCATTCATAATTATATAGATCAGAACGACACTGAGTGATGGGGCCTTCAAAAGTTACTCGCCTCCTCCAGTGTGTCGAAGTAGTGCTCTTATCCCCCTACGTGACCCACAAGCGAGCAGGATATATCATCCCAAATCACACCTTATAGAATCCCTACCATGCAGAAGGAGGCCATTTGGCCCATTCAATCTGCACCGGCCCTTGGAAAGAACAGCCTACTTAGGCCTACGCCTCCACCCTATCCCCATAACCCAGTATCCCCACCTAACCTCTTGGACACTAAGGGGCAATTTGGCATGGCCTAACCTGCACATCTTTAGACTGTGGGAGGAAACCAGAGCACCCAGAGGAAACCCATGCAGACACAGGGAGAAAGTGCAAACTCCAAGCAGTTGTTAAGGAATGGGTTAAGAGACATTCCAAATAGATGTCTCATTTATGTTAAGTATCCAATAATTGATACTGATATGTAAAGGGGTTGCAGGTGGCTCTTGTGGCAGGTGATGTGGTGATAGAGTTTTATATAGAGTATGCTCAAGGAAAATAGAGGTGTTTGTGAAAAGGAGCAGAACTCTTGACTCTTTACTCAACAGTAGCCAGAAGCTAGTCACCTGAGGCTGGAGTTGAACCCGGGTCCCTGGAGCTGTGAGGCAGCAGTGCAAACCACTGTGCCACCTTGCCCTGAAGAGAGCAGCCTTGGCCCTGTTGAACCAAGCCCTTCTCTTGGTCAGCTCCGCACCCAAGTACGGGTAGATGAGGACTGTATGCCCTTCCCAGGTACACTCCCGAGTCTCCTTTGTCCACCTCAGTATCCTTGTATAATACCGATGGAACAGTACGATAATTGCCCACAGCAACTCTACAGCTTTTGGCCTCCTCCTCAATGATCAGTAGGCCCTCCCCACCAACTGTCCAAACATCCTGGCCACATACTCCATGGCATTTTGTGCCCTCACTACCTTCCGGCAGCCCCATAATTCTCAGATTCTGCCTCCTTGAGCAATTTTCCTGGTTGTCGACATTCTCCTTCAACTTCTTCGGTCCCTCTGTCATCATCAGCATTTCTGTCGCCAAAAGAGGCAATCCAATCTTTGAGGTCAGCCACCGCCACTTCCATTTTCTGGAGGGTTGCATTCTGCGCCTCCAATCTCTGTTCCACTCTCTTCAGGGCAGCCCGAATTGGCTCTGCCACTCTCGTCAGATCCTCTGAGGCCGCTAGCCTATGCTTCTCAAATTCGATCGAGAGAAATTTGACTAACTGTTCCATTGGCCACTGTGTGAGCAACAATGCCATAGGTCCCTCTGCCATCTTTTCCTTTGCTGCACCATGCATGTCCTCCTGGTCTGAAAAATACCCATTGTTCAATGCACTCCTTGCTTGATAATTCCTCGACATCACCCAACTGAAGGAGAATATCTTTTCTGTACTGGGAGTACTTTCTTCACCAGCAACTCCCCCGGAAAACAGGTAGAAAGGGCCAAATTGTCCGTCTCCAGACAGGAGCCACCTTGTGTGCGACCACTCACTCCTTGGCCACCACCGGTAGTCGCCATGCCCACATATTGATGTACATGCAGTTAATGGCATTCTGCACCATGGGAAAGTCTGCAAACTTTGCAAAGCCGCATGCTCACTGCCTCCGCTTGATTCTGGTACAGGAAACTGAAATACACACACAAAATACTCAAAATGTGCCTGCCCTTCTCGGATTCACAATACGCACCGAGGTCAAACATCAAATTACTGATTAATTTCAAACTTAGGGTTTACCTTTTTATTGTCTTTTAGGAATGATCATTGATGACATGTCAAAAGCATTTGATCAAAGCCTCTGTCAAAGCTGAAAGTTTCATCTAGTGTTTCCGCTCATCAACGTGGAAAACTAATCAATTTAAATTGCTTCTTTGGAATATCAAAACAAATCTTTTCTTTCAGAAGTTTCTGACTAATTAGCTCCTTTTTAAAAATATTTCCAAGTTGACTCCGATTTACATAACCCCCTTTTTTATACTGCAGCTCAGGAAAATAAAAATAATTATCAATACTTTCTGGATTTTGAATGTGAGCCAATTCATATTTAAAAGGAACTGTTGTCTTACACAAATTAAACCAATCACATAGCATTGTTTAGGTTTGACTTATTCTTCTATCCAGCCTGTAAGGGACAAAATGAATAAGTGCTTCAAAATAAGCTTGGTCCAGGAATTTGAACTGTGGAGAGTTTTTAACTCTTTGGGTAATATGTCTGTATTTAAAGCAAGTAAGTCAAAACTTTTAAAGATTGTCACACGAACATTACCGAACAGAGGTAAAAGACCCATCGGTATTGACTACTGGTGGTAGAGAAATGCTTCGGTATAAGATTTTATTAGAAATGTCTGTTGTGATCGTGGACAAACTTTTCATTTCACCAGTTGATTTATTGACTATTCGCTCTAATGCTGCGGCTGGCAATAGTAAAACAGAAAGAGGCAAGAGAGCAGCAGCTTAAACCCAACTCACCATTGATACAATGAACTTTTCTCTCCACGTCCAGTTCATCTGTTAGTCGACGGATTTCCTCGTGTGCCATCTGTAATCGGCGTGCTGCTTCATCCAGGTCTCGCTCTGCTCGTTCCCGAAGATTCCTCTCTTTCTCCAGGTCCTCCTCATGAGTCTGTGTTAACAAGAGCAAGATGTCAAAAATGAACTGCTGAAATGTAAAAGGAGCCCATGGCTGCTGAGACGAGGGAATTGATACAGAGTGAAAGACAAGGTGCGGAGAAAACCTGAGAAATCTTACTGAGGACCAAATATCAGTAGCAGTCTGATACCAGAGTACTGAACATACATTTTGCAGTTTGAGCCTCTGTTATATACAAGCAGGTCAGTTACTATTAAATCTAATTTATTTTTTGTTCACAAACTTTATGCCCAAACTAAGGAATATTTGTCCTGGAATTCAAGCACATGCCTACTTTTGGAGACTAATGTTTGCAGCCAGAGTTTCCAGGTCAGGTAAAAAAGACAGATGCAGAGTAAAGCTTTTTCAGTCGAACCTAAACAAAGTTCCCACTCCCGATCACTATCGAATGATCCCTGCTGGGAATGTGGGCACTGGTGAGAGCTGGCGTATACACAGATGCCATCTCCATGGTAAAATGCTCTCCACTACATGGAAAATGGTCATTTGGATGGGGTACAGGTGACTACCTGGACACAGGAAGTTCCACTTCAGGTTGGTCAGGGGAGAAAATTGGGAGGGAAAAAAACAGGGAAGTAAATGTCACAGTCAGAAGGGTGACATGGTGGCGCAGTGGTTAGCACTGTTGCCTCATGACACGGAAGGCTTGGGTTTGATCCCGGCCCTGGGTCACTGTCTTGTGGAGTTTGCACATTCTCCCTGTGTTTGCGTGGGTCTCACCCCACAACCCAAAGATGTGCAGGTAGGGGGATTGACCACGCTAAATTGCGCTTAATTGGAAAAAACAGAATTGGGTACTTTAAATTAAAAAAGTAAATGCCACAGACATTCTGTGCCATGAATTGGCAGAATCAGTATTCACATTATTGTGAGTTTTGAATCTCAATCATATCATAGGGTGATGGATAGTTTATTAACAAATGGGATTTTCTTTACCTTGCAAGTCAAAAAATTCAGAAAAGCAACATAATGCATTCCTTTTTGCTTCTAGCTCCTTCCTTTGGTGGTAGTTCTCCATCAACTCAATTTAACCAGTGGAAGTATGAATGAAACATTTGGAGGAATGAAACCTTAGATACTTTTATTATTGTTCATGTTGCATGAAGTAATAGAATCAAGACATTAACTCCTTCCTCAATTATTCAGTACTGGTGTCAGACTGGCACTCTTAGTCTGTTAGGGCATGAGGTGGTAAGAGGGAGTTAAAAGGAAGTAAGGAGGTAAGAGGGAGTTAAAAGGAAGCGAGTACTACCATACATGCAGAATCTGGTCACTGCAGAAGACATGCTAGGAGCCTGGTAAGTGATGTAAATACAACTGGAGTTCCAGGGTAGCCCAAGTCTCATACAGAGCAAGGCAGATCAAAGATCCACAGAGAGTCCTATAAAACAGCATTGTTGCACAGGGCACACTTGCAATTTTTGTGCAGACACCAACAAGATCACAAGATGGCTGCGAACAATAGTTGCCCGTTGCACCGTTTGATTTAATTCTTACAGAACACCAATCGAACCATTTTCCCATAACAGCATCAAACTGTTTCTTAAATTAGGCGAGTGTCCGAGATTCAAACCCCTTTTCTAGCTATTCATTCCAGGAGTTCTCTTCCAACAGTTGGGACTTATATAGCATTTCCCATGTCAAAAAAGAACCCATGTGTGTCACAGTTGAACAAAAGAAACATTTAAGAAGGGTGACCACAAACATGGTCAGAGATGGGTTAAGGAAGGAGGCTATTAAAAGAGGAGGTTGTGACACGGAGTGAAAAGGGTTTGAAGGAGAAATTACAAAACGGGGCCTTTGTGGCCGGCAGTTGATAATTGTGGAGTAAGGAAGAGGGATGCATTAGAACCTGGCATCAGAGAAGCAAAGAGGTTGTAGGAGGGGGTGGATTGGATTGGATTGGATTTGTTTATTGTCACGTGTACCGAGGTACAGTGAAAAGTATTTTTCTGCGAGCAGCTCAACAGATCATTAAGTACATGAGAAGAAAAGGGAATAAAAGAAAATACATAATAGGGCAACACAACATGTACAATGTAACTACATAAGCACTGGCATCGGATGAAGCATACAGGGTGTAGTGTTAATGAAATCAGTCCATAAGAGGGTCATTTAGGAGTCTGGTGACAGTGGGGAAGAAGCTGTTTTTGAGTCTGTTTGTGCGTGTTTTCAGACTTCTGGATCTCCTGCCCGATGGAAGAAGTTGGAAGAGTGTGTAAGCCGGGTGGGAGGGATTTTGATTATACTGCCCGCTTTCCCCAGGCAACGGGAGGTGTAGATGGAGTCAATGGATGGGAGGCAGGGTCGTGTGATGGACTGGGCGGTGTTCACGACTCTCTGAAGTTTCTTGCGGTCCTGGGCCGAGCAGTTGCCATACCAGGCGGTGATGCAGCCTGATAGGATGCTTTCTATGCTGCATCTGTAAAAGTTGGTAAGAGTCAATGTGGACATGCCGAATTTCCTTAGTTTCCTGAGGAAGTATAGGCGCTGTTGTGCTTTCTTGGTGGTAGCGTCGACCAGGACAAATTTTTGGAGATGTGCACCCCTAGGAATTTGAAACTGCTAACCATCTCCACCTCGGCCCCGTTGATGCTGACAGGGGTGTGTACAGTACTTTGCTTCCTGAAGTCAATTACCAGCTCTTTAGTTTTGCTGGCATTGGGGGAGAGATTGTTGTCGCTACACCACTCCACTAGGTTCTCTATCTCCCTCCTGTATTCGGACTCATCGTTAATCGAGATCCGGCCCACTATGGTCGTATCGTCAGCAAACTTGTAGATGGAGTTGGAACCAAGTTTTGTCACAAAGTCGTGTGTATACAGGGAGTAGAGTAGGGGGCCTTGCGGAGCGCCGGTGTTGAGGACTATTGTGGAGGTGGTGTTGTTGTTCATTCTTACTGATTGTGGTCTGTTGGTCAGAAAATCGAGGATCCAGTTGCAGAGTAGAGAGCCAAGTCCTAGGTTTTGGAGCTTTGATATGAGCTTGGCTGGGATTATGGTGTTGAAGGCGGAGCTGTAGTCAATAAATAGGAGTCTAATGTAGGAGTCCTTGTTTTCGAGATGCTCTAGGGATGAGTGTAGGGCCAGGGAAATGGTGTCTGATGTGGACCGGTTGCAGCGGTATGCGAACTGCAGTGGATCAAGGCGTTCTGGGAGTATGGAGGTGATGCGCTTCATGATCAACCTCTCGAAGCACTTCATTACAACTGAAGTTAGGGCCACTGGTCGGTAGTCATTGAGGCACGTTGCCTGGTGGTTGTTGGGGTTCTGGGGTGAAGGGGAAATGTGGGCTCGCTAGAGAAAGACATCGGTGCGGCGATTTGAATGGGGGCCAGAACTCAAGCTAGGTCAGGAAAAACAGGGTAATGAATGGTTGGAATTTGTGTGGGATAGGTTATGGGCAGCAGAGTTTTAGATTAGCTAATTTAAAGAGGGTGGAGGATGGAACGTCAGCACATGGAAAGATCTAGAAAATGAAAACTGCACTGGCACACAATTAACACAATATACGAACAGTTATTACTCTTTGCAAGAAATAGGTTGACACAGAATGGCTGCCATGATTTCCTACAGTTACTACACTTCAAAAATAATCCCCTTGAAATGTTTGTCAGCAAGATAAAGTACCAAATGACTGAAAATCACTCTTTTTTCCTTCAGACACTGGCACTTCCAAGTGTGGGGGCAGGGGAATGTTATTTATGTAATGAGAATATCTTAGCCTGCAGTGGCTGTAAGTGTGCCTTTTGCTGCCTTGCTCTGTGAAGACATAGCCAGTGCATTCTAGGTACAGTCTGGCTATGGACGGAGAGTAAGTGAGACATACGGCTATGTCTTTGAAGACGCTGTGCGTCTGCTGACGGACCCCAAACAGCTTCTTCCATGGACTCGCAGGTTGAGATAAAGGGTCCTTTTGAAAGAATAAGGTAAAAAATTACAATGAAAAGTGAAAAATCAATGGAGAAAGTTAAGAGATTGCAACTAATAATGATTAAACAACGGATACAATATTAAAGGTAAAAGTAAAGATACATTTTAAGTCAGTTAGCTCTTATGTAGTGAACTGTTATCTTTTACAGGTCTTTTAAGTTGTGGGTGCACACGAACAAATGAATTAGGTGCGAGAGTAGGCCATTCAGCTCCTCGAGCCTGCTCTGCCAGTCGATAAAATCATGGCTGATCAGATTGTAACCTCAAATCCACATTCCCACCTACCCCTGGTAACCTTGCTTACCAGAATCTATCTAGTGCTATTGTAAAAATGCTCAAAGACTCTACTTCCATCACCTTTTGAGTAAATGAGTTCCAAACACTCACCACCGTTGAAAAGAAAACATTTCTCTTCCTCTTGGTCTTAAATGGGCAACCCCTAATTCTTAAACAATGACCCTTCGATCTAGATTCTCCCACACGAGGAAACATCCTCTCCACATCCAACCTGACAAGACCCATCAGGATCTGTTATGTTTCAATCAAGTCACCTCCTCCTCTTCCAAACTCCAGTGAATACAAGCCTAGCTTGTCTAATCTTTCCTCATAAGACCTCCCCCCTGTTCCAGGTGTTAGTATAGTAAGCCTTCTCTGAACTGATTCCAACCCATATACATCATCCTTAAATAAGGAGACCAATACAATACATAGTACTTCAGATGTGGTCTCACCAATGCCCTGTATAACTGATACATAATCTCCTTACTTCTGTAATCAATTCCCCTCACAATAAGCAATCTATTAGATTTTTTAATTACTTGCTGTACCTGTATACCGACCTTTTGAGATTCATGCACTAGGACACCAAGATCCCTCTGAAACTGTGCTCTGCAATCTCTCACCATTTAGATAATTGTCTTCTTTTCATTCTTCCTGCCAAAATGGACAATTTCACATTTCCCCACATTGTACTCCAATTTGCCAAATCTTTACCCACTCACTTAACCCATTGGGGCAGCATGGTAGCACAGTGGTTAGTACAGTTGCTTCACAGCTCCAGGGTCCCAGGTTCGATTCCCGGCTTGGGTCACTGTCTCTGCGGAGTTTGCACGTTCTCCCAGTGTTTGCGTGGGTTTCCTCCACAGTCCAAAGATGTGCAGGTTAGAACATAGAACATAGAACATAGAAAATACAGCACAGAACAGGCCCTTCAGCCCACGATGTTGTGCCGAACCTTTGTCCTAGATTAATCATAGATTATCATTGAATTTACAGTGCAGAAGGAGGCCATTCGGCCCCCTGAGTGGTGGATTGGCTGTGCTAAATTGCCCTAAGTGTCCAAAAATGGTTAGGTGGGGTTACTGGGTTACAGGGATAGCGTGGAGTTGTGGCGATAGGGTGGAGGTGTGGGCTTAGGTAGGGTGCTCTTTCCAAGGGCCGGTGCAGACTCGATGGGCCGAGTGGCCTCCTTCTGCACTGTAAATTCTATGATTCTATGATCTACAACCTTTTGTAGCCTCCTTTTGTCCTCTTTACAGCTTCCTTTCTACCTATTTTAGTGCTATCAGCAAATTTAACAACCGTACCTTTCATCCAAATCATTTTTATAAATTGTAAAAAGTTGAGGCCCAGCTGGATCGCTGTGACATAACACTCATTACATCTTGCCAATCAGAAAATGACCCATTTATGCCTAGTCTTGGTTTCCTGTTAGCTAGTCAATTTTCTATCAACGCTAATATGTTACCCGTACACAATGAGCTTTTATTTTCTGCGATGACCTTTGATGTGGCACTTTATCAAATGTCACCTGGAAATCCAAGTAAGCACATCTACCCGTTCCCCCTTAACCATAGCACATGTTATTTGCTCAAATAACTATAAATTGGTTAAATAAAATCATTCAAAATCACGTCGACTCTGCCTGGATTTATCTATGTGCCCTGCCATAACATTTTTAATAATAGCTTCTTTTTTTAAAAAAAATAACTATTTTTAATAATAGCTTCCCGTACCAGCCTCCCCGAACAGGCGCCGGAATGTGGCGACTAGGGACTTTTCACAGTAACTTCATTTGAAGCCTACTTATGACAATAAGCGATTTTCATTTTTCATTTTCACATTTTCCCTATGACAGGTAATTAGTTTCCTGCTTTCTGTGTCCTTTCCCTTTTGACTAAAGGAGTTAGTTACAGTAGTTACTTTCCAATCCAATGGAACCTTTCTTGAATCTAGTGAATTTTTGAAGAAAAAAAAATTTATATATAAATTTAAGAGTACTCAGATTTTTTTTTCCAATTAAGGGGCAATTTAGCGTGGCTAATCATAGATCATAGAATTTACAGTGCAGAAGGAGGCCATTCGGCCCATCGAGTCTGCACCGGCTCTTGGAAAGAGCACCCTACCCAAGGTCAACACCTCCACCCTATCCCCATAACCCAGTAACCCCACCCAACACTAAGGGCAATTTTGGACACTGAGGGCAATTTATCATGGCCAATCCACCTAACCTGCACATCTTTGGACTGTGGGAGGAAACCGGAGCACCCGGAGGAAACCCACGCACACACGGGGAGGATGTGCAGACTCCGCACAGACAGTGACCCAAGCCGGAATCGAACCTGGGACCCTGGAGTTGTGAAGCAATTGTGCTATCTACAATGCTACCGTGCTGCCCCTACCCTAATCCACCTACCTGCACATCTTTGGGTTGTGGGGGTGAAACCCATGCAGACATAGGGAGAATGTGCAAACTCCACACGGACAGTGACCCAGGGCTGGGATTTGAACCCGAGTCCTCAGCACCGCAGTCCCGGTGCTAACCACTGTGCCGCATGTCCCTGTGTTTTGGAAAATTTTAAGAACAATGCATCAACTATCTCATGAGCCACTCCTTTGTAGATCTAGGATGAAGTCCATTAGGACCGGGGACTAGTCGGTCCGTAGTTCCAACAATTTGTTATGTGCCACTTCCCTGGCACTTCTCAGGCCTTTTTCTCGAGCTCCTCCCTCTCTTCAAATCACTGATTTAGTTATTTCTGAAACGTTTCTTGTATCCTTCTTAGTGAAGAACAATGCAAAATACCAGCTTAATTCAACTGCCATCGCCTTATTTTCCATTATTAATTCCTCTGTGGCTGTAGCGCTAACAACATGACCCTAAACATTTCTCTACCACTCTAATCGGTACTTAGATTTCCACTTGCATGCCATGGGATAATTGAAAGGCAGACCCAGAGACCTACATGCATGCTGCCTCTTTTGCTCCTGAAGCAGGATGGTCACTGCACGGTCCATGCATCAAAATTCAACAATCCGATGGTCGTTTAATGTGCCGTAAAACTCATTTATTGAAACAATCTTTTGATTTTGCTGTGCAATGTCTGAATTTTAACTCCAGCCCCTCTCCTCAACACTGTTCATTTCATCCCCTGCTCATTTCATCCCCTGCTCTTTCTAAGAGTACATGAATCTCAGTCGCCCATTGGGTGCTCAACTTATGAGTAAATCTAAACAACGAGGCTTAGACCTTATGCCTTCCCTCTCTCCTCCCTGCTGACGTCTTGGGCAGATGGAGGTAGAAAGCAACATGGGATGCCCTTGCCCACACGTTGTTTTCTGGTACCTGATCGGTGTTCACCTACATTGTAAATGCATGCGATTGAAGGAAACATGGCACCATGTTTCCCATTATCTGCAATCTGCAAACACGTGACACAGAGTCTGTCAACCAGGCCCCAGTGTCTAACATTCAACAATCAGCAGTGGAGGCCCCAAAACAAAACTGGAAGAGAGTCTGTGGAAGTGCTCTCAGTGATATTCAACATTTTTGAGTAGAATTATTTTTCCATTTACTGGTCAAGTCCTTTTCCTGCTGTCATGGCAAGTTAGACCTTTTCAGACTCAGAAATATAACTAGAGTCAGGGAATATCTTAGACAGTTGTGCCACACAGGAGGAAATGCACTAATTAAGATGGCAACAGATTAAAAGCCTATATCTGAGAGGACATCAGCTGACATGCACACACACACACACACACACACACACACACACACACACACACACACACACACACACACACACACACACCATGCTGCTCCAACAATATATTTTAAGCCTAATATTGGAAAGGTGCCTCTACAGCAACAGTGTGAAGATTTTCCATTGGCTACACTAACCATAACAGTCACACATTAGCGAGATAAGCAAATTAGTGTCAACTAATGGTAAATTTCTGTCCTATGATCGCTAGTCAGCTGACAGGAATTTAGCGAGAGTAGCAGTGGCGGTGACAGTGAATTAGTGGGAATTTTATTCTGCGGGTCAATCCACCAGGAGGCGTGAAATTGGATTGTTATAGCCAGAACGGCAAGCGATCAGATTTATCATCCCTTCAATTTGGGCTGGATTAGAACCAATGCCTTCAAAGTCAAAGAACTGTCAGTGCCCAATGCACTACACCAACCAATTTCCTGAAACAACATTTTTACTTGAATCTAATGATTGAAAGTTTCATTACCTTCAGTCGAAAACATCATCTTAAGTCCACAATTGAAAACTAGGGGAAAGTATAACTCTCACACAAGATTATGGGACAGCCAGTGTAAACTTTAGGGGCTGGTTTAGCACAGTGGGCTAAACAGCTGGCTTGTAAAGCAGAATAAGACCAGCAGCGCGTGTTCAATTCTCGTACCGGCCTCCCCAAACAGGCGCTGGAATGTGGCGACTAGGGGCTTTTCACAGTAATTTCATTGAAGCCTACTTGTGACAGTAAGTGATTATTATATTGTTATTATTTTAGTTTACCTTGGCCATGGTTTCCTTTGTGCGTTGCATGGACTCCCGCTGTTGTTTCAATTCCTCTTCCAGGGTTTGTCGCATCTGGTCCAACTCCACCTGTAAGGGACAGAAAATGTTAATGGTGTGTGACCTTGTGAGACAATCAACCTGCCACTATTATAAACCCCTGTACAGCCAGTGAATATAGCTTCAGCATGGTTCACTCCCCTAACCAGTCAGTGAATGTGAATTTACTAGACCTTTGTCCCTGCCCAGTTATGTTTTGCCATTACCTGTCCCATTCAACAGATCCTACAGTAAAATGCACAACAAAGAAAATCCAATATCTCTATAAAAATAGCAGCTACAGGAATGTAGCACAAGTACATGAAGTGTGCATACTTGAATTTCATCAACTGAATCCTACCCTGTTCATTTCCATTATTCATGGACGTTGAAGGTTTTTCTAGTCTTAACAGTAATGGTGATCTGCTGTGTTATTTGTATAATTTTTTCCTTGATCCATCTTTGACAATAATAAACAAGCAATAAAGCCAAACCGCAAAGTATGAAATTGGATTAAAAGCTGGAAACAAGCTTGCAGTGTGTGGAGCTGGAGTACACAACGCATGTAGGCATCTTTTTCTTCCGATGTTTCCTATTTTGTACTCCCACTGTCTTTGCTTTTTTACATTAGTGAGCGGCTGAAGGAAATTATACCTTATGTGCACCAAACAGTTTACAAAAAATTATCTATTTTGTATAACTGTTCAAAATGAGCACTTCTGAATGAAACGGAGTTATTAAATCACTTGCGGCTACTTATTTTATGTAGCTAAGCATTTCATGGATATAGTGTAACAGTTTCTTACCTGCAAGTCTGTCTCACGATTGCTCCCTGTGACGCTCTGTGAATCCACCTTTCTCTCAGCCAATTCCAACTTCTCCAGCAGCGTAGCTCGCTCTACGAGAAGGTAGGCTACCTGCTCGCTTGGGCCACTGTGTGCGATCTCTGCTAATCCTTCCTGATCCAACATCTCTTCCACTTCCTTCACCTGTGTCTCTGTACATCCATCAGTCCAAAGTACTTGGGTTAGTTGTGAAATATAATTAAATTTTACTTTAAATGACGATACGCTCCTTCGAATGAAGACATATACATTTCTTTACCAGCCCCGGATGGGAGGCCATCTGCTCAGCAGCCTTCTACTTAATGGCATGAGAGTCAGCCTCGGTACAATGATATATGTGAACACACAATCCAGGTTGGCAGTTCAGTGCAGCACTGAGGAAGCGCTGAACACTCAAAGATGTCATTTACTCAGTAAGATGTAAAAGATCTATCCCATGGCCCTATTTGAAGAGCAGAAGAATTCTCCAGGTGTCCTGGAGGACAGTTATCCCTCAACCAACACCACTAAAAATAGATTAACTTATCAATTATCACACTACTGCATCAAATCCCTGCAGTGCAGGAGGCCATTCAGCCCAATGAGCCTGCAACAACCCCCCCAAAGCAGCACTCTATCTAGGCAGACTCCCCTGCCCTCCCAGTAACCCCACGCATTGATCATGCCCTATCCACCTAACCTTGTGGGATCTTACGGTGTATAAACTGATCACCGCATTTACCCATAATGCAACAACAACTACTGCTTCAAAAGTACTTAATTAGCTTTGAAGCATTTTGAGTCATCCTGAGGATGTGAAAGGTGCTATACAAATGTAACTTATTTCTTTCTACTCTTTAGCAATATACCAGTTGGCATGTTGAAAACTCAGTGTCTGATTTTCACTTCACCTACTCACAGGGACATTTGGCTTATACTCACTCTACGTTTCCTTGCTGAGCACAAACGAGATTGGGAACCAATAGAGAGGGAAGAATAATTGAGCTGCTTCCCCACCATTTCACCGTGTAACACAGTGGATTGCCAGCATACTGCCCAATCAAACCACCCAGCGGCAAAGCTTTAATAAATAGGATCAGAAAAATGGACATAAATTGAGGTCTATCTCTTCAGGTGCATGATATGCTGTATGGTAGATACTGCACGGCTAGTATTCTGGAAGGATATAATATGGTCCTTCTTCATCTGAACCTATCCTTTGAAAACAGAAACCATGAATGCGAGAAACCTGAAATTAAAGAGAATGTTAGAAATATGGAGTTTGAAAGTAAAATTACAGATTAGTACTTCGAACGCAAGAGTCCCAATGTGAATGTTAATCTGCCTTTTCTCTTTCTGATATTGTTTGCTCAGCTATCAATTTCCACTATTTTGTGCCTTTTTTCCCCCACGGTACAATCCTTGATGGCCAATGCAGTATTCAATTTACTGTATACTTGTATTACAGTCCCCTTGTTGTGAATCGCATTCTGGTCACTAGGTGGCACTCTGCGTATAGACACATCTGTAAAGTTCTGCTGCATTTTATTGTTCTAATTCATTCTAAAATACTCTACGGTAATGTTATAAAATGGCCAGAAATCCATCAAAACTCCCAAACGTCTTATAGATCCAGCTGCTTTTCGCATGGGTGATAAACTCCATTCAATGTGGTGATCAAAGGTTGGCAGATGCATCCGATACCCTTTGAATTTGGAGAAAGTCTTTATATTGTGCCTTTCACAACCTGGGGACATCTTAAAGTGCTTTACACCCAATTACGTACACCCCCCAACCCCACTCCCCTCCCCCTAATGAATGAAATGCAGCAGCTAATTTGAACACAACAGCGTCTACAGCGCGATAACGACTGGATCTTTTTTTTTGCTTTTGATGACGTTGGTTGAAGGATAAATATTGGCAAGGATATCGGAGGAAAATACCCTGCTTTCCATCGAAAGAGCGTGTATGCCCCAAATTGAGATGTTAAGTTCATGGAACGGCTGTTGCCTGCCATTCTGGAGCTGGACATGTAACAGCGGATTTAAGGGGGGATTTTAACTATGTTTTGGATCCAAAGTCAGATCACTCCCGGCTAAGGCCTCTTTAGGGGATGGCGAAGGTGTTGGTTGAATTCATGGATGAGACAGGAGGGGTGGATCGTGGCGGTTTGTGAACCCGGGGGATAAGGAGTCTGCATTTTTTTCCCACTGGTGCACAAGGTTATACTCAGGTTTGACTTCTTCATGATGGGCAAGACTTTACTCGCTGGAGTAAAAAGTGCTGAGTATTCAGCGGAGGTAATTTCGGACCACGCGCTGCACTGGGAGGGTTTGAAGCTGGAGGTGGGTCAGGCGCAGCGTAGGGATGGAGGTTGGACAAGGGTCTGCTGGCTGACCTCAGGTTTTGTTTTGAGATTTCTAGGGCCATAGGGGACTATGTGGCATGGAATGAGAATGGGGCGGTAATGCCCACTACTTTGTGGGAGGCGTTAAAGACAGTGATCAGGGGGTAAGGTAATTTCGTACAAGGCCATTATGGATAGGGAGACAAGGCAGGAGTGCCAGGAGATGGTGGATGAGATCTTGGTTGTGGATAGGGAATATGCAAGTGATCCCACGCCAGAGCTTTTGGCGATCAGGAAGAATCTGCAAATGCAGTTTGACCTGTTGTCCACAGGCTGGGTGGTGCACCAGCTACAGCGGGTAAAGAGGGTAAGGTGTACGAGTATGGGGAGAAGGCCAGTCACCTGTTTGCTTACCAGTTTAAGGCGGTAAGAAGCTACTAGAGAGATTGTGCAGGTGCGGGAGTTGGAGGGAGGGGGGCGATTTCAGGCCTTTATAAATCGGAGCCGCTGGAGTACAAGCAGGGGATGGTAGGGTTTTAAGAGGGATTGGAGTTTCCTCAGATGGAGAAGAGATTGCGGGAGGATTTGGAGGCGCTGCTGGGGTCGAAGGAAGGCTCCGGAGCCAGGTGGGTTCTCAGTAGAGTTTTATAAGAAGTTCGTGGATCAATTGGCCCCATTGGTGTTGGGGATGGTTAATGGTTCATTGGCGCGGGGTTCCCTTCCGGAGATGTTGGAGCAGGCTTCTATTTCCCTCCTGAAGGATAAGGACCCCACGGAGTGTGGGATGTATCGGCCAATTTCTCTGCTTAATATGGATGCAAATCTTCTAGCGAAGGTTTTAGTGTTAAGGTTGAAACCATGTCTCCTGGTGCTTGTGGGGGAGGAT
Source organism: Scyliorhinus torazame (assembly GCF_047496885.1). NCBI lineage: Eukaryota > Metazoa > Chordata > Chondrichthyes > Carcharhiniformes > Scyliorhinidae > Scyliorhinus > Scyliorhinus torazame. Next base: position 39,502,892 of record NC_092722.1, read on the forward strand.
CAGATGTGCTTTGTGAAGGACAGGAAACTGTTGTCTAACGTGAAGCGGTTACTCAATGTGGTTCTTGCATCACCGGTGATTCCAGAGCCGGAGAGAATTGTGACTTTGGACATTGAAAAGGCCTTTGACAAGGTTGAATGAAATACCTGTTTATGGTTTTGGAGAAGTTTGGGTCTGGTCCTGGGTTTGAGTCGTGGTTGCAGCTGTTATATCTAAAGGCACTGGCAGCTAGTGTGCAAACTAACATCACAAGGTCCTCTAGGTTGTATAGGGGTCGAGGCAGGGTTCCACTATGACTCCGCTGTTGTTCGCGTTGGCAATTAAGCCATTGACAATTGCCTTGAGGGTTTCTGACAAGTGGACAGGGATTGTGAGGGGGGTGGAGTAGAGCACAGGGTCTCATTGTACACTAACAATCTTTTGTTGTATGTATGGGAGGGGAGAGGCTGTCTTTTTGTTGTGCTGGGACTAGCTTCCGCTATCTGGGAGTCCAGAGAGCACGGGGTTGGGTGCGGCTTCACTAGCTGAACTTTACTCGTCTGGCAAGTAGGGTGAGGGTGGATTTGCAGAGATGGGACAGCCTTCCATAGTCTCTGGCAGGCCAGGTGCAGGCAATCACGATGAATATACTACCAAGATACGTGTTTTTGTTTCAGTGTGTTAGGTTTTCCTGTACAAAGCAATTATCAGGGGGCTGGGTTTTATTTAGGCAGGGTGAACCCCTCAGACTCAGAGGGAAATCTTGCAGGGGGAGTGGCAGGGGGGGGGGGCAATCTACTGTTTTATTATTGGGCGGCCAATGCGGAGAAGGTATTAGGTCGGTTCGGGGGCAAGGAGGTGGCATGGGTACGGATGGAGTTGGGGGTAAGGGGTCGTGTCTGGAGACGTTGGCGACGGTTTCTTTGCCTTTCGCTTCAGCGAAATAGTCGTCGAATCCGGTGGTCATCTCCATGTTAAATATATAGCAGTAGCTTTGCCAGCATTTTAAGCTGGGTGGAGGTGGAATATGTTTAGGTACTTTCAGATGCAAGGAGGGCAGTACGTTCGTGTTATACGTTCGTAACATGGGGACGAGCAAATGTCAGTGGAAGAGGTGAACGCTAGGTGGGAGAAGGAACTGGGTCCCATTTTGGAGACGGTGTGGAGTGAGTCTCTCTGCAGGGTGAATGCTATAGCATCCTGCGTGAGGTTAAGTTTGACACAGCTCAAGGTGGTGTTCAGGGCGCACCTCACCAAGGCCAGGATGAGTCCGTTGTTTTTTTGAGGGAGTTGAAGATAGGTGTGATTGGTGCTTGAGATCCATGCCTACATGTTCTGGTCCTGCCCCAAATTGGTGGGTTCTGGGGGCCTTTTTTTAAACCCCAAAATTGGCAATTCTAAATCGGGATGTGGAGCCCTGCCCATTAGGGGCAGTATTTGGGGTGACAGGCAGCTGAAATTGAGGATGGGTATGATGGCGGATGCTTTGGCTTGTGCCTCGTTGCTGGCTCGCCAGTGAATTCTGCTGAGTTGGAGACAGCTAGCACTATGGCTGGTTGCTTTGATAAAGCTCTAGCACCTTGGGAAGGTTAAGTTCACAGTGCGGGAAGCAATTGACGGGTTCTGTCGAAGATGGCGTCTATTTATATTACATTGCAAAGATCTGGTCACTGCTAGCTGTTGGGGGAGGGGGGTGTGATCTATAGGGGAGGGTGGTGGGGAGTGGTTATAATTGTTGGGAGGGGGTTCTTACATGTTTGTTGGGGTTGTTGAGGATGTTTTTTTTTTTCTTTGATTGTTGTTAATGTATAAAAGGTTAAAAATGTAATAAAAATATTTTCAAAACGGGGGACTTCCGGAGATGGCGGGCGGGAGGCGGCCGCACAATGGAGAGCTCCCGTTCGGCAAAGGCATTTTTGGGGCTTTAGGCCCGGTCCCGGGGTCCACGGAGGCGGCAGAAGCAGGGAGAAGGCACGGAGGAGGCACAGTGAAGACACAGGAGGAAAAAAAGAACAAAGAAAAATGTCGAGGGTGAGCAAGAAAACGGCTGGGAAAAAAACAGCTGAAGGTCCGTCGGGGAGTGGAAAGGTCACCGCGGGGTCACCAAGGAAAATGGAGGCTGGAGCACCAGGGAAGGCCGCACTGCTTACGGCTGAAGAAATAACTAAGGTGATGGCTGCGGAATTTGAAAAGCAGTTGGCGCAGATTGCGAAATGCATGGAGACGGTGAGGAAGGAGATGAGGGAGGTTTTGAGTGTGCTGGTGGAGGAGGCGGTTTCCCCGGTGAGGACGGAGGTGGCGAGCGCAGTGGCGGAGGTGCGAGAGCAAGGGGAGGAGATGAAGGAAGTGGAGGAGACGTTATTGCAGCACGGTGATCAACTTGCCTCGACGGGGAAAGAGATGCGGAAGGTGATGGATACTAACAAGGATCTGCGAGGAAAAATGGAAGACCTGGAAAACAGATCCAGGCGACAGAATTTGAGGATTGTGGGGCTGCCCGAAGGAGTTGAAGGACAGATGTTGGCAAAACTATTGGGGGAGGGGGAGGATCCCTCCCGATATGAACTGGATCGGGCTCATCGGTCGTGGAGGCCTGTACCAAAGGCGAGTGAGCCGCCAAGGGCAGTGACTCTGTGCTTCCGTAGGTACAGTGTGAAGGAGAAGGTCCTGAGCTGGGCCAAGCAGAAGCGGGCGGTGCAGTGGGCTGGAGCTGGTATACGCGTATACCAGGACTTTACGGTGGAGCTGGCAAGGAGGCGGGCTGCCTTCAACCGGGTGAAGAGGGCATTGTACATTAGCAAGGTGCTGTGCGGCATTGTATATCCAGCGAAGCTGAGTGTGACTTACAAGCTCAGGGACTTTTATTTTGGAACGGCGGAAGCAGCGGAGGAGTTTGCGAAAGCAGAAGGACTGTGGCAGAACTGACAAATTGAGGAATGGCCATGTGCCGATGTAACCTCATGACTGTATTTTCTTCTTTTTTGTATCACTGCGCGCGGGTGTAGAGACTAAAGGAGCCAATGTGGTATATATTTGGACAAGGGAAGGAACGGGACTTGCACTCGAAATGAGGGTTCTTTGGGGTGTAGGTGGATATGCGGGGTTTGTGTGCTAAAAGGGGATCTTTGGGCTTTCCTAGGGCCGGGCAAGTGGGAAAGGGACCCGGGCGGGGGCCTCCACGCTGGCCGGTGTGTGCCGGCCAGTGAACGGGAGTGAGGTGGGGGGGGGGGGGCTGCGGCCATCGGAGCCTGGCAGAACAGGGTCCGAGTGGTCTAGCCGGGGTGGAAAGTTGGGGGGAAGGAACCGAGGTTGGGAGGAGGTGTTTTACAAGACGCAGTGGACGGGAGGAGCTGGAGACCTGGGGTGGGGGGGGGGGAGCTGTGTAAGATTAAGGGTGACTACGGGTAATCCCTGATTCCTTTTTGTCATTTGTTTATGTAAACATGCGGGTTGAGGTTTGGGGGGGTAGATGGGATCGTTGTTATTATGGGGACTGACATATCTTGCTGATTATTGTTTATTGTTGATGGATGTAAATGTGGGAGAAAATGTGAAAAAGGAGAATTAAAAAAAAAAAAAATTTTTTTTTAAATATTTTCAAAACAAAATTTAAACAACTTTGAACAACTAAGATTGAAAATATTCCACTGCAACATTAGTTATAAGCAGTTTTATGGTTGCAGTCCTTCAGTTGCATGATGTGCACACTGGGTTCAAGCAATACTGAATTGAATTGCTATAAAAGATCACACAACTTTCCAGAACCTACTATTATAATGTGGAAATGGAATAGCAAAAATCAGATGCAATAAAAAAATCCATTCTCCATATGAATATCTGGAATATATTAAAAATCATTTAATTACTGTTGGCATGGAGGGACTCAAAGCCCCCGAAGACTGAAGCATGGCTATCAGACATGGCGAGCTTTCTCAGTCTAGAAAAGGTTTGGGGTTCGCCCGGGGGTGGCCGCCATTCATTGATTTCTTCGCGGAGAATTAATCGTCAGCGGGGGGGGGGGGGGGGGGGGGGGGCTAGGGTAGTGCACAGTAGGGGGTGGTTTAGGCAGGTCCTTGCGAGAATGGAGTTATGGTTTGTACTATACGTTACTTGCTTTTTCTTTTGTACAGTACTGTACAATGTCATTGTTTTATATGCCAAAAATGCCTCAATAAAATTGTCTTTTTTTTTAAAAATCATTTAATTGCATCCACTATTAACTTTTTCCATCAAAAATTTTCATGTCCGCATTTAATGTTCAATATTAAATACTATGTCAGATTAAATTTACAGCCGACGATGCTGTGGCAATTAGAGTGTGGAATCTTACACAGGCAGTTTTCATTATGAACATGAATATGGATATTCATAATAGAAATACATAAAATGGCCAAATGGGATTGAATTACACCTGTGTGCCCAAATATGATCATCTCCCATCCTCTATGCCCTTTTTATTTTGAAGCCAATGTTAAGTATCAACGCCAAATATGCATTGCACAAAAAATTGACGAAACATTTAAAATTTCCTTGCTTCAATTATGAAATTATATAGTTGAAGGTTTGGTGTCAATGAGCTCCAGAATACGAATGACCAACTTCCTGAAGAGGCACAATTGTTGGATTTCCCACTCAGAAGACTATCTAATCTCCAGCAGCATGGTGGCACAGTGAGTTAGCACTGCTGTCTCACAATGGCAGGTATCCAGGTTCAACTCCGGCCGTGTCTGTGAAAAAACTCCACATGTTCTCCCCGTGACTGTGTGGGTTTCCTCTGGATGCTCTGATTTCCTCCCACAGTCTCAAGATGAGCATGTTCAGTGGAATGGCCATGCTAAGTTGCCCCTCAGTGTACAGGGGTGTGCGAGTTTAATAGGGTTGCATGGAGAGAGTGGGAGCCTGGTTAGGGTGCTGTTTCAGAGCATCGCTGCAGACTCGATGGGCCAAAATGCATCCTTCTGCACTGTAATGATTCTATAGCACTGTGATGGGTCATTAAATGGAGGTTATGTTACTAAATCTATTCGGAGTTATACTGACTCTCTCTCATTCCAGTGTCTTACTTAGATCACTGATGGCCGGAAAGTAGGTCATCTGTCCTCAGTTTGCCCATGGCCTGGGAAGACTCATGGAAGGCTAGGGTTGGAATGCAATTTCATCTGTTCAATCTATAAAAAAACAACCTTCAATCAGGCACTATAATTGACCTCGGCAGCTACAGGAGAAAATCCAAATTGTTATCCAGTGATCCACACTGAAACATGGGTGAGTGTGTGGAGGTCACGTTTTCAGCTATGACCCCATCCCATTGGGTCAAATAGCCTGCTGAGATTTGCTGTTGAGACTCTTGCATGAAGAAAGGGCATCTACGGGAAAGACAGTGGAGGGCTACCAGTGGCTGCTAAATTATTACCCAGTAAGAGCCAATCAGGACAAGGTGGTAATGAAAGTGTGAACATATTTTTATTCACATGGTCACATAGTCAGAGTGTGTAGCTGATGCAAGTACAAGTCACAGATAAACATATCCACCTCACATCAGTTGGGGGGGTGGGGTACAAAGTTGAAAGGTCAACATACTGACCTTGTTCCAACTTCAACCGTTGCAGTTCCATCCTTAGCAGCTCATTCTCCCGTTCATATTCAGCTGTCATTGCCTCCCGCTCCTCCGACAAATTGCGGATGTGATCCACATAATTCTCCACCTGCAGAAAAAAGATTATTCCCACGTCAATGTGATTGAACAAGTTATGTTTCAAGGGTGGTTGTCGGGGAAGATCAGTCGTAAAGGATGACAGAAGGCTGCTCCAAACCGTGACATCACTACACTAGTGAGGGAGGGGAGGTCATTCCAATAGCACTCTAATTGATATTATATTCATGACAACTTCAGCCATTTCAAACCATACCCTTTTTGCAATACAATTTTACTTGACTTCATAGATGGCTTTTGTTGGGCAAACCATGATATTGTCTACAAATCTCACAAAAGACATTAAAGGAGCACATTTTTCCATGTGACACAGCAGGCATTGATGAGTAGGGTTGAGAATGTCCTTTGTTTTTTTAATCTTACGTATGGAATGATCTGTCTGGACTATATGCAGAACAATACTTTTTACTGTACCTCGGTACATGTGACAATAAAACAAATCCAAATTGGCAACCAGGAAAATGGGTCAGCAAGTGATGAAAGTTTGTTTTTGAAAGAGACAGTCCTTTTCTTTAGTGAGGCTCCCCTAAGTGACTGAGTTACAATACCACTTGGGCAGGACTGAGCTATAAAAGGTTACCAGATGTCTCAAGTTAATGTCCAATCTGGGCTGAGCTCGTTGACTTTCAATTTCTGAATGCCACAAAGTAATCAAGCAAGGGCAACATTTCCAATGTTGCATTGGCCTCATTGACCATGCACGAGAGCAAAGGATACAAATCCAGATTGCCACCCATGATTGGGGCAGCATGTTAGCACAGTGGTTAGCACAATTGCTTCACAGCTCTAGGGTCTCAGGTTCGATTCCCGGCTTGGGTCACTGTCTGTGTGGAGTTTGCACATTCTCCCCATGTCTGCGTGGGTTTCCTCCGGGTGCTCCGGTTTCCTCCCACAGTCCAAAGATGTGCAGGTTAGGTGGATTGGCCATGCTAAATTGTGCTTAGTGTTGGGTGGGGTTACTGGGTTATGGGGATAGGGTGGGGGTGTGGGCTTGGGTAGGGTGCTCTTTCCAAGAGCCGGTGCAGACCCGATGGGCCGAATGGCCTCCTTGTGCACTGTAAATTCTATGATCTATGATATGCATGTATATATGGATGTCAGATGAGGACAGGATATGGCCCAGACCCTGGGGAGATTGACCTGCTAACAATTGCTGCTTCGGCTTGACTGTGAGGAATGGTCAATGGGGTGAGATGCAAGATGGTTGCCATTACCTGCACTCAAGGAAGAACCTACGATTTCAGCAGAGGACAGAATACTGCAAGATGAAAAATTGTAATGGAAGCAGGACCTCACAAATTAGTCAATGGGCGAAGCAACATAAAACCCATGTTCCCAAACCACTTCTAAACTTGCTCTCTATGTAAAACTGAATGCCAACTCAAGGAACTGATATACACACCTCATCTGGCTGGTATGTTCATTTTTATTCTCTAGATAAAGTATGAAGAAATCTTAATAACCAATGAAAAAGGACTCGGTTACTTTCCCTGTTACACCTAACTCTGGAAGTGAGAGGACCGTGTTGGCGTACATATAATCTGCAACAAGAGAGATCAATCGCTGAGTCAAACTAGCAGGTTTGAAAACTTGCTATGAAAACAATTATTCATGCATATCTAATCTGGCCAAAGTTGCAGGCTATAAATAGGACAGTTAAAAGGCGGCCAGTAACATACAAACAAGATTTCATATTTCAAATCTCACAAGAGATCAATGATGCATCACCCTGCTGACAGATCTCACCTCCTTCATCTCGGAGTCCTGCTGCTTTCGCACCCCTTCCAGATCCTGTATGGTGGCTTGCAGTGTGCCCTCAGCCCGCTGGTATATGCGCCACAGATGACAGAGGTGCTCGTCTGCAGTGCAGGCTTCAGTGTCCAGCCCATCTTCCCGCAATCTGTGCAGTATATCTTCCAGCTCCACCTTCTCCTGAAGAGAAAATAAATTGCAGGAATCGGAAATAGTTTGGCGAATGGAGAGGAGAGGTACGTGTTACATAAAAAGTCAGAGTAATTACAAAAGTAATCCCAATAAAAATTGTTTCTCGGAGGGGAGAGTTGCTGGGTTAGATGAACTGCCAGAGAGGTTCGCGTTGCCAAGGGGGAGTGAGGTTAGGCACTGGCAGATGCAGGACTTTACCAGGGAGGAGCTACCTATGTTCCTCCGAATACCGGAGTACATGGTACTGGAAAAAATGCTGCTCTCATAGGTAGGGGAGGGCAGGATTGGGGAAATATATGGGTGGCTGGGAGAGCAGGACAAGGCATTAGTGAAAAGGATCAAGCAGAAATGGGAGAAAGAGCTGGGGAGGGAGATAGAATGGGACTCTGGTGTGAGGTGATGCGGCGAGTGAACTCAACCTCCTCCTGTGCCCGAGTGAACTTGATTCAATTTAAAGTGGTGCACAGGATCCACATGACTGGGGCTCAGATGAGTGGATTCTTTCATGGGGGGGGGTAACAGATGGATGCGTGAGAAGTGTGGGAGGAGCGGCGAATCATGTTCACACGTTTTGGGGATTGCACAGTTACTGGGAGGCGGTGTTTGAGACCCTATCGAGGAAAGTGGGGGGCCAGATGAAACCAGACCCCATGGTGGTGATTTTTGGGGTTTCGGAGGTGCCGGAGCTGCTGGAGGGGAATGGGTCGATGCCGCGGCCTTTGCCTCTCTTGATTGCCCGGCGACGGATTCTTTTGAATTGGAGGTCAGCTACGCCACCGGGAGTTGCTGCTTGGCTGGGAGGCCTGTACGAGTTTCTCCAGTTGGGAGAAGATTAAACTTGCCTTAAGAGGGTCAGAAGAGGGCTTTGAGGTACAGTGGAGGCCATTCATGATGATATTTGAGGAGCTATTTGTCGCAGGGGTGGTGGTGGTGGGTAAAAATGTACAAACTGTTAACTTTGCTTTGTTGGGATGGTGTTTTGTTATTCTTTACATTTGGAATAAAATATCTTTTCCAAAAAAATTGTACGACAGTCATTGCAGAGAACTAAAGAAGACTTATAGCGCAGAAACAAGCCATTCAGCACATCCTGTCTGCACTGGCCAAAAAATACAAAAAAGAAACGAGCTGCTTATTTAATCCCACTTTTCCAAATTTCCTTAGGACTTTCTGCACATTAGATTTTATGGGTGCATTTAAGTTGCTGCTTTTGTTTTAGCTCAGTGCCTCTATTCCCACTTCTAGCAGCATCTTTCACCATTGACATTCCCAGTTGAGACTGTTATCAGGGCAGATATTGGCCAGTTCACAAAGTTACAAAAAAGTGCATCACTGCTGTGAAACATTTCCAAGTGCCACAAATATCAAAAGAACAGTGTGTGCCGTCTACAGTTTCATTACACAGAGCTGTCTTTGAGGGCACAGTGATGATGCCCCCACGAAACACTCAATGTCAAATGAGGTATCAAAAGGCACTCTCATTGTCTGAACTTGGACCACAGTCTTCTCAAGCTCCAATTCAATCCCCTCCTTGTTATTTGATCTATTACCACCACTTTCTTCCTCCAACACATCAACACCTACTTGCACCACCTCACTTTTTTAAATCATCTGGGGATTTCATTTAGACAATGTTTTTGTAACTAGCCTCCCTGATTCCCTTCTCCAAAATTATAAACTTGAACAAAATGCCAATACCATGTCACCAGCTGTTCAAAACCTCACTGTGTTCTCGATGGCCACCAGTCAAGCTCCTCTGGCTCTTGGTGCTTTGCCAAATTTGAGTTTTAAGATCCTTAGACTTGCCTTAAAATTCCTCTTGGTTTTGCCCACTCTACATTGCCACCTCTTCCAGCCACAGTCCCCTGTCCACACATTCGATTCTTCCAATTTTGGGGGTCAGCTATTCTCACGACACTGATGCTGACTCCCTAACTCCATCAGCAGTCACCGCCCTCTGAAAATGGCCCCTTCAGTATGGATTCCCCCAATCATCTTCCGTTAGCTTTCAGAACCCTTCTGTTCACTCTTCTGTCCAACACCCCTCAAAGCACGAAAAAACAATTTTGCAGTATCATTCATTCCTATAAGTCTTTGACACTTCTGTGGGACAGATTCCATTGTTATCAGGGATGCATGTATAAAAATACTTCATTGAGCAAATGCAACATCACTCAGAGGGCCAAGAGCAGTAGGAAAATAGTGTGACCTGAATGAAGTTGACAGTTTTACGGCTAGAATGCGACTTACTAGTCATGGATTTAAATTTTATACTCTTGCATGCACACCTCCATCTCCTCTCCAATGCTCAGGAACATTAAAAGTATTGGGCAAGGACAGGTACCACAAGATATGGTACTAAGCCCAGTGTTGAATTATCGAGGCAGTCATTAGGTGCTTCAATTAGCTTCATCAACTCTGAGCTACAGCAGCCTATACAGTAGCCTATCAATCAAGCGTGGTCTGATAAATAGCAAGTGACATCTGCACCCAACTGGCAGGCAAGGACTATCTCCAACAAGAGAAATTCTAGCCATCTCCTCATGATGTTACCATCATTGAATTTCCCACTACTAACATCTTGGAAGTTACCATGGACCTGAAACTGAACTGGACCAGCCATTTAAATATTGTGGATACAAGAGGTCAGGGGCTGGGAATTCTTCAGGGAGTAACTCACCTCCTGAATCCCCAAAGCCTGTCCACAATCTACAAGGCACAAGTTAGAAACGTAAGAGAACACTCTCTACTTGCCTGGATGGGTACAGCTCCAACAACACTCAAGAAGCTCAACACCATCCAAGACAAGCAGCCTCCTTGATTGGCACCACATCCACCACCTTAAACAATCTCTCTTTCCACCACTTATGCACAGTGGCAGCAATGCGTTCCATCTACGTGATGCACTGCAATAACTCGCCAAGGCTCCTTCAACAGCACTTTCCAAACCTGTGACCTCAACCACCTAGAAGAGCAAGAACAGCAGGCGCATGGCAAAACCACCACCTGCAGATTCCTCTTCAAACCACACACTGTCATGATTTAAGTCTGCATTGCTGTTCCTTCACCGCTGCATCAAAATCCTGGAACTCCCTAGAGTCCTGGAGAGGGGGTACACAGCAACTCACTGGGACCCAGGAGCTAGGGGGAGCAAGGCTCAGTTGCAAACGGAATTCTCGGATTTGCCCAAACTAAGCAGCCAGAGCTTCAAACCTTAAAGACGACCATGAGAAAACAAAATCGGAACTGTCAGCCTAACAGTTGCCATGCAGCTACTTCCAATCTTTGGGTTTTGTGGTTTGAGTTTTTTCCCCAAACACCCGCCAAGGTGTTTACCCAAAGGTCAGCAGTAGCAACTGTCACCAGAGTGCTCTTGGTTGAAGGTCTGGTAAAAAGAAATGGTTGAAGCAGGCAACAGCAACAACAGCTTTCTCCGCTGTATAGTCCACACTTAGAAAAAGCAACAGCAAGTTTCAGGTCCCATGGTGTATTATTGGTGGGGCAGCCTCTGATTCACATACCACCAGCAATTTAATCTCTTGAGCATCCGGAGGAAACCCACGCAGACACTGAGAGAAAGTGCAAGCTCCACATGGACAGTCACCCAAGTCAGAAATCGAACCCAGGCCCTTGGCATTGTGATGCAGCAGTGCTAACCACTGTGCCCCCCAACAAGATCACTTTGCATTCTTCTAAACTCCAATGGGTACAGGTCCAACCTTTTCAATCTTTCTTCACAAGATAACTCGTCATTCCAGGAGTCGCATGAATCTTCCCTGAACTGCTGCTAATGCAATTATATCTTTTTTCAAATCAGAAGATCAAAACTGTACACAGTACTCCAGATGTGGACTCACCAAGGCCCTGAACAGCTGCAGCAAGTCTTTCCTGCTTCCATATTTCATTCCCCTTGCAATAAATGAAGTTTGAATTCCTAATTGCTTGCTGTACCTGCATAACTTTTTGTGATGTGTTACAATCCTTGGCCAGACCGGGATGCTGGGGATATCAGTTCGGGACCAGTAATGTTTTGTTTAAAGTAATTAACGGTTAAGAATACATTAAGAATGTGATTCCACAGGTTTTGAACAAACAGAAAAAATTTACTATGCAAGTTTAGAAAGATACGAGATAGATCTTATATTCTAACATTCATAAACAACTTGAGGTACATGTGAATTAATGTGCAAACTGTGGTCAAATACACCACATTAGAGTAAATGGCAGATGTGACTAATGGATTTCACAAGAACCCACCCACTTTTAGTATTCACTGCAAGTTACACAATTTCTTTAAAATTGTCTCCCTTTTCAGGAGGGCTAAAAGGGGTCATGAAATATCTTTGGCTAACAGGGTTAAGGAAAATCCCAATCCCAAAGCCTTTTATTCGTATATAAGGAGCAAGAGGCTAACTAGAGAAAGGATTGGCCCACTCAAAGACAAAAGAGGGAATTTATGCGTGGAGTCAGCGGAAATGGGTGAGGTTCTTAATGAGTACCTTGCATCGGTATTCACCAAGGAGAGGGACATGACGGATGTTGAGGCTAGGGATGGATGTTTAAATACTCTAGGTCAAGTCGGCATAAGGAAGGGGGAAGTTTTGGGTATTCTAAAAGGCATTAAGGTGGACAAGTCTCCGGATCCGGATGGGATCTATCCCAGGTTACTGAGGGAAGCGAGGGACAAAATAGCTGGGGCCTTAACAGATATCTTTGCAGCATCCTTGGGCACGGGTGAGGTCCCGGAGGACTGGAGAATTACTAATGTTGTCCCTTTGTTTAAGAAGGGTAGCAGGGATAATCCAGGGAATTATAGACCTGTGAGCTTGAATTCAGTGGTAGGCAAACTGTTGGAGAAGATACTGAGGGATAGGATCTATTCACATTTGGAAGAAAATAGACTTATCAGTGATAGGCAGCATGGTTTTGTGCAGGGAAGGTCATGTCTTACAAACCTAATAGAATTCTTTGAGGAAAGTGACAAAGTTAATTGATGAGGGAAGGGCTGTAGATGTCATATACATAGACTTCAGTAAGGCGTTTGATAAAAGTTTCCCATGGCAGGTTGATGGAAAAAGTGAAGTCGTATGGGGTTCAGGGTGTACTAGCTAGATGGATAAAGAACTGGCTGGGCAACAGGAGGCAGAGAGTAGTGGTGGAAGGGAGTGTCTCAAAATGGAGAAAGGTGACTAGTGGTGTTCCACAGGGATCCGTGCTCGGACCACTGTTGTTTGTGATATACATAAATGATCTGGACGAAGGCATAGGTGGTCTGATTAGCAAGTTTGCAGATGATACCAAGATTGGTGGAGTTGCAGATAGCGAGGAGGACTGTCAGAGAATACAGCAAAATATAGATAGATTGGAGAGTTGGGCAGAGAAATGGCAGATGGAGTTCAATCCAGGCAAATGAGAGGTGATGCATTTTGGAAGATCTATTTCAAGAGCAGACTATACGGTCAATGGAAGAGTCCTGGTGGAAATTGATGTACAGAGAGATCTGGGAGTTCAGGTCCATTGTACCCTGAAGGTGGCAACGCAGGTCGATAGAGTGATCATGAAGGCATACAGCATGCTTGCCTTCATCGGACGTGGTATTGAGCACAAGAGTCGGCAGGTCATGTTGCAGTTGTATAGGACTTTGGTTAGGCCACATTTGGAATACTGCGTGCAGTTCTGGTCGCCACATTACCAGAAGGATGTGGATGCTTTAGAGAGGGTGCAGAGGAAGTTCACCAGGATGTTGCCTGGTTTGGAGGGGGCTAGCTATGAAGAAAGGTTGAGTAGATTAGGATTGTTTTCATTGGAAAGACGGAGGTTGAGGGGGGACCTGATTGAGGTCTACAAAATTGAGAGTTATGGACAGGGTGGATAGCAACAAGCTTTTTCCAAGAGAGGGGGTGTCAATTACAAGGGGTCACGATTTTAAGGTCAGAGGGGGAAAGTTTAAGGGAGATGTGCGTGGGAAGTTTTTTTTACGCAGAGGGTGGTGGGTGCCTGGAACGCCTTGCCAGCGGAGGTGGTAGAGGCGGGCACAGTAGCATCATTTAAGATGCATCTAGACAGATATATGAACGGGCGGGGAACAGAGGGAAGTAGATCCTTGGAAAATAGGCGACAGGTTTAGATAAAGGATCTGGATCGGCGCAGGCTGGGAGGGCCGAAGGGCCTGTTCCTGTGCTGTAATTTAAAACCAGAATTCCAGTTTTCACCTTCGAATTCCCTCCAAAGATCACTCAGATCCAGACTGCCTTAATGATGCTCTCCTTTAGAGGTTTGCTTCTCAGGATTTCCCTGTGACCTCACTACCTGGACACACAACACCTCTGCTGCCTGGAACCTCTTTGTCCTGCTTCTGAACACAGCCAGATATGAATGATTTCTTGAGCCCCAACTGTTGGTGGCACCGAGCTTCGATGATTCCCAAGGCTCTTTCTGAGCCCCAACTGTACAGTTACCAAATGGCTCTCACGACTTCACTGAGCTCTGATCCTGGCTCCTCCGCTAACAGCATCACATTCTTTAACTTAACTGGGACTCCTAACTGTGTCCCTGTCTGTGACACTTTATTTTTCCTTTTTTTCCTAAATTTAGAGTACCAATTCTTTTTTTCCAATTAAGGGGCAATTTAGCGTGGCCAATCCACCTACCCTGCACATCTTTGGGTTGTGGGGGTCAGACCCACACAAACACAGGGAGAATATGCAAATTCCACACGGACAGTGACCTAGGGCCGGGATCGAACCCGGGTCCTCAGCGCCGTGAGGCTGCAGTGCTAACCACTGCGCCACCCACAACTATCTGTGACACTTGAAAGACTCGCTTTCCGAAACTGGCTGCCTCAAACTGACTCTGACTGATCCTTGAACTGATCTTCAATGATCCTTGAACTGATCTAGGGAACCTATTAACATACTCTGAGTCCTATCGTTTTTATTAGGCAAGAGCCACTCTGACAGCATTCAAACATCCTGTCCCTTAAATGTTACAATGTCCATAGACTACGAACTTACATAGCACACACAGACATAATGAATTGAATTCATGATGCTGATGTGGGGAACACCCAGATCCTTCTGAACCACCAAGTTCTGCAAACTCTCCGTTTATAGTATATTGCTTTTCTATTATTTCTGCCAGAGTTCACATTTTCCCACATTATACTCTGTCTGCCAATTCTTTGCCCAAAGGTGCAAAGGAGGGTAGAGTAAGACATGGGGCATGAAAAGCTCATGAGAATAAATGATACTAAAACAGCTTGCACTTTTATAGTTCTTGCCACCTCAGTTGCAAAAATAAGTGAATAGCGCCTATTGCCATCTCTTCAACAAGGTGGTCAATAAACGTGGCTTTACTAATGTTGCCCACCTCCTCAGAGCAAATTTTAAGAAGTAGTGCAACTTTAAGAACCCAATTTGCTAGGTTTTCCCCAGATCAACGCCCTTTAACACCCCTAAACAAGTTTAACAAGTTGCTCTGCGTTTGCAGGAGGCCAGAGTATGTGAAACACACAACCATGTAATAAGTTACAGTATCACAGTAATCCAGTAACATTATACAGGAAAGATGAAACTTTCTGTGCCAGTGGGGTGCCCTAACAATACAGGAGGCATGGTGCATTTATAATATATACATCATCAGGCAGTTTACTGTCTGTGCTTTAGCCAAGAAAGAAACCATTGAACACTCACATCAGTTAAACACTGCAGCATGATTCATCCCAGTGAATTCCTGCTAAGCAGCAACATAAGAGACCAAATGTTCAGTTCAATCCATTACTTCTATGATCCGAATCAAATTCACAAATGACATATTTTGTGACCATGGTGCATGATCCCTCTTTTGTCAGCAATGACGCAGTAGTTAGCATTCTTGTGTGTTCAAGTCCTACTCCAGGCACTGGAGCACAAAATCTAGGCTGCCAGTCCAATAAAGTGCTGAAATAATGCTGCATTATTGAAAATGCCACCTTTAAACCAAAGTCCCGTCTTCTCCCTTGGGTGGACATAAAAGAACCAATGGCATAATTCAAAAAAAAAAGCAGGAGAACGTGGATCGGGGGGGAGGTGGAGGTGTAGTGGTAACGTCACTAGATTAGGAATCCAGTGTCCCAGGCTAATGCTCGGAGGTTACAGGTTTGAATCCCACCATGGCAGCTGGTGAATTTAAATTCAATTAATAAATCTGGAATTAAATGCATAAAACTATTGTCAATTGTCGTAAAAATCCATCTGAAAGCCCATCTGGTTCACTAATGTCTTTTAGGGAAGGAAATCTACTGTCCTTACTCAGACCGGTGACACCAAACCACAGCAATGTGGTTGATTCTGAAATGGCCGAGCAAGTCACTCAGTTGTATCAAACAGCTAGAAAGTCTAAAAAATGAAGCTGGACAGAACGCCTGGCATTGACCAAGGAATCGGAAACAACAATGGCATTCCCAGCCCTGTTGATAAAGTGATCCTTACTTTACAAACATCTGGGGACTTGTGCAAAAATTGGGAGAACTGCCCCACAGACTAGTCAAGCATCAGCCTGGCATAGCCATACAAACCAAATCATATCTTACAGACAATGTCCCAGGTACAACCATCACCACCCCGGAATACATCCTGTCCCACCAACAGGACAGACCCACCAGATGTGGTGGGCACAGTGGTAATCAGTTGTGAGGGTGTTGCCCTGAAGTCACAACATCAACTCTCGATCTCATGAAGCATCATGGCATCAGGTCAAACATGGGCAAAGAAACCTCTGTGTTGGATATTCCGTACCATTCTCCTTCAGCTGATGAAACAGTACTCCTCCATGTTGAACACCACTTGGAGGAAGCACTGAGGGTGGCAAAGGCACAGAATGTACTCATGGCAGAGGACTTCAATGTCCATTACCAAGAGCGGCTCAGTAGAACCACGACTGACTTGAGCTTGTCGACTCCTAAAGAACATAGCTGCTAGACTGGGTCTTCGGAAGGTAGCGAGACAACCAACAAGAGGGAAACCCTGTTTGATCTTGACCTCGCCAATCTATCTGTCATAGATGCATCTGCCATGACTATTGGTTAGGAGGGACAGTCCTTGTGGAGACAAAGACACATCTTCACATTGAGGATACCCTCCATTGTGTTGTGTGGCTGTACCAATGTGCTAAATGGGACAGATTTCGGACAGATCCAACATATCAAACCTGGGCATCCATGAGGCGCAGTGGGCTATCAGCAACAGCAGAATGGTGTACAACTATAATAATAATCTTTATTGTCTCAAGTGGGCTTACATTAACACTGCAATGAAGTTACTGTGAAAAGCCCCTAGTCGCCACACTCCGGCACCTGTCCGGGTGCACAAAGAGAGAATTCAGAATGTCCAAATTACTTAACAACACGTCTTTCAGGACTTGTGGGAGGGAACCAGAGCACCTGGAGGAAACCCACGCAGACACAGGGAGAGCGTGCAGGCTCCGCACAGACAGTGACACAAGCCAGGAATCAAACCTGGGACCCTGGCACTGTGAAGCAACTGTGCTATCCACTGTGCTTCTGTGTAACCTCGTGGCCCAGCATATCCCTCACTCTACCATTACCATCAAGTCTGGGGATCAACCCTGGTTCAATGAAGAGTGCAAGAGGGCATGCCAGGGCTGCACCAGGCATATCTATTAATAAAGTGACAACCTGGTGAAGGTACAAAACAGGATTACTTGCATGGCAAACAGTGAAAGCAGCATGAAAAAGGCAGATCTATGTGATCCCAAAACCAACGGATCTGATCCAAGCTCTGGAATCCTGCCACATCCAATCATGAATGGTGATGCACAATTAAACAACTAACAAAGGAGGCTCCACAAATATCCCCATCTTCAATGATGGGGAAGGCCAGCACATCAGTGAAAAAGACACGGCTGAAGTATTGGCAGACATCTTCAGTCAGAAGCGCCTAGTGGATGATCCATCTTGCCCTCCAGCATTACAGAATGTCAGATTTCAGCTACTTTGATTCACTCCATGTGTTGCAATCCCAGTTGATGTTAAAACTGGCTGGGAACATGGATGCGCAGTGGTTAGCACTGCTGCCTCACAGCGCCGAGGTCCCAGGTTCGATCACAGCTCAGGGTCACTGTCCGTATGGAGTTTGCACATTTCCCTGTGTTTGCGTGGGTTTCGCCCACCCCCACCACTCAAAGATGTGCAGGGTAGTTGGATTGGCCATGCTAAATTGCCCCTTAATTGGATAAAAAATGAATTGGGCACTCTAAAAAAAAAATTTGTAACTGTCCGAGAAGATCCCAGAATGGATCCCTGGCTCAAAAGACCGTAACTTTTTTTTAATGAAACGTGGAGGAACAGAATCACAGGATCACTAAATTAATTTTAACAAGAAGAAAAAAATTATTAAACATGAAAAATTGGTTTATGATACAATACAGCTTTCCTCCCCCGCCTTAGCTTAACAATTGCACACAGGTTTTAGGATTAACATGGATTAGAAAGTACATCTTAATCCACAATGGTCTTGTTACCACAAAGACTATTAAATACACAAGATGATTGTGGGCAAATTCTGAATCCAAGTTAGTGTCTGTAGATTTATCTACAGAATCCCCCCCCCCCCCCCCCCCCCCCCCAAACGATGATTGAAAGTTTCCAACCCCCACTCCCAAAAACACCCATTAAAATCTTCTCTCATAATAATGCTTTCCCTTGCCGGTTTGCATTCTAAAATCCAGTCCAGGTTTTACAAATGGCATTTTTAAACAAAGTTTAAACAAAATTTGACAAATCACTCCTCAGATTGTTTTTCTCCCTCTTTTACATACTGCCCTTGGTAGATTCATCTGAAGATATAGAATCTGATTTCCATCACTGTTAGGCTGACAACTACCTCACCTCTTAGCTTTACTGCTATTGTGGATAAGCTTTATTCAACTTAACATCTGCAAAATCAAAGCCATTCTCTTCCCAAGTCTCTGCCAAAAACCCACACATAACCCAATTATATCCCTCTCCTCAGCGGTTTGCTCCTACTGAACACATTAATGTACAACTTTATTTGTCTCTAAACTAGAAGCTGCAATTCTATCCATCACCATGGTTATCTATTTCACCTTCATAGCATTATTCACCTCCATCCGCAATTTATCTCCAACTCATGTAGAAACTCTCAAGCACACTTCAGTCACCTCCAGGGTCAACTGATCTCTTCACCATCCTGCACACACTACAGCTTATCCAAAACTCCAACCCTTAACACCCCTTCCCATCTCCAATTACTCCTCAGCCCCCAATCTATCAAATTAAAATCCCCATCCTTTTTAAGTACCCAAATTTTTTCCCCAATTAAGGAGCAATTTAGCATCGCCAATCCACCAACCCTACACATCTTTGGGTTGTGGGGGTGAGATCCATGCAGACACGGGGAGAATGCGCAAACTCCACGCGAACAGTTACCCGGGGCCGGGATCGAACATGGGTTCTTGTCACCATAAGGCAGCAGTACCAATCATTGCACCGCGTGCCACCCCAAAATCCTCATCCTTATCCATAAATCCTTCTGCAGTTTATGCTTTCCTCTCCCTGCAACATGGCTTCAGCTCTACATGCCAAGGTAGCCTTTCATTCTTTGAGTTCTGGCCCTCTTTGCATCAATGCTTCCTCCCAAAACCTGCTTGTCACATTTCTTCACTTCATCGTTAAAAAGCTAATTTTAGATATTAACCATCTTCCCGCCAAGATATCAGTCTACACAGGTAATGTTGACTTCTACTTACCCAGTCTACAAGCTTGCATAGATTTACATGAAAACACTTCTAACATTGATTCAACGGTTTTGGTGCCAGAGATCATTAATTTGACCATCAAGTTGAAAGCTTCAAGGGACACAATCTGAAGTGTCTGAAATTCCACTACATCAGATTTTAATAACACTGCATTGCATAAGAATGATGCCTAGTCCAATAAAAACAATACATAATACTTACAGAAACTGTCTGTGGCATTGCCGTGTTCCAATAACTCCTGCCTGCTGCGGTGCCTTGGTCATTCCACATTTACAACTTCCGACTGGATAGTACAGTAAATAAAACACAAAACACCCGTTTGGATACAGAGTGTTGTCATGGAACAGTTCCATTTTATCCCTACTGGTGTGTTTGACGTGTTGTTTGGGCTAGTCGCAACATGCACCTCTGCATTATTGAAATCAGAGCCCTGTACTTTTACAATAGTGAAATGAAATTGCAGGTTAACACTGCACTGAAGCCAAGATTGGTATAGATATTCCTGAACAAAGAGATTTAAAAGCTGCCTTGTTTTACAAGGTAGCACTCATTAAAAAAAGTCTAAGCAGTGTTTTTTTAAACTTTTTTTAACCCGGGAACCATTTTTTCCAACTGGCCATCCTTCGGGACCCACGCCAGCCGACCTTCGCAACCCACCATTTTCTCTTACCATTAATGCGAGAGGTGAGCCTGGGCTTATATTCTATAGTCTAGAGTAGCAAAGAATAAAAAATGACCTAATTGAAACAGGCATTATTCTCTCAGGACTCTGCAGAGCAGATGCAAAATGTAAGGTTTCCTCAGATGGGTGGTTTACAGCCTGGGGATATAGTCTGCAAATTACAATGCAACGATTTTAGACATAGATGAGGAGGAATTACTTAACTCAAAAGTATCGTGAATCTTTTTAATCTCTAAAATTCACTATCAAAGAGAGTTCTGCAGGCTCAACCATTGAGCATATTCAAGACAGATGCAAGAAGACAGAATTGAATTTTGAAAAACATATTCTCCTGGATCAGCGCGCTGACGCCAGGAGGAGGCGATGTTTCTCTCTGGGGTCTGGCCATTCGCACCGTATGAGCGGGCACACACGAGTAGCATTTTTAAGGCTGTCTTTTTTAAAGCCACTCGCAGCCGGCACTTTTAAAAGCCGGCAGCTGCGGCTGTTGTGTCTGAATTCCCACGATCGGAAAAGCCACGATGGATGCTCCTGCGACCCTCCCAACACCCGGCCGCGACCCACCTGACACCCGGCCGTGGCCCGCGACCCCCACTTTGAAAATGGCTGGTCTAATGGGTACATGTCAATTTTCTAGCATGCTCTGCAACACATGCACAAAACTGGCAAGTTAAAACACGTGTTAACATCCTCCCGTGATCTAAAACACATTTGCAGAACACCCAAGCAGAGGATTGAATGAGCATTCCCTTCACGGAGAAAGAGATCAGATTCCAAAATGCTCTGTTCAAAGAGCCCAACTATTCACCTTCCTGGCAGCAAACAAAAGCCACCAGTCATTTGAAGATCGTGGATAGCATTTCAGAATCATATCACAACCAAACAATTTAGCATTCTGAATTCCAGGGGTTACTGTAAAGTATATCATAGAGAGCTAAAAGAAAAACTTGCTTTTATATAGCACCAAATATATATTATATATCCCAAAGCTCTGTACAGCCAATAAAGTACTTTTGAAGTGTCGTCAAAAAATGTTGTAATGTAGGAAATGCACCAACCAATTTGAGCACAGCAAGTTCCCACAAACACCAATGTCATAATGACCAGATAATCTGTTTTTGTAATGTTAATTGTAGGAGTATACATTGGCCAGAACACCAAGGAGAACTCCCTTGCTCTTTCTTCGTTGAAATAGTCATGGGAAGTTTTACACCTACCTTCAACACTGCACTGGATTGCAAGTCTAGATTTTTGTGCCCAGGTTTCTGGAAGCAGAACTGACCACCTGCTCACCCCCTACTGCGCTTCCATGAACTAGCCCGCCCAGCTATCCTGGTACCCCCCGCCCATGGCACCTAGCATCCTACCCCCCCATTGATATTCTTTCCCCGCCCCACTCCCCCCTCAAACACTCTCCTGGTGCAAACAACAACATCAACATTCAAAGACCGAAAGAGACAAGAACAACCCCCCAACCCCAACAGAAGAACAAAGAACAATGGCCCCCAAGGGGAAAAAAACACCTCCCCCAAAGTTCAATGTCCTCCTTCTCCTGCCATTCCATTGTCTCTCACAAACTCCATTTCCTCCGGCGTTCCAAAATAGTATTCTCAACCATTGTACGTCACCCAGGGGTAAGCCAGGTACAGCATCCCAAACTTCATCCCCTTCTTAAAGAGGGTAGCCTTCACTTTGATAAAACCCGCTCTCCTCGGCCAGTTCCGTACCCAGGTCCTGGTAAAATGAGGTTCGCTGCCCTCCCAGGTACATTGCCTCGTCTGCTTGGCCCACCTCAGGATCCGCTCCTCGTCTAGAAACTGGTGCAATCGCACCACCATCGCATTCGGCGGCTCATTGCCCTGTGGCTTCCTCATCAGCGTCCTGTGCGCAAGGGGCCGTTCGAAGACCCCCTTACCCAACAACTTCTCCAACACCTTGGCCACATACGAGCCAATGACCACTCCCTCAATGCCCTCTGGCAACCTCACGATCCTCAGGTTCTGTCTCCGGGAGCGGTTCTCCAAATCCTCCACCTTCTCGTGAAGTCGCTTCTGGCATCTCGCATCACCCCCATCTCGGCTGCCAACAAAGCAAGCTGCTTCTCATGCTCCCCCACCGTCTCTTCCACCTTCTGGATCGCCTGGCTTTGAGACTCCAACCTCATCTCCAGGCGGTCGATTCCCGCCTTAAGCGGATCCAACGTCCTCATCAGGTCTTCCAGAGACTCCTTCCTCTGCTGGGTGAACTTCTCATTCAAGAAGTCCACCAGCTGTTCCATAGACCGCTGAGATGGTAGGGCCGATCCCTTACCCTCCGCCTTCTTCCCGTGTCGCAGGATAGGTTTCTCGCTCCAACAGCTCCTTTCGCCTAAGACCACTTCTGGTCCACAAATCCATCCACTGGTAGAACAAACTCTTCCTCCACCACTCTGCACCTTTTTCGACTAAAACATCCACCCGCTAATCGGTGAAAAGGTCCAAAAACACCGCCACAAGCGGGAGCTACGAAATGTGCGACCACTCACACCATGGTCGCCATGGGAAGTCCTCTTTAGTTTTAATTTTAACCAAATATCTCTTTTGTGGAACTTTATATCTTCTGGAATTCCACATAAATTACGTCCATCTACATTCTCCAATATACAACTTTTGTTACTTCTTCCAAAAATGAAATTAGTAGTTCAATTAACACTGTTATGCTGGACTGAGACCAATTATTCTTGAAACAGACTTGTGATCACCAATCTAGTTGTGTTCAGATGAATGATTTGTAATGTTGGTATCCAAAATAGAAAATTTGAGTTAACTTTGTACGTCTTTCAAAGCTGTTTCAATAATAATACATTGTGTGCAGATATAAATGGTGGCAGCT
The DNA here is from genome assembly GCF_047496885.1 of Scyliorhinus torazame. Classification (NCBI taxonomy): domain Eukaryota; kingdom Metazoa; phylum Chordata; class Chondrichthyes; order Carcharhiniformes; family Scyliorhinidae; genus Scyliorhinus; species Scyliorhinus torazame. Next base: position 39,525,856 of record NC_092722.1, read on the forward strand.
CATATCCTATTGCTTAGGATAGATGAAAACGTAGAGAAGACAGCTTCACTACTCAAAGGTCTCCATCCTAGGTAGTCCGCTGGGATTGAAGGTGATTTACTTCCACTCCAGTTTACGGGTTCTAAGATAGCTGCTAAGTCTCCAGGCTTTGCTACATGCAGGATATGTGGTGCTTGAAGGTTCAGGCAGTTGAAGAGTTTGGAAGTTTAAGTGCTCTCACATACCTCAACTACGCTTCTGCACATTCTAGACAAAGTCTCTCAATGTGTTTGGTGCCGTCCAGAATAAACCTGTTGGTCACATGCAGAGACTCCCATTAGTCAATGGGGATGTTTGATCTTTTCAGGGATGCTTTGCACACAACCCTAAAATTGTTTAAAAATCCATCCAAGTGCTGAAAAACATCAAGGGCTCTGGAGCAGATGGAATTCCTGATGAAATTCTGAAACATGTCATAGAGTTTCAGTATGCAGGTGACATGTGTGAAACTAAACTCCATGTCATTGTCAATTCCGTCTCCAAAACTATGAGAAAATAGGCTGATCAATAAATCTCCAGAAAACTAAGGCCCTATTCCAACCAGTTCTCATTGCACAACCTATTTCCCCATCGATTAAGACTCACGGCAAGATCCTTGGAAAAGTGGATCATTTTCTGTATCTTGGGAGCCTCCTCTCAATGACAGGAAACATAGATGACAAAACTGATCACCGCCTCCAATGCGCCAGCTCAATTTTTGGTCAATTGAGTAAATATGTTTTGTTGAGAACCAGGATCGCAAATCCCACACGACGTTAATGACAGCCGTGATCCTTGCGCTCCTATATACTACACAAAGGCATAATGGTAATAAAGACTGATATTAGATACACACAGCATTCAGTATTGTCACTAAGCATATCCAGCATATTGGGGTAGTAACACATTATTGGGAAAACACATCAGTACCAATACACTACTAGATACAACACTGTACAAATCCAGTGCATAGTCGGATCTTAATCCAGTACACTTGAATGTTATACAAAACATTGGGTGATATCTTTACATTTATGATCTCAATTTGACTGCGCCACTACCAACACGAGTGGTAATTGCAACTACCGGTGCTTCACTATAGCTTATCCAATTTGTTCCAACACTACAGGATTTTGTAAACTCAAAATATATTATACTGCTCTTCAGGGTTCAAACAGGTATGGTACAAAATCTTTTACTCATCCACTATTTATTGTACTTGCAAATACCCAAGTCACAATTATGCACTCCAGCACTTAATATAGTTGAGATGTTGTAAAGTTTTATACAACCCTTTATGTGACAAGGTTGATCATGGTTTAAATGAGTAGTATGAAATTTGTGATGTGACAACATGCAGAAAAACACACAATGAAACATTGCCACAGTTGGATCTGTTTTTCTTCCACTGGGCCATAGTAACCCATCTCGGTTCAGAAAATGTATTGGTTGCTATGAAACTTAAGAGATTCAAAGGAGTCAAAATAAACCATAATGTTTCCAGTCCATCTGAGAGAGTCATACAGAACTGGGTGACCCAGGTTTAATCTGTGATCTCCAAATTGATTTCAACAATTGAATGAGAGGACATGACATAGGAAGGAGCAAAATAATCAGAATTCCAATTCATTATTATTCACCAGTAACTTGTGTTTGAAGGTGCACACTGGGTCAGGACAGTAAAATCAAAAGAAAATACTGCGGATGCTGGAGATCTGAGATAAAAACAAAATTTGGATAAGAGGAAACATCATACCGACTCAAAATGTTAGATTTGTTTTTCTCTCTCCACAAATGCTGCCAGAGTTGCTGAGTGTTTCCAGCCGGCACTTTGTTTGTATTTGGGTCGGACAGGTCTGAAACACTCTAGGGCAGCACGGTAGCACAAGTGGATAGCACTGTTGCTTCACAGCGCCAGGGTCCCAGGTTCGATTCCCGGCTTGGGTCACTGTCTGTGCGGAGTCTGCACGTTCTCCCTGTGTCTGCGTGGGTTTCCTCCGGGTGCTCCGGTTTCCTCCCACAGTCCAAAGACGTGCAGGTTAGGCGGATTGGCCATGATAAATTGCCCTTAGTGACCAAAAAGGTTAGGAGGGGTTATTGGGTTACAGGGATAGGGTGGGTGAGGGCTTAAGTGGGTCGGCGCAGACTCGATGGACCGAATGGCCTCCTTCTGCGTTCTATGTTCTAGCGTCTCGATCCAGAGACTGGCCACTGAGGGGGGAATCGACCTATTCAAGCGGGACAGAGAGACCAATAAATAAAAGCAGAAATTGCTGGATAAACACAAGCAGGTCTGTAGAGAGATAAAGGGGGTTCACATTTCGAGTCCTTGAAATCTTGAACTCTTCTTCGACAACTGAGCCACAGGCGCCGCCAGCCAGACCTGCTCTAGAGTTTATCCAGCATTTTCTGTTTTTATTTCAGATTTCCAGCATCCGCAGCGTGTTGCTTTTATTTGAGGGAGATGGGGGCAAGAGTGTGGAAATTGCGGTTTAACCTTTACCTCGCCGTTGCTCTCCATCTCCCGCAACCACTCAGCGGGCTCTTCGGACCCCTGCTGCGCTCGGACCTCGACTCGACCTCATCCTGCGCGATCCCTTCTGCCGCCGTGGCTAGAGCGGGGGCCGGGCGCGCCGAGACCGAGCTGCCCCCTCGGGCCGCCGAGCCAGCTTCCCCGTCACCCTCGCCAGGCTGAAAGAGGAGTGAAGGAGCAAAGAGTCTGTACCTCGGGCCCCGCGCGTGTGTGTGTGTGTGTGAACTAAATAAGGGAGAGAATTTCCCTGGCGGGCGCCCTGCTGGTCGGCGCGATACGGACGCCGCACTGACAGGACGCAGCCATTGTGGACAAAACAACAACAACTGAGCCACGGCGGCTCTCCCCCTCCCGGTTACCAGGCACCCAGCATAGTGCACTCACACCGCCCAGGGGGGTCATTCCAGCAGCTGGACCCCTTCCAAATGAAGATAAATCTCAAAATCCTTCCCCTCAGCATTACATACAAAAGCATAACTCCTAAAACAAAATGGTTTCGTTAGATTTTAAATCAGATGCCTTCAGATCTCTGAAATAGCGCGCAGCTGCTCATCTCACCCCCTCCCGACCGCGATGGAATAGTCCCTAGCCGACCGGAAGTTGTCCGGCTGCAGAAAGGTTCCGGGTAAGTGAGGGAAACACCAACCTAAATATTGAGGAGGCTCTAAATCCGAAAATTGAGTGGTGGAGGAGGGGGCACTCAGTGGGTGAAGCAGCAAGCGGGTAACACAAAATAAATAAAGCAATTGATGTTTCAAGCCGTTGGCCCTAAGTGAGTTCGTCATTGGAGGGAGAGGAGGGCGGTTATATTTCATCCATATTGTTGCCCGGGGGGTTAAAGGGGGGGAACGGCTGCTGCTGGTTGCTGTTGGAGACCATGCGGGGCCAGAGGTGAGCAATCGGCCGCGGGGAGAGAGACCGCGCATGGGGACGGAGAGCTGGAGAGGGAGGAAAGAAGAAGGGCTGGTGGAGGGAGTCTGAGCTCCGGCTTTTCCGCTGCTCTTTGCGGGCCAGTTCAGACTGGGAGCTGCCGTCCTATCGAACTGTAAATGGATGGGGCTGAGACTGACCTTTCTGTCCCCCTGAAGGGGCCACATCCGTCCACCTCAGACTAATGACATGAAAGCCCCCTGACCCCAATAGTTAAGGTTATCCCTGAAACCAGTTTCAGGCCATTGAGCACAGAAAAGGCCTTCTGCCCATCGCATCTGCGCGGGTCAGAAACAACCTCCTATCTATTTCCAGCACTTGGCCCATAGCCTTGTATGCCATGGGATCACTATGATTTAGTGGCCATTACTGAAACATGGTTAAAGGATGGTCACGACTGGGAGTTAAATATCCGAGGGTATCAAACTTTTCAGAAGGACAGAGTGGATGGTAAGGGAGGTGGTGTAGCTCTGTTATTTAAGGACGACATCCGGGCAACAGTAAGGGATGACATCGGTGCTATGGAGGATAAGGTTGAATCCATTTGGGTGGAAATCAGGAATAGTAAGGCGAAAAAGTCACTGATAGGAGTAGTCTATAGGCCACCAAATAGTAATATGGTGGGGCAGGCAATAAACAAAGAAATAACAGATGCATGTAGAAATGGTACAGCAGTTATCATGGGGGATTTTAATCTACATGTTGATTGGTTTAACCAGGTCGGTCAAGGCAGCCTTGAGGAGGAGTTTATAGAATGTATCCGCGATAGTTTCCTCGAACAGTATGTAATGGAACCTACGAGGGAACAAGCGGTCCTAGATCTGGTCCTGTGTAATGAGACAGAATTGATTCAGGATCTCATAGTTAGGGATCCTCTCGGAAGGAGCGATCACAATATGGTGGAATTTAAAATACAGATGGAGGGTGAGAAGGTAAAATCAAGCACGAGTGTTTTGTGCTTAAACAAAGAAGATTACAATGGGATGAGAGAAGAACTAGCTAAGGTAGACTGGGAGCAAAGACTTTATGGTGAAACAGTTGAGGAACAGTGGAGAACCTTCCAAGTGATTTTTCACAGTGCCCAGCAAAGGTTTATACCAACAAAAAGGAAGGACGGTAAAAAGAGGGAAAATCGACCGTGGATATCTAAGGAAATAAGGGAGAGTATCAAATTGAAGGAAAAAACATACAAAGTAGCAAAGATCAGTGGGAGACTAGAGGACTGGGAAATCTTTAGGGGGCAACAGAAAGCTACTAAAAAAAGCTATAAAGAAGAGTAAGATAGATTATGAGAGTAAACTTGCTCAGAATATAAAAACAGAGAGTAAAAGTTTCTACAAATACATAAAACAAAAAAGAGTGGCTAAGGTAAATATTGGTCCTTTAGAGGATGAGAAGGGAGATTTAATAATGGGAGATGAGGAAATGGCTGAGGAACTGAACAGGTTTTTTGGGTCGGTCTTCACAGTGGAAGACACAAATAACATGCCAGTGACTGATGGAAATGAGGCTATGACCGGTGAGGACCTTGAGAGGATTGATATCACCAAGGAGGTAGTGATGGGCAAGCTAATGGTGCTAAAGGTAGACAAGTCTCCTGGCCCTGATGGAATGCATCCCAGAGTGCTAAAAGAGATGGCTAGGGAAATTGCAAATGCACTCGTGATAATTTACCAAAATTCACTAGACTCTGGGGTGGTCCCGACGGATTGGAAATTAGCAAACGTGACACCACTGTTTAAAAAAGGAGGTAGGCAGAAAGTGGGTAATTATAGGCCAGTGAGCTTAACTTCGGTAGTAGGGAAGATGCTGGAATCTGTCATCAAGGATGAAATAGCGAGGCATCTGGATGGAAATTGTCCCATTGGACAGATGCAGCATGGGTTCATAAAGGGCAGGTCGTGCCTAACTAATTTAGTGGAATTTTTTGAGGACATTAACAGTGCGGTAGATAACGGGGAGCCAATGGATGTGGCATATCTGGATTTCCAGAAGGCCTTTGACAAGGTGCCACACAAAAGGTTGCATAAGATAAAGATGCATGGCATTAAGGGGAAAGTAGTAGCATGGATCGAGGATTGGTTAATTAATAGAAAGCAAAGAGTGGGGATTAATAGGTGTTTCTCTGGTTGGCAATCAGTAGCTAGTGGTGTCCCTCAGGGATCAGTGTTGGGCCCACAACTGTTCACAATTTACATAGATGATTTGGAGTTGGGGACCAAGGGCAATGTGTCCAAGTTTGCAGACGACACTAAGATAAGTGGTAAAGCAAAAAGTGCAGAGGATACTGGAAGTCTGCAGAGGGATTTGGATAGGCTAAGTGAATGGGCTAGGGTCTGGCAGATGGAATACAATGTTGACAAATGTGAGGTTATCCATTTTGGTAGGAATAACAGCGAAAGGGATTATTATTTAAATGATAAAATATTAAAACATGCTGCTGTGCAGAGAGACCTGGGTGTGCTAGTGCATGAGTCGCAGAAAGTTGGTTTTCAGGTGCAACAGGTGATTAAGAAGGCAAATGGAATTTTGTCCTTCATTGCTAGAGGGATGGAGTTTAAGACTAGGGAGGTTATGCTGCAATTGTATAAGGTGTTAGTGAGGCCACACCTGGAGTATTGTGTTCAGTTTTGGTCTCCTTACTTGAGAAAGGACGTACTGGCACTGGAGGGTGTGCAGAGGAGATTCACTAGGTTAATCCCAGAGCTGAAGGGGTTGGATTACGAGGAGAGGTTGAGTAGACTGGGACTGTACTCGGAATTTAGAAGGATGAGGGGGGATCTTATAGAAACATATAAGATTATGAAGGGAATAGATAGGATAGATGCGGGCAGGTTGTTTCCACTGGCGGGTAAAAGCAGAACTAGGGGGCATAGCCTCAAAATAAGGGGAAGTAGATTTAGGACTGAGTTTAGGAGGAACTTCTTCACCCAAAGGGTTGTGAATCTATGGAATTCCTTGCCCAGTGAAGCAGTAGAGGCTCCTTCATTAAATGTTTTTAAGATAAAGATAGATAGTTTTTTGAAGAATAAAGGGATTAAGGGTTATGGTGTTCGGGCCGGAAAGTGGAGCTGAGTCCACAAAAGATCAGCCATGATCTCATTGAATGGTGGAGCAGGCTCGAGGGGCCAGATGGCCTACTCCTGCTCCTAGTTCTTATGTTCTTATCACAACTGTACATCTAAATACGTCTTAAATGTTATGAGGGTCTCTGCCTCCACCGCCCTTTCAGGCAGTGAGTTCCAGTTCCCACCACCCTCTGGGTGAAAAAGCGTTTCCTCACATCCCCTCCCTTAAATCTATACCCCCTGGTCATTGATCCTTCCATTAAGGGAAAAGGTTTGTTCCTGTCTATCCATGTCCCTCCTAATTTTATACATCTTCCATGTCACCCTTCAGTGTCCTCTGTTTCAAGGAAAACTTCCCCGTCTATCCAATCTCTCTTCATAGTTAAAACTCTCTAACCCAGGCAACATCCTGGTAAATCTCCTTTTCAGTGTTAGTACATCCGTCCTATAATGTGGATTCCAAAACTTCACACAGTACTCTAGCTGTGACCTAACCAATGGTTTATACAATTCCAGCATAGCCTCCCTGCTCTTAAGTTAGTCTACCTAGTAGTTTCCAATGTGTAGGCTCCACAACACGGACAAACTCCCTTGTTCGATATTCAGAAGACTACAGGGGACTTTCTTCTACAATTAATGTCTACACCTGTCCTGCGAATGCTTATTCGAAGTAAATTACCAGAAAATCCCACAGAAGCATATAAATATAGAAAAGCGCCGAATCGACTAGCTTCTTTAGCAGTGTATTTAGACTTAGGAATAAGAAGATGTCCGTCAGCTGTCTGTGGCTTTATTTTTAAATTGAAACTGCTGGAAATATTCAGCTGGTTTGGCAACATCTGTGGAGAGAGAAACAGTTTTCTGTAACCTTATTTTTAAATTAATGTCCACTTTAAAGGGGGTCCGGTAGAAGAAAGCCCAAGCAACAGCGGCAGGTGGATAATGACAGTGATGACCCCCAGACGTACAGCAGATATCCAGTTCCTAATATTGTGAGTATGAAAGAGACGAGCATATTCCTTAAATGTCCTGGGACAGGTATGTATTTTAGTAATTTGAGTTGATGGCATCAATCCAACAGAAACAAAGAAGTACTGTAATGAAAATGCTTCATGAGAGCAATGCAGTTGATGTTTATTTTATTTTCAAAAAGCCTTTGACTGCCAGACAAAATACTTGTTAGCAAAATTAAAGCCCATGGATTAAAGGAACAATATTGGTGTGGATATAAAATTGGCTAAGGGACAGGAAGAGAGCCGTGTGGAATAACTGTTTCTTATACTGGTGCTGTTGGTTACACTGCCTATTTCCACCTCTGTAAAATTCCAGGACTGTGTCTCTGCCTCAGTTCATTTGCTGCTGAAACCCTCAACAATACCTTGAATCATAGAGTATCAAAAGTGCAGAAGGGGGCCATTTAGCCCATCGAGTGCACCAACCTTCTGAAAGAGCACCCTACCTAGACCCACTCCCCCACCCTATCCCCATAACCCCACCTAACCTGCATATCTTTTGGATGCTAATGGGCAATCGGGTAATTTAGCATGGTCAACTCCCCTAACCTGCATCTCTTTGGACTGGGAGGAAACCAGAGCACCCAGAGGAAACTCACGCCGACACTGGGAGAACATGCAAACTCCACAGTCACCCAAGGCTGGAAATGAACCCGGGTCCCAGGTGCTGTGAGGAAGCAGTGCCTGCCACCATGCCATCCTCACCTCTATTACCTCTAAACTTTAAAAAAAAAATTAGCATTCCAATTCATTTTTAAACACGGGGAGAATGTTCAAACTCCACACGGACAGTGACCCAGGGCTGGGTTCGAATCTGGGACCTCAGCGCCATGAGGCAGCAGTGCTATCCACTACACCACCGTGCTGCCCCGATTACCTCTAGACTTGACTTTTCCACCACACTCCTGTCTGGCCTGCCGCTTGCTACCCTTGAGGCCATCTAAAATTATTGACTGTGTCCTAACCCAGTCAACAGCCAACTTTGAACTTGACATGTGTGCTGCTCTCTGGTTTGCTGGCAGATTGAGGGTGAATGGGCGTTGAGCTACCATACTTGCCATTATGACAATTAAGTGGAATGTGGGACTGGAGCTGTTCTGCTTGGCATGAAAACACTAATTTCTATTCTTCTTGTAGAACTCTTCGGAATATTTTAATGATGATGTGGATGAATTTCATGAGAAGAAGCTCCAGGTGAGTTTGAGATATTGCTGACAACCGTATTGAGATATTGCAGGCAAGAAAATCATATTTTACATTTGGGTGCGCAATTTTATGTTTGTCAATCTCCCATGGAATTGCTCGTGGGGGAATTGAGACGTGGGCAACCTGCAGGTTAAGCACGCCGAAGAGGGTGGAGGAACAATAATGAAATTCTGTTTTAACCTATTAAATAGCAAAATGTATGGGAATTTGGGAAGCCATTGGGATATAGGAATTTTTCTACAATACAGATTGACCAGCTTTGAGCTGCAAGACCAGATTACTAAAGTGGCGCCACATTAGGGTGTAGTTGAGTCTGACAAATGTGGACATTAGAATTTCTTATAAGACAGTTGACTGAAAAGTGACTATAACTGCAGGAAATATGGTTAGACGACAGGATGCTCAGACATCAGATTTTTCATATGTAGATAGATGCAAATGTATGTTCTGTGATTTAATATATGCATTTTCAACAATTTTCCAAAGTAAAACAATCGTCCTTAACTTCCTGGCTCCCGACTTCTGGTTGCGGCAATGCGGAGCTAAGCCGCACATTTCGGCAGCTCCCGCTATAACGGACTTTTGGGCTCTCCAGAGGAGCCCCAACGGACATTTTTTGATTTAATCCCATGTGGGAAGGTGAAGTAAGGTCCCCCCCCTTATGTTGTATGGCGGAAATTAGCGGTGGAGCGTCGGAGAAAGAGGCTCTGGAGCAGCGGCAAAAACGAGGGGGAAAAAACAGGAGGGCGGAGATCGAGCAGCATGGGGGCCGGACCAGCAGGAGTTCCTTAAGCGCTGTGTGGAGGAGCTTAAAAAGGAGGTGCTGGCGCCAATGCTGTTAGCGAGTGAGGGGCTGAAGGAGACCCAGAAGGCCCAGGCGGTGGAGCTTCGTGAGGTGAGGGATAAAACAAATGAGAATGAGGACGACATCCTGGGCCTGGCGGTAAAAATGGAGGCGCACGAGGCGGTGCACAGGAGGTGGGCCGAGAGACTCGAGGTCCTGGAGAACAGGTCAAGGAGGAAGAATCTCCGGATTCTGGATCTCCCCGAAGGAGTGGAGGGAGCTGATGCTGGGGCGTATGTGAGTACGATGCTCCAGTCCCTGATGGGTGCGGAGGCCTCTCCGAGCCCCCTGGAGCTGGAAGGGGCTCACCGGGTCCTGGCGAGGAGACCCAAGGCTGATGAGCCGCCAAGGGGGATAGTGGCAAGGTTCCATCGCTTCGCGGACAAAGAAAGTGTTCTGAGATGGGCCAAGAAGGTGCGGAGCAGTAGATGGGAGAATGCGGTGATCCGAGTCTACCAGGATTGGAGCGCAGAGGTGGAAATGAGGAGAGCTGGCTTCAACCGGGTTAAGGCGGTGCTGCACAAAAAGAGAGTCTGGTCCGGCATGCTGCAGCCTGCGCGACTGTGGGTCACTTATCAGGACCGACACCATTATTTTGAAACGCCAGAAGAGGCGGGGACCTTTATCCAAACGGAAAAATTGGACTCTAACTGTGTGGTTGTGGGGGGGGGGAGATGTTGGTTGTATACGGGGTTGTAAATATTGCAAAGAATATTTCATGGGTGGGATGATGGATGGGGATGTGGGTAGAGTTCTGGTTAAAATTCCTTTTTTGTTCTGTAGACGAGATGGTGGGGAATGTGGGCGTCGGTGCTGGAGGGAGGTGAGACTCGGGGATGGGGGAACTGGGACAATGGCTGCAACAGGAGCTGCGCCACGGGGGGCGGGGCTGGCTCAGGAAAACGCGGGGGGGGGGTGGAGGAAGGTAAGGAGGAAGAGAGACTCCCACACGGGGAGATCAACGGGAAGGCGGGGGAAGCAGAAGTCAGCTGACTCACGGAAGTAATATGGGGGGAGCAAAAGTGCTAGATGTGGATCTGGCGGGGGGACGGGACATGAGGGTTGCTGCTGCACTGTCCGAGGGGGAACTGAACATGGAAGAGATGGTCGGGGCGGAGGTTCCCCGTCTGGGGGACTGGAGGGTGCGGGAGGCGTGGGCATGGGACTGGCCTAAGATAGGAGGTGGCTAGTCGGCGGGAGGTGGGGTGGGGGGGTGGTAGCCCCCCAATCCGGCTGATCACGTGGAATGTGAGAGGCCTAAATGGGCTGGTTAAGAGGGCTCGAGTGTTCGCGCACCTAAAGGGACTGAAGGCAGACGTGGTCATGCTTCAGGAGACACATCTGAAGGTGGCAGATCAGGTCAGGTTAAGGAAGGGATGGGTAGGACAGGTGTTCCATTTGGGGCTGGATGCGAAGAATAGAGGGGTGGCACTACTGGTGGGAAAGCGGGTGTCGTTTGAGGCCAAGAACATAGTAGCGGACAATGGAGGCTGATACGTGATGGTGAGCGGTAGGTTGCAGGGGACAGTGGTGGTACTGGTGAATGTATATGCCCCGAACTGGGACGATGCTGGATTCATGAAACGGATGTTGGGGCGTATTCCAGACTTGGAGGTAGGGAGCTTGATAATGGGTGGGGATTTTAATACAGTGCTGGACCCAGCATTAGATCGTTCCAGATCTAGGACGGGGAAGAGGCCTGCTGCGGCCAAGGTGCTTAGGGGGTTTATGGATCAGATGGGGGGAGTAAATCCGTGGAGATTTGCCAGGCCTTTGGCCAGAGAATTTTCTTTTTTCTCCCACGTACATAAGGCCTACTCCAGGATAGATTTTTTTTTTTGTTCTGGGCAGGGCATTGATCCCGAAAGTGGAGGGAACGGAGTATTCGGCCATAGCCATTTCAGACCATGCCCCGCAATGGGTGGAGCTAGAGCTGGGGGAGGAGTGGGACCAACGCCCGTTGTGGCGGTTGGATGTTGGACTGCAGGCAGACGAGGAAGTGCATCGAAAGGTATCTGGAGGCCAACGACAACGGGGAGGTGCAGGTGGGAGTAGTATGGGAGGCGCTGAAGGCGGTGGTCAGGGGAGAGTTAAACTCCATCAGGGCTCATAGGGTGAAGAGAGAGGGCAGGGAAAGGGAGAGCTTAGTGGGGGAGATTTTAAGGGTGGACAGGCGATATGCAGAGGCTCCTGATGAGGGACTACTCCGGGAGAGACAAAGTCTCCAGACGGAGTTTGACCTGTTGACCACAGGGAAGGCAGAGGTACAGTGGAGGAAGGCACAGAGGGCGATATATGAATATGGGGAGAAGGTGAGTCGGATGCTGGCACATCAGCTCTGTAAGAGGATGGCAGCGAGGGAAATAGGTGGAATCAAGGATGGCAGGGGAACTACGGTGCGGACTGCGGTGAAAGTGAATGAGGCATTCAAGGCCTTTTACGAGGAGCTGTATAGGTCCCAGCCCCCAGGGGGAAAAGAGGGGATGCGACGATTCTCGGACCAGCAGAGGTTCCCGAGGGTGGAGGAGCAGGAGGCGGCTGGTTTGGGGGCGCCAATTGGGGTGGAGGAGCTGGTTAAAGGACTGAGGAGCATGCAGGCAGGGAAGGCCCCGGGGCCAGATGGGTTCCCAGTGGAGTTTTATAAGAAGTTTATAGACCTGTTAGCCCCGTTGTTGGTAAGGACCTTCAATGAAGCAAGGGAGGGGGGGACCCTGCCCCCGACAATGTCGGAGGCGACGATCTCTTTGATCTTGAAGCAGGATAAGGACCCACTGCAATGTGGGTCGTATAGACCGATCTCGCTCCTCAATGTTGATGCTAAGTTGCTGGCAAAAATGTTGGCTACGAGGATTGAGGACTGTGTCCCGGGGGTGATTCACGAGGGCCAGACGGGATTCGTAAAGGGTAGGCAGCTAAGTACCAATGTGCGAAGGCTCCTAAATGTGATAATGATGCCATCGGTGGAGGGAGAAGCGGAGATAGTGACAGCCATGGACGCGGAGAAGGCCTTTGACCTAGTAGAGTGGGAGTATCTCTGGGAAGTGTTGAGGAGGTTTGGGTTTGGGGGAGGGTTTATTAGTTGGGTCAAGCTCCTGTATAGAGATCCGGTGACGAGTGTGGTCACGAACCGGCGGAGGTCGGAGTATTTCCGGCTGTATCGAGGGACGAGGCAGGGGTGCCCCCTGTCTCCTCTGCTGTTTGCATTGGCAATTGAACCTTTGGCCTTGTCGTTAAGGGAGTCGGGGAAATGGAAGGGGGTGGTCCGAGGGGGTGGGGAACATCGAGTGTCGCTGTACGCAGACAACCTGTTGCTGTATGTGGCGGATCCAGTGGAGGGGATGGTTGAGGTCATGCAGATCCTAAGGGAGTTTGGAGACTTTTCGGGCTATAAGCTCAACGTGGGAAAGAGTGAGCTCTTTGTGGTGCATCCGGGGGATCAGGGAAGAGGGATAGACGACCTACCGTTGAGGGCGGAAAGGAGCTTTCGATACTTGTGGATTCAGGTAGCTAGGAGCTGGGGGGCCCTGCACAAACTTAATTTGACGTGTCTGGTGGAACAGATGGAGGAGGATTTTAAAAGGTGGGACATGTTGCCACTCTCGCTGGCGGGCAGGGTACAGTCGATTAAAATGGTGGTCCTCCCAAGGTTTCTTTTTGTGTTCCAGTGCCTTCCAATCGTGATCACCAAGGCCTTTTTTAAGAGGGTAGGCAGGAGCATTATGAGTTTTGTGTGGGTGAGCAAGACCCCGAGGGTAAGGAGGGAGTTCCTGGAGCATAGCAGGGATAGAGGAGGGTTGGCGTTGCCGAATTTGGGTGGCTACTACTGGGCAGCCAACGTGGCGATGATCCGTAAGTGGGTGATGGAGGGAGAGGGGGCGGCATGGAAGAGGTTGGAGATGGCGTCCTGCAAAGGACGAGCCTGGGGGCGCTGGTGACGGCATCGCTGCCGTTCTCGCCGACAAGGTACACCACGAGCCCTGTGGTGGCGGCAACACTAAAGATCTGGGGGCAGTTGAGACGGCACAGGGGTGCGATGGGAGCCTCGGTGTGGTCCCCAATCAGAGACAACCATCGGTTTGTCCCGGGAAGGATGGACGGGGGGTTTCAGAGCTGGCATAGGGCAGGGATTAGAAGAATGGGGGACCTGTTCATCGATGGGACGTTTGCGAGCTTAGGGGCGCTGGAAGAGAAATTTGGACTACCCCTGGGAAATGCCTTCAGGTACATGCAAGTGAGGGCGTTTGTGAGGCCGCAGGTGAGGGAATTCCCGCTGCTTCCGGCACAGGGGATTCAAGACAGGGTGATTTCGGGCATATGGGTTGGGGAGGGCAAGGTGTCGGCGATATACCAGGAGATGAAAGAAGAGGGGGAGGCTTTGGCAGAGGAGCTGAAAGGTAAATGGGAAGAGGAGCTGGGGGAGGAGATTGAGGAGGGGCTGGGGGCTGATGCCCTAAGTAGGGTTAATTCCTCTTCCTCGTGTGCCAGGCTTAGCCTGATACAGTTTAAGGTAGTGCTCAGAGCGCATATGACAAGGGCGAGGCTGAGTAGGTTCTTTGGGGTGGAGGACAGATGTGGGAGGTGCTCAGGAAGTCCGGCGAACCATGTCCATATGTTTTGGTCATACCCGGCACTGGAGGGGTTCTGGAGGGGAGTTGCGGGAATAGTATCTAAGGTGGTGAAAGTCCAGGTCAAGCCAAGCTGGGTGCTAGCACTATTTGGAGTAGTGGACGAGCCGGGAGTGCAGGAGGCGAAAGAGGCCGGCATTCTGGCCTTTGCGTCCCTAGTAGCCCGGCGAAGGATCTTGTTAATGTGGAAAGAGGCGAAGCCCCCCAGCGTGGAGGCTTGGATAAATGATATGGCAGGATTTTATCAAGTTGGAGAGGATAAGGTTTGCCTTGAGAGGGTCTGCGCAGGGGTTCTACAGGCGGTGGCAACCGTTCCTAGACTATCTCGCGGAGCGTTAAATGAAGGTCGGACAGCAGCAGCAGCAACCCAGGGGAGTGGGGGGGGGATATCTTTTGTGTGGGGGGGGGGGGGGGGGAGGTTTTTTTTTCTAGGGGGCATTTGAGCAAGAAAACACATAAATGATCAGGAAAACTGACATGTACGGGAGGAATCCAATGTACAAAGCTCTGTATCATATTGACTTGCCATGTTCATGTCTTGCTATGCGAGCTTTCTTTCTTTTTTGTTACGGGGGGGGTTTGTTTGTTTGGTTGAAAATTTTGTTAAAACCTCTTAATAAACATATATTTTTTTTAAAATAAAAAAAAAAACTTCCTGGCTCCCTAGTGTTGAATTTTGGGGAAGCCCAGAGATGCACTGGGAATCCCTTTTGGGAAGTTCCTAGGTAAGGGTTTACCCAACAATTTTGCAGAAGTGCTAACTTCCCCTGGACAATTGCACTGCAAACCATCCGACAAGACAATTTAAATCGCTAACTTCAGATGGTTCTGCCAGCATTATATTAATAGATACTCTGAAAGGGTTAGAAGAAATAAAAGCACTTTTAACTTCAGTGTAACCATTTTTAAGACCCAGACGGAGCCACACACGTGATATCCCCACGCCTTCTGAATGTGGACGCAAAAGTATTGGCGAAGGTACTGGCGGGTGGGCTGGAGGAGTGCCTCCCGAAGGTGATAGGTGAAGATCAGATGGGGTTTGTGAGAGGGAGGCAGCTCTTTTCGAACATTAGGAGGGTTTTGAACGTCGTTATGGCACCGGCGGAAGGGAAGGAAACCGAGGTGGTTGTGGCACTGGACGCCTAGAAGGCGTTTGATCGGGTAGAATGGGGGTACTTGATGGCAGTTCTGGAGCGGTTTGGGATTGGACCAAGATTTGTGAACTGGGTAAAGCTACTATATAAGGAGCCGAAGGCGAGTGTCCGCACAAACAACATCAGCTCAAGATACTTTTCTCTCCACCGTGGGACGAGGCAGGGATGTCCTATGTCCCCCTCCTGCTGTTTGCACTTGCGATTGAGCTGTTGGCCATCGCATTAAGAAGTTCGGGAGCATGGAAAGGAATAGTGCTGGGGGGGATAGAGCACAGGGTGTCCTTCTATGCCGACGACTTGCTGATATATGTGTTGGAACCGAGTGTGTCGATCGGGGGAATATTGGAGCTACTGCGGATATTTGGGTCTTTCTCAGGGTACAAGCTGAACCTAGACAAGAGTGAGTATTTTGTGGTGTCTCGGCCAGGGGTGGGGGCAGGGGTGGGGGGGGGGCTGCCATTCCGTAGGGCAGGGACTCACTTTAGGTACCTGGGGGTGCAGGTTGCCCGGGAGTGGGGGAGGCTTCGCAGGTACAACATCTCTAGTTTGGTGGGGAGACTGAAAGCCGATCTGGCAAGGTGGGATGGTCTCCCTCTGTCACTGGCGGGTCGGGTACAGGCGGTTAAAATGAATGTGTTACCGCGATTTCTGTTTATTTTTCAATGCCTACTAATTTTCCTGCCAAAAGCTTTTTTCAGGGAGATTGGGGGAAGGATTACCTTGTTCATATCGGGAGGGAAGGTGGCCAGAGTGAGAAAGGTGCTGCTACAGAGGGGAAGGCAGGCAGGGGGTTTGGGTCTTCCGAACCTGATGTACTACTGGGCGGCGAATGTGGAGAAGGTGCGGAGCTGGGTCAGAGGGGTTGATTCCCAATGGGTCAAAATAGAGGAGAGTTTGTGCAGGGAGTCGGGACTGAAAGCACTAGCAACTAGCGCCTCTCCAGATAGCTCGGGGGAAATACTCAGGGAGTCCGGTAATAATAGCTTCATTGAAAATCTGGAGGCCGTTTCGCCAACACTTCGGGTTGGGGGCAGGTTCAAGGGAAATGCCGACTCGGGGGAACCACAGATTTGAGCCAGGGAGGTGGGATGGAAATTTCCGGAAATGGGAAGAGAAGGGGATTAAGACGCTAAAAGATTTGTTTCTTAGGGGTCGGTTTGCAGGATTGAAGGAGCTGGAAGCCAAGTATGGGCTGGAACAGGGGGAAATGTTTAGATACAGGCAGGTTCGAGATTTTGCCAGAAAGGAGATGCAGAGCTTCCCGGTGGAGCTGGCCTCCACATTGCTGGAGGAGGTGATGACGACAAGGGGACTGCAGATGGGGATAGTGTCAGCGGTGTACGGAGCTATTTTGGAAGAGGATAAGGCACCACTGGAAGGGATCAAAGCAAAGTGGGAGGAAGAGCTGGGAGAGGTTATAGAGGAGGGGGGTCTGATGTGAGGTGCTCCGGAGAGTAAATGCCTCCACCTCATGTGCGAGGTTGGGGCTGATATAGTTGAAGGTGGTATACAGAGCACCCCTCACGAGGGCGAGGATGAGCCGATTCTTTGAAGGAGTAGAAGATGTGTGTGAGCGTTGCGGAGGCGGGGCCCGCTAATCACGTTCATATGTTTTGGGCCTGTCCAAAGCTAGAGGATTACTGGAAGGAGGTTTTCAGGGTAATTTCCAAGGTGTGCATGTGAAACTGGACCCGGGTCCCCGGGAGGCCATATTCGGGGTGTCGGACCAGCCAGGGTTGGAAACGGGTGCGGAGGCAGATATCGTAGCCTTCGCCTCGTTGATTGCCCAAAGGCGGATCCTGTTGGGATGGAGAGCAGCCTTTCCAACCTGTGCACTGGCGTGGCAGGGGACCTGTTGGAATTCTTGACTCTTGAGAAGGATAAGTTTGAACTGAGGAGAAGGACGGAGGGGTTCTACAAGTCATGGGCATTATTCATTATGCACTTTCAAGAACTGGATAACATCGAACATTCGTTGGGGGAGGAGGGGGGCTGTGTGTATTAAGGGTGACTAGGGGTAATCCCTGATTCCTTTTTGTCATTTGTTTATGTAAACATGCGGGCTAATGTTTGGGGGTTGGTGGGAGGGTGGGATTGTTGTTATTGTTATGGGGATTGACATATTTGTTGCTGATTATTGTTTATTGTTGGTGGGTGTAAATTTGGGAGAAAATGTGAAAAAGGAGGAGAATAAAAATATTTATTTAAAAAAAAAACGTTATCCCCACCCACCCAACCCACTAAGCAACTCCCACCCACACCGCATCCACCCCACCGACTGGACCGGAGCTGACACCACCCCTTGACCCATCGGCAACATGACCCCGCCCCACCCCCTCCCAATGTCTGATCCCCTACATCCCATTTGCTTCCCTTAGACACTCCCTTCAATGGGACATTTAAACTCACCTGCTTTACAGCAGTTAGTGCTGTAAAAAGGGGAGAGTGTCCTTCTTTGCTCCGCTTTTTTTACACTTCGACGGTGGAGGCGGGTTGTGCTTTGCTAATGGAATCTCACTCTGCCTGAGTCAGGAAGGTCGGGCGAGACAGATGCTTAAGAATTTGCAGATAAGTGGGTACAGAGTGGCAATCTGTTGTTGGTTGCCACTCCGAGGAAGTTCTGGCCGAAAGGGTCTTGACCACCAGGGAATACTCTATTTGTTGGGGGGTGGAGGCTGGGAAGAGGAGAGTTATTTTTATACAGGTAATCTATAAAGAATACATAAACCTATTTGCCAAACCAAGGATTTTTCAGCAAAAGTATACAATTGAACATCCTTTATCCATTCATCTGAAAAGCAAACGCATCGGAAAATCAAACCTTTGTTGAATGGACTCTTGCCATGAGCCAACACAAAGCTCACTGATCAGACCCGACTTTTTGCACGGAAGGTCTGAGCTCGGAGACTGGTAGATAAGCTGGACTAAGACTAATATAATGTCAGTAGGACTAGACCTACCATTTATACAGTAGATGTATCAAATCCAAAAATATCCAAATACTGAAACGCAATTGGCTCCAGGGTTTTGGATAAAAGATAGTCTACCGTATTACTCTCTGTTGTAGAATTTTTAAACCTGAATCATCCTTATTGTTGGTGTTGACAGTGACATATTGTGTTACAGAAGCTGCTGACTGATGGAGTCATGCTGGACGATGCGAGTGAAGACTCCGAGGATGAGGTGGGTGTGACCAACTCTATTGGGCTGACTGTGAATCCTGGGGAGGATAACAGCTATCAAAAATCTTATCATTTGTTTCTCTGATGCCAGTGATCGTGCAAATGATCGTGTAACGCATCCTCTTTGAAATACAATGGCTGGATTCCACTGATTTTTTTTATTTAAAAAGCGCATGTATACACACACAGCCCTTTCAGACCTCTAGCTTTCCAAAAGTGCTTCATGGACGATGAAGTATTTTTGAAGTGTAGTCACTGTAATTAGGATATGTAGCACAGCAAGGTCACACAAACAGTATAGTGATAGCAAACTGTTTTAGGTAATTGAAGGTAAATATTGGCCAGAACACTGGGGAATGTTCTTTTGATGTAGTGTATGTAAACCTTTGGCCCATCTGAGAGGTTTAATGTCTCATCTGAAAATGAGACCGGTGACAATGTAGCACTCCAACCCTATTGCATAGAAGAAACAGGCTAGATTTTGTTCTCTACCCCCTGGATTTGAAACTGAACCCACAATCTTGCAATCCAGACGAGAGTGGTACCAAGTGAGCCACAGCTGGTATGGAAGATAAACATGCCCATACAGGTCTGGTTAGATTTATTTTCCATGATCATGTAATAGTTATTTCTGTGAAATCATGCCTTTTAGTTGGAGTTCCTGTTCTGTGAGTTACTGATATCCAGAGTAACAGTTACTGAAACCCCTTGGAGCACCTGAGGTAGTGCCACTGTCACTTGTCAAACCCACCTAAATCCTACAGGAATGTTCTGGTTTCCTGGGGCATGTAGCAGGCCCTTTTATCATTTTCCCTTCCTCCCACCTGTCTCAGAAGTTTTGTATCGCTACTTGATTTCCCCCACCTTCTGTCCCTTCACATTTCAGCTCTGGTGGTGTCTCGCACTGTAGGACCTGCCTTTTAATAAGTTGTGAATTAAAAGGAAGATGGCCAGTGAATAATGTTTCTTCATCTCCCTCAAATTATTATATGGCATACATGTATAGAAGTTAATAGTGGCAATTAGCATCATTTCCCCTAAAATTTATCATTTGATCATCTTCTTTGTCCTTAAACAGGAAGAGGTGATGCCCTTGGACGTTCCTGATTCTGATGAGGAAGATGAAGACGAGGAAGATGTTGACATGGATAGTGACCTTGAGGGTAAATCGGAGGCTGGTGAGTGTACTGCAATGCATCAGATTTTACATAATGCATCCAGTTTCAGCAAAACTTATTCCTCACTTTCCACCTCCCCATTTTGAAATTCCCTTGGGCGAGATCAACACCAATGAAGGAAACTTCTGTGTAATTGCAAGGAGGGGTTAGATGAATAGTTCCAGGACATCAGCATCACAATATCCAGGATCACGGTGCACTCATCAGCACTGCAGAGCTATCTGATGAAGCGATGTGGGGAAGTTCTGTAGTGACCTCTGGTGGCAGCAGTGGCATTCTGCAGGAGTAGAAGTAAATCGAACTGAAGCGAAATGTAAATGTTGCCACAGTCCCAGAGGACCATAGGCTGACTTTGGTCACCACACCTCAGGCGAGGGCAAAGTTGAGGAGGTTGGCCCTTCGTGAATAACCTCCGCCAATACAGGAATTGTACCCGCACTGTTGGTGCCGCTCCACATCCGCATCATGAACCAGCTGTCGAGCCAACTGAGCTAACTGACTCCCAATTGAACTGAAGTACAACTTTAAGCAAGATGCCATTTATGTGTCTCCTGCTCTTTTAAGGAAAAGATTCCTGACTAAGGAGTGAGATTGATGGTCAACAAAAGTACAACCAACTGCGGCATCTTAAATTACTTTTTAAGTAATTAGGGCAGCACGGTAGCATTGTGGATAGCGCAATTGCTTCACAGCTCCAGGGTCCCAGGTTCGATTCCGGCTTGGGTCACTGTCTGTGTGGAGTCTGCACATCCTCCCCATGCGTGCGTGGGTTTCCTCCGGGTGCTCCGGTTTCCTCCCATAGTCCAAAGATGTGCAGGTTAGGTGGATTGGCCATGATAAATTGCCCGTAGTGTCCAAAATTGCCCTTAGTGTTGGGTGGGGTTACTGGGTTATGGGGATAGAGTGGAGGTATTGACCTTGGGTAGGGTGCTCTTTCCAAGAGCTGGTGCAGACTCGATGGGCCGAATGGCCTCCTTCTGCACTGTAAATTCTATGATTTTTAATAAATCCTACAAAATTAGCTTGCCTTGTAAGTTCTTGTAATTTTCTTTTAAACTGCTTTCTTGTTCAATGCTTATGATCCATCTGACCTGTGTCTGATAAAATACCAGACGCTGCTCAATTATTTTCTTTCACAGTAGAACTCATGTTTGCTTCCTTTGTTTTGCAGGCCTCCCTAATGAGTTGGCCTGGGGCCAGAAGAAAGCGGCATATTACAATACAGACTATGTCGATGAGCTTCCGCGTAAGTGTGCTAATTTCCCATCTTGAATCAGCTTCATCATGGAGGGAAAGGTTTCCTCCATGCATTGTACCCAGTTCTTTATGGACAAATGTTTTTGATTTTGTTATATGTACTGCACAGAGAGCTTCTTACCACCTTGAGAAATAAATGGAATTAAAAATAGGAGACGTATACAATCAGATTAGGGATGGGGTTAGGTTACAGAGTGTTGTTGCTAGGGGAGGGGGGGGGGCTGTTCGGCTGACTAGGGAGGGATTTGATTTTAGAAGCGGAGAAGAGATTGGGGATGGGCGCTGCTAGGAGGCGGGGGGACAGGGGCTGGGGGCAGGCCCAAGAAAGGGGATGGCTGACCGGCAAGGAGTGGGGGGGGGGGCATGGTGCCCTCCAACTAGGCTGGTCACGTGGAACGTTAGAGGACTAAATGGGCCAGTGAAGAGAGCAAAGGTGTTCGCGCATCTTAGGGCTCTAAAGGTGGATGTGATAATGTTGCAGGAGGCGCACCTGAAGTTAGCGGACCAGATTAGGTTGAGGAAGAGCTGGGTTAGTCAGGTATTCCACTCGGGGCTAGATACTAAGACCAGGGGAGTCGCGATTCTGGTGAACTAGCGGGTGCAGTTTGAGGTGGGAAGTATTATTTCGGACAGGGAGGTCGCTACATTATGGTTAGCGGTGAGCTGGAAAGGGAGGAAGGTGGGCCTGGTCAACATATATGCGCCAAACTGGGATGATGCGGATTTCATAAAGAGGGTGCTGGGGAAGATACCCGACCTGGATTCCCACAAGCTGGTTATGGGAGGGGACTTCAATACAGTTATTAATTCAGGCTTGGACCGGTTGTGCTCAAAAACGGGCAGAGTGTCAGCAATGGGGAACGAGCTGAGGGAGTTCATCGATCCGGGAGTAGACCCTATGGACGTGCGAGAGAAAGGAGAACTTCCCTGTCAGCCTTCCAAACCTCCACTGGTCGACCCCCGGATCGATTTTTAAAAACTGAGATGGGATCTACTGACGGGGTGGTGGACGCGCAGTATTCGGCAATCACCATTTCCGACCATGCCCCACATTGGGTCGAGCTACAGGTGAGTGAAGAGAGCTTCCAGCGCCCACAGTGGAGGCTGGTTGTGGGACTGCTGGTGGACGAAGGGGTGTGCGAGAGGGTGAGGAAGTGTATACAAAACTACCTGCAGCTCAATGATACGGGGAAAGTCTCAGCAGCGGTGGTGTGGGAGGCGCTCAAGGCAGTCGTGAGAGGGGAGCTGATTTCAATCCGGGCTCACAGAGACAAGACGGACAGGGCAGAAATGGATCGACTATTAGCGGAGATCCTGCAGATTGACAGGAGGTATGCGGGGACCCCGAGTGCGGAGCTCTTGAGGGAACGGAGGAGGCTGCAGGCGGAGTTTGGGATGGTGTCCACGGGTAACGCAGTGGAGCAGTTCAGAAAGGCGAGGGGTGCGGTATATGAACATGGAGAGAAAGCCAGCAGGATGCTGGCTCAGCAGCTCAGAAAGAGGGAGGCGGCTAGGGCAATAGGTAAAGTGGTGGACGGAGGCGGTAACTTGGTTGGGGATGCGGCGGGTGTGAACAGGGCTTTCAAGGACTTTTATAGCAAACTCTATAGCTCGGAGCCCCCCGTGGGGCCGGAGGGGGTGAGACGCTTCTTAGACGACCTGACATTCCCAAAAGTGGGTAGGGAGCTAGTAGAAGGGCTGGGTGCCCCGATCGGAGCTGAGGAGATATTTGAGGGCTTAAAGGCCATGCAGTCAGGTAAAGCCCCAGGGCCGGATGGGTACTCGGTAGAATTTTATAAAAAGTTCTCCGGGATATTTGGGCCGCTGCTGATACGAATTGAATATGACAGAAAGTGAAATGTTTGTAGTTCAGGAGAGGGGCCAAGGGGACCGGCTGAGGGAGCTGCCATTCCGGTTAGTTGGGGACGGTTTCAGGTACCTGGGAATACAAGTGGCGCGGGATTGGGGTCGACTGCACAAGCTGAACCTCTCCCGGCTGGCAGATCAAAAGCGAGGGGAGTTCCAGAGGTGGGATGCGCTCCCGCTGTCGTTAGCTGGGAGAGTACAGACAGTTAAAATGACGGTCCTCCCGAGGTTCTTATTCGTGTTCCAATGTCTCCCCATTTTCATTCCACGTTCCTTTTTTAAGAGGGTAAGCAAGATCATTTTGGGCTTTGTATGGGCGGGCAAGTCCCCACGAGTGAAGAGGGTGATGCTCGAGCGGAATCGGGGGGACTTGCACTGCCAAATTTCAGCAACTATTATTGGGCGGGTAACATAGCCATGATAAGGAAGTGGGTGGTGGGGGGCGGGGGCAGCCTCATGTAGGGGTACCAGTTTGGGGATGTTGGTGACGGCGCCTCTGCCGTTCCCGCTGGCGCACTTCTCCACCAGTCCTATAGTGGTGGCGGCCCTTTGGATCTGGGGACAGTGGAGGAGGCACGTGGGAGCATCGGTCTAGTCCCCGATATGTGACAACCGTCGGTTTGCCCCGGGGAGGTTGGATGGGGGGTTTCGGGTATGGCGGTGGGCGGGGATTGAGCGGATGGAAGATTTGTTTTTGGAAGGGAGCTTACCCAGCTTGAGGGTGCTGGAGGCCAAGTTTGAGTTGACGAGGGGGAATGAATTCAGGTATATTCAGGTGCGGGACTTTTTGCGTAGGCAGATGCCATCTTTTCCACTCTTGCCACTAAGGGGGATCCAAGGTAGGTAGTGTCTAGAAGATGGGTGAAGAAGATATTTACAAGGAGCTCATGGGGGCAGAGGAGACGCAGACCGAGAAGCTGAGGCATAAATGGGAGGAGGAGGAGTTGGGAGGGGAGATTGAGGGAGGCCTGTGGGCGGACGAGCTGAGCAGGGTTAATGGGACTGCAACATGTGCCAGGCTTGACCTGATTCAATTTAAGGTCGTCCACCGGGTCCACATGACAGTGTCCCAGATGAGCAGATTCTTTGGCGTAGAGGACAGGTGTGTAAAGTGTCTGAGAGGACCGGCAGACCATGTCCACATGTTTTGGGCTTGTCCAAAACTTAGGAGATACTGGCAGGGGTTCGAGGACGTCATATCTAGAGTATTGAACACTAGGGTGGCAATGAGTCCAGAGGTGGCGATTTTGGGGGTTTCATTGGCCCCGGGAGTCCAAGGGGAGAAAAAGGCTGACGTCTTGGCCTTTGCTTCCCTGGTAGCCCGGAGACGGATACTTTTAGCTTGGAGGGACTCAAAGCCCCCGAAGTCGGAAGCCTGGCTGTCAGACATGGCGAGTTTCCTGGGCTTAGAGAAAATCAAGTTCACCTTGAGGGGGTCGTTGTTAGCGTTCGCCCGGAAGTGGCAACCATTCATTGACTTCTTTGCGGAGAATTAATCATCAGCAAAGGGGGGGGGGGGGGGTTCTGCTCTTGGAATGTAACGCAAAATGGCTTCTATTGGTCCTGTGTGTCATTGAACATTTTCAACATCTAGGGATGCATTCCCCTTGCAGGTTCAGTAGCAAAATGAATTGAATGTAGGTTTGCTCACTTCACATTCCCTTTGCATGTCTTAGTGCCAGGTTCTCTACCTTCTTATTTAGCCATTGTCTTGTTAGTTCTGTAGCAAGTTACTGTTCAGTAGCAAATCTTTCACTTCCATGTTCCCAGGAAGTTTCCATGTTGGGGCTGTGTTTTTTAATAAGACAGAAACTTGGACATTGGAATCATGGTGAGATACTTGGCTTGGTATTTTGGAAAGCTAGAACCAAATGGGACTAAGGGTCTTTATCTGCAAGGGTCTTCATCTCCAATGCTGTGCATCTTAAATTGCAAAAATAATTCACTTAACTACGCCAGGCTTCAGCCACAAGCACCCATTGTCATTCGTTATATAATGCTACATATTAGGTCTGATTTTCAGATTCCCTCAACACCCAGCCCTGTGGAAGCAATATATGTCAATCTAGGGATGCTTGGTCAGTGCATGTTTATTTTTTTTTCTTTTTGTTCGTCTTGTCTCTGGGTGACATTCTAACAGTGCATGACCTGTTTGAAGTTGTCCACCAGTGGCCCTGGGACCTGTATGAATGCAGTGAGTACAGCTGAACTATGGTGCTTTATTGCGTTTTCATCAAGGCAACCTCTTCCATTTGACATGTGAACCTCAGCCGGGAAATGATAATCTTGCATTTCCTATTTTGTACTTAACCATCCTGATGAATCTTTACTTGTAAATCAGGGAGGTGCAGGAATTTATCATGCTCAGTGTCTGGCTGTTTACACATTTGCAGGTGGTAAGCGTCAGGAGGAGGCACTGGCAGACGCTGAGGAGGAGGAACAAGAAGCTTTGAACATTCAGAAACGTTTGGCTGAGAATCTGACGGAGGATGACTTTGGCCTGGACCTTATTCAGGTAACCGGTGGTCCAAATTGAGGTGTGAAAGTGGTTTTTGGATTCGATGTGCAAAGTTGCACTGAAGGAAACTTTTTGACTTAATTCAAGTAATGTTTGACAACTCGACATCTCTGGTGTGTTTCTTTACAAAAGCCTTTTTAAAGTGCTGAATCGGGGTGGGATTCTGAGATCCTGAGGGTAAGTGTTGACGCTGTCGGAAACAACGTCGCGTTTCTCGGCGGCATCAACACGGCCTCAGGATCAGCAATTCTGGCCCCTACAGCACGGGAGCGGTTCACGCCGCTCCAGCTGCTGATCCCGGCGTCAAATGGGCGCCGCGGGATCCGCGCATGCGCAGTGGCACTGGCGCCAATGCGCGCATGCGCAGTGGCTTCCTTCAGTGCACCAGCCCCGACTCAACAGGACTATAGGGGCCAGCGCGGAAGAAAGGAGGCCCCCAGCCAGAGAGGCCGGTCCGCCAATAGGTGGGCCCCAATCGCGGGCCAGGCCACATCGGAAGGTCGTCTCACCCCCCCCCCCCCCCCCCCCCCCCCCGACTCTTTCTCTCTCTCTCTCTCTTTCCCCCCCCCCCCCGACTCTTTCTCTCTCTCTCTTTCTCTTCCCCCCCCCCCCCCCCCCCCACCCCACAGGCTACCACCTGACCGTTCCACGCCGAGTTCACGCCGGCTGAGAGTAGGTGTGGACGGTGCCGACGGGACTCAGCTTTTTTACGATGGCCACTCGGTCCATCCCGGACCGAGAATCTGCGGGCCGGCCCCTGACCGGCCCCACACAGCGCGAATGGTGCCGATTCTCCGCTCTGTGTCGGGGTGACGTGGCGCGATTCGCGTCGGTCGCAGGGATCCTCCAGCCCGGCCCCGGGCTGAGAGAATCCCGCCCCAGACTTCCCACTTTCTGCCCTTTGTGCCACTGGGTTCAGGACGCATCTCCATTGGGACTCTTCTTTCATCTGGCTTTGCAATACTTAATATCAGCTACATTTCTTGTATTCAAAGTCTTTGCACTGCGTTGACCCACAGTGGGTGGGTGGGTGTGATTTGTTCTGATGGAACTGATGTGTAGAAAGTAATGTGGAGGCAGAATGAGTTAATCTCTGTGACTACCTGTATTTGGGTGGGCAATCGGCCACTATTCATCTTGCAAGGCTTGTATGAATATCAGGTGAGAAGATATCCTGCCAACACACACACAAAGAATGACCAATTGGGTGAAATTTTAAAAAATGAATAAATTTAGAGTACCCAATTCTTTTTTCCCAATTAAGGGACAATTTAGTGTGGCCAATCCACATACCCGACACATCTTTTTTGGTTTGTGGGAGTGAGACCCACGCAGACACGGGGAGAGCATACAAACTCTACACGGACAGTGACCCGGGGCTGGGATTGAACTGGGACGTTGGCGCCATGGGGCAGCAATGCTAACCACTACACCACCGTGCTGCGGATGAGGTATCTTGAGAGCTGCCAGCACTGCTGAGATTGTATTTCAAAGGAGGGAAGTTTTTCTAGAGTGGTTTCGGGGAACATTTGATTATTTCATGAAGCGTTCTTGTTACAGGCGTTTGCCCAGGAGCAGGAAGCTGAGAGAGAACCAGAAAAGGATCTGAAAATCAAAAAGGATTTGAAGAAAATGTCCCATAAAGAGAAGATGAAACTCCTGAAGAAAGAGTCACCAGAGCTTCTGGAACTCATTCAGGACTTCAAAGCAAAGGTTAGCAAAACCTTAAAGCTTCTTTGAGTTTATTAATCTGTTTTGATGAATTTTCTGGATGATGTTAAATGGCATATACAAATCTAGTCAAATAATAGTAGATCTTATGTAAAGGCTACACCCAATATTTGTCCAAAACATCCTAACTAATGCTGCTTGCTGCTCTCTCGCTCGCCATTTCCATACCTGATTCTTTCACTTGCTGATTTCTCTCCTGAGCATAGGAGAGTTCAGGAGCAAGTGGCAAAGAAGGAATTGAGCAAAAGTAGCTGTCAGTCAAAGAGTCGCGAGAAGCAGGAGAGAATCGGGCTATGGAGTGGCAAGGAGAGAGGGGTCAGGCTGGGTCGCAAAGAGGTAGAAGAGAGGTGGGTGTGCAGAGAGGGGCAGGTGGCGGCAGGTGTGGTGGGGGGGGGCAGGCCGCGGCATCGGGAGGGGGAAAGGGGAAGGCGGAGGAGAGCAGGGGAATCAGGAAGTTTCTGTTGGAAGCAGTACATTTGTTTCTGATTTTTTTTTTTTTTCTTGCAGCTTGCAGAATTGAGGGATGAGCTGCATCCGCTGATGGGAATGGTGCAGAGTGAGATGATACCTGCAGGGAAGGTATGATTAAAACAAAATAGCCCATTTGGTAGGATGTGGTACTGGTTAATCACCTCTCTCTTCCCCCGCCCCTCCATTTTGGTACAAAAATCTAGAGAATGCTCATCGAGTTCTTCTGGGATAAAAGACTGCACTGGGTCTCTCTTGGGATTCTGAGTCTCCCGCTTAGAGAGTGCGGTCAGGCGCTGGTGGTGGAATTCCACCTTCAGATGCTGCAGTGTTACCTTTATATCGAGCCCCTTCCTAGATGGTGTCCCCATGCGATCTAGTTCTTTCGGCAGATGCAGGCCTGAACTATGATGTGCAGCTCCTGTTCATAGACCTGACAGGCCTTTGTCACTCCTTTTTTTGTTTAAATTTAGAGTACCCAATTATTTTTTTCCAATTAAGGGACAATTTAGTGTGGCCAATCCACCTACCCTGCACATCTTTGGGTTGTGGGGGTGAAACCTACGCAGACACAGGGAGCATGTGCAAACTCCACACAGTGACCCAGGGCCGGGATTCGAACCCGGGTCCTCAGCGCCGTAGGCAGCAATGCTAACCACTGTGCCACCATGCTGCCCCTGGTCTTTGTCACTCCTTAACAGGCGTTGCCCGTCTTTTACAAGGACCTACTTACATTTTGGAACATGGTCGTCTCGTGACGCCGGTCTCCCCTGTCTGCAGTAGCGGCTGTCGTCAGGAAGCTGCTGCTCAGGAATCTGCACCTCCACTAATACCACTTCCAGTAGCTGGCGGAGGGATGGCCTGTGGCTCCTGGGGTGACCAGGATCAGGGAAGTTCTGAGTGGCAGAGGAGTGGGCTGGATGCCAACACACGAGTTAACGCATTACATGGTGGTGACTATTGTGCTCGTGACCAATGCCATCCGTGACCTCAAAATGGTCGTGCTTGGACCCGTTGGCACTCGTAGACTGAAGGTGGCGCAGGTGTGTGACGAACTCCAGTCTGAGCACCCATGTTCAGATGCAATTACACATTGGCCCCAAGTCCTGTGCCCAACCCGTTCCCCCCTGTGCTGGAGCCCCATAGTCTGAGCTGCCTCACTTTCAGATTCCCAGTGCCTGTTCTTTTTGCGGCCATGTAGAGTTTGTGGATCATGCTTATACAGGTTGTTTTAGACTGCACTCCCTTTTCAGGTACTTAAAAACCTTTTGTTGCAGTTTTGTTTGCACTTCAGCCCCACACTCCTGATCAACGGGCATACAGTGCAGAGAGGAGCAGGGAAGGAGGAGAACCTCCCCGTGTACCTGGTCCTGGGCCTGGCCAAACTTGCCATCAGCAAGTCTGGCCAGACTGCCTGCCCCTCTACCACATCCACATTCGCAACCGGGTGTCCCTGGAGAGGGAACATGTGTCCACTGGCACCATCAAGGCCTCCTGCTCAGTGGGCACTTTAGGAACTGGGGTGCCTTATTGACCCCTTTAATCACATTTTAGTTTGATCATTTTTTGTTTAAGGTACTATCCATTTAAGGGGCTGTCTCTTAAATTTGTCCCTCAGTTTATTTGTTTTCGTTTACTTGTTTATTTGTGTTGACTCAAAAGAATTGGAAATGAAGGGTGTTCAGGCTCTCAGGAGCCTTTTGTAACAATTATTCTCTCATTATTCACAGGGTGCCAACTATGTGCAGACCAAGTACCACCTGTACCTGAAGTACGTTTCTTTAGTAATTTGTTGTCGGGTCTGAAACCTTTCCAGAAAGGCTGGGACACTAAGCAGAGGCTTTGAATGCAGGGTGTCCAATCTCTTTGTCACTGGTCACCAGAAGTAACTAATTGCATTTTTTTGATTAGTAAAAACTAATGAGTAATGGACAGACATGTGCTCTACATCCATGTATTCATATGCTCTGTGCATGTGTTCTTTAACCTTTTTGTGCGTTTGATAGGAGAGGAAAATGCAAAGTATGCAAGTGTTTTTTTAATTTTGTGTGTGCATTACTTCCTTGGTTACTGCTCATTGATTATCTGTTAAAATGGTCTATGGCACTGTTGAATATGTTGGGACTTCAGCGCCACAATAACACCAAAATACTATAGAATAGGGAGCTTCATTGTGGAATAACCACTGAGGGCATATGAGAATTTCTTGTATAATGCCTGATAAATATTATGGGGATGGGATGTACTGTACATAGAAAATAATTTGCATTCCCATTAGGTCCTGGAATGAGATGGTTGTTCAATGATGAGGGGCTGAGTAAATTGGGTCAATATTTTCTGAAGTTTAGAAGAGTGAGAGGTGACCTCATTGAAACACATAAGATCCTGAGGGTGCTTGACAGGGTAGATGCTGAAAAAATGTTTCCCCTCATGGGGGCACAGTTTAAATATGAGGGGTCTCCCATTGAAGACCGAGACGAAGAGGAATTTCTCTTCTCAAAGGATTGTGAATCTTTGGAACTCTCTACCTCAAAGGGTTATGGAAGCTCCATCATTGATTAGATTTAAGGCTGGGATAGGCAGATTTTTTAGTGTTTCAAGGGATATGGGGAGTGAGCGGTAAAGTGGAATTGAAGCCCAAGATCATCCATGATCTTACTGAATGGTGGTGAAGGCTTGATGGGCTGAATGGTATACTGCTACTCTTGTTTTTATGTCTTGCACCTCTTAATTTTCCACCCTGCTTTCTGTTTAAATGTTCAAATATATGATTCTCTGGGTCTCATCTGTAGCTACTGCACAAACATCAGTTTTTACCTGGTACTGAAGGCAAAGCGGATCCCAGTTCACAATCACCCAGTAATTGAGAGACTGCTCACCTACAGAAATGTGAGTATTGTGTGATTTAACTGCACCAGGTCTTTAGTTTTCTTTGCATCTCTCCCTGTCAAGGGATAAGACCACAGAGACAGCCTGGGCTCATGTTTCTGTCTGTTTGTCAATAAAAATCTAGTTACTTTGCAGTGGATAAGATTAGCGTAAGGATGTTCTTCTCTGATTTGTTTTATTCTTTCTGCCAACCAGAATCAAACTCTATGAAGTATGTTATTCACTGAACAGTAACGCCCCTGGTTACTGAAGAATTCATAACTATACCCAGTTGTTTGGCATAGATTGTTCCCAGCTAACAAATGCCTGGGTTTAAAAACAAATTGTACAGATTTCTCCTGTATTCTTCCAAGTGGCTTATGTGTTTTCTTCTTGCAGCTGATCAATGACTTGGTTGGAGTGGACGAGAAGCTGTCACCTGAAATCCAACAGCTTTTGAACCAGGTTAGTCAAGAGCATGGATCAAATCCGGAAAAAGATCAACCTGTCTCCGAGGTGAAGAAAGCCCCAATTCAATTGAGCAAACAAGCTAAAGCTGGACAAAGAGCAGAAAAAGAGGTAAGAAGGAGAGAAGGTTTTCCTCTGAGGCCATCAGGGCCAGAATCCAAATTTCAAGGGGTGAGCTGATGTTGCTCGTTGTGCAGAGTATACAAGTGGGAACGCATGGCAGTGACACTGAGCTGTGTTCAGTATTGTGATCACCAATTTCATACAAGTTTGATATTGAAGCTGAAATGAAGTTTTATGGTGAGCTCTTACAGGCTGAATCTGTCCATTTCACTTATTATAATATTTGGGTTGGATTTAATAATTAATAACTCGAATTCAAATATTTTCCCAGCATGTTAATTATCCTTCAACATCATTTTTTTCACTCCCTCCCTTGCCCCAGGGAGTAAATTACATTAAAGTGTACAATGTACAGATTCCATCAATGTTGGTATCAGACAGTGAGACACAAAGCAGCTGTTAAAAACTGCACAGTGTCAAAGTGAGTCTAGTTAGGAGAATAATATGAAAGTGGAAGAGATTCCCCTTGGCCTGGATTTTTCCAATGCCTTGGGGCGTGAAACATTAATAGGGGGATCTCTTTCTCTAATTATTACCATGAATGAATTTATTTGATTCACTAGAGTACAATTTTCTGCTTTTCCACACATTCTTGAGTTTACAGGATTGATGTTTTGATGCAGGTCACTGATCCGGAAGTCTCTGGGGATTCCGAGTCTGATGTTGATGAAGAAGCAGCATTTCAATATTATAAGAAAATGGAGGAGAGGCTGATGCAGAAGAGAAAGCGAACTCAACTGGACAGGTACTGATTATTTATACATGGTATATACATGTATATTAATGTGTTTAAAAACATGTCCTAGATTGTGTTTCCTCTAATCAGGAGAATGGCTATTAGAGCATGTAAATTGATCATTTATTTAGTGGGGAGAGGAGTCATGCATTAATTTGTATGTTTTTTTAAATTAGCTGCCTCAGGGAAGGGAAGACAATACTAAAATTCAGGATCAAAGGAATCTGAATGAGAAGAGGGAAAGGTCAAAAAAGTGGGAGATGAAATTCAATATTGTTCAGAAAAGGCTCTTCAGGCAAAACAGGGCTGCCAACCCCTGTTCTAGATCCTTCAATGCAAGAAACAGGAGAAAGTATTTTACACGCTCCGGTGTGAGATTCTGCATTGCACAATTAAGAGGTTGTGATTGACGCAGACCATGTCAACATTTAAGAATAAGTGACAGGTGGTTGAAGGAAAGATTACTTTTTTAAATACATTTAGAGTACCCAATTATTTTTTTTAAATTAAGGGACGCAAACTCCACATAGACAGTGACCCAGGGCTGGGATCGCACCCAGGTCCTCAGTGCCGTGAGGCAGCAGTGCTAACCACTGTGCCACCAACTGAAGGAAAGATAGAATCATAGAATTTACAGTGCAGAAGGAGGCCATTCAGCCCATCAGGTCTGCACTGGCCCTTGGAAAGACCATCCAACTTATAAAAGCCCATGCCTCCATCCTATCCCCATAAAAAGATGACTAAAGAGAGATGCCACAGTGGTGTACACATGACTACTGCGGTAGTAAAATTAAAAATCAACATGAAATGATTGGGCTGAATAGCCTACTTCCATTTTGTCACTTGTCTCTGGTTTGATTCTCTATTAAGGATACATTGGGGATACAACAACTGGATTTGGTGTTACTGGAGCAGAAAAGAGACAAAGAAAATCAGTCACACTGCATCAGAAAAGGGCTTGAGTAACAACAATGGGGAAAGCTCAAAATTGGCCTTCAAATAGGCATAACTCGGATTAGTTCCCCTTTAAATGGAAGTTTCTGACTCATCAGTGTTTCTGCTCCTTGCCATTTTGCAGTGACGCCCAGCTGGAATATGTTTGGATGTGGGTTTAGGAACCGGGTTGGGCTAATCTTTTGCGATTTATTGCCTGGAATCAAACATGAGAACAACGGCTGTTTGGAAAAGCTACAATAAACTCCAGAAGCAGCACCTATTGGGGAGTGGGGTGATGAACTGGTAATTAATTTCAGAAATAATGCCGTCACGCTGGTTTCTTCTAATACCTAGTACTGATTTGACCCCAGGCAGCTGAAATTACCCCCATCTCTCATTTCCTCACTCTCCACATCACTTCTTACTGCACCCACCCACTACCACCTGTAATATTTGTTCCTGTAAATTAAATATTGATGTATTCAAATACAGTAACGTTGGATTTTGTATTTCAGCAATGAGGACAGCAGTGTGGTAATGGAAGTGCTTGGTCCAGATGGAAAAAGAAAGATCACTTACCAGGTTTCTATCTCAATTCTAACATCATATAATTTACTGTTTATCTGCTTTAGAGCTGTGTTTTTAACCTTTATTTCTGGACTGACCTGAAGCTGTAATACTTTGTAGAACTCAAATCTCAAGACTCGGTTATTTTCCTCATTGTTTTGAGGTCATATTAATGAGAATTTATTATTCAATTCAAAAATAACATTTACAATCCTAAATCTCTATCAATGAAAAGGGTAGTTGGACAATCAATCCACAGGTTAATTTTGCTGCTACATTTTAGCATACTACATTTAATAAGCAAATGTTATTTCAGGGGTAATTTGTTTCCTCTTTGCTCCTTCTGGGAGGGAACCCCGTTGTTTTACAAATGCCCAGTTGAATGAGAGCTTCCCAAGCGGAGAATCCAAGATCATAATGAACAGATTAATTATGAGCGGCAATTTATTTGGACTTTGGTACAGAAAACTGTGGTACTGGATGTTATAAGTGAACTGATCACATTCACATTTTGGGTCTTTTGTGAGCTGCTGTGTGGAAGATAAACTCTGAAACACATCTTAATCATTAGTTGAGCAGCATACCCGCTGAACTTTTCCATTCACAATATTTGATTATAAAGATCTCGTTGTAACCCTGTCTGTAAAAATTGTCTGTGGGTGCTTCTTCTAACTCCCTATAAATCTCTACAGATTGCCAAGAACAAAGGTCTCACACCCAAGAGGAAGAAGATTGATCGTAATCCTCGAGTCAAGCACCGAGAGAAATTCAGACGTGCTAAGATACGAAGGAAGGGCCAGGTAAATGAAGGAGACCTCTGGTAGTTCAGAATTGTTGAGAATTATTTTTATTTAAATAGTAAGAGTCATTGGCATCTTTTAAACAATTTAAGTATAACTGTGGAAATGTCTGGGCTGCTGCTTACCAATAGGAGAAGATGTCCGACATTACAAAGCAAGTCGTTAAGTAGCTAAAACAAGAACAACCCATTATTTTCAAAAGAAGTAACTACTTAGATTTAAGTAAGAAACACAAGCAATCAGAAGGTAAAGTAACTCAAAGTCAGGTAAAATATAGTATCAGTAAACTAAAGTAAAATTAAGTTAACAAAAGGGAAGTAAATTGAAGCCATGGCAGGACAGGTTGGTCAAAAGGAATGCACATCCTGTAACATATGGGAAGTCGTAGATGTTACCAGTATCCTAGATGACCACATACAGGAAGTGTCACCATTTGCAGAAACGTGAACCCTGGTTTTCAGAGCTCGAGTCACGGCTGGAGTCACTGCCGCACATCCGTGAGGCTGAGAGCTACATAGATAGCTCATTCCGAGAGGTGGTCACATTGTAGGTTAGGAGCCTGGAGGCAGAAAAGGAATGGGCGACTGCCAGGCAGTCCCAGCAGATAGTGCTGGGGTCCCATTCACCAATTGATTTTCTGTTTTAGATACTGTTTAGTTCCTTGGGGGAGTACAATCAGAACCAAGTTTGTGGCATCACAGAGGTGGCTCTGCTGTACAGGAGGGGAGGAAAAAGAAAGGAGGAGCAATAGTGATAATAAATTTATTAGTTAGGGGAACAGACAGGCATTTTTGTGGCTGTAAATGTGACTACAGAATGTTATGTTGCCTCCCTGATGCCAGGGTCAAGGATGCCGCAAAGCGGCTGAGAACGCACTTCTAGGCAGGATGATCAGCGAACAGTCATGGTCCACTTTAGTACCAATGACTCTGGTAGGAAAGGGAATGCTGTCTTGAAAGCAAATTTCAGGGAGCTAGGAACGAGACTGAATAGCAGGACCTCCAAAGCAGTAATCTCAGGGTTACTCCTAGTCCCATGTATTTAGGAGCATAGAAATAGGAGAATTGAGCACAGATCGACTCATGGCAGCACAACCATATCACTAATGGAAATGTGGCTTAAAGTGGGTCAGAAATGGCAGCTCAGCATTCCTGGATTTAGAGTTTTCAGGCAGGATAGAGAAGGGGATAAGAAAAATGTGAAATGTAGTAATATTGGTTAAAGAATCGATTACGCCTATGAGAAGGGATAATGTACTGATGAAGCATCAAACGAGGCTGAGTTGATCTCGGGAATGAAAAAGGGGCAGCCGCACTGCTAGGAGTATACTAAGGACCTCTAAATAGTGGAGGAGAATGAAAGCAAATATGTAGGCAGATTTCTGAATACAAAAAGGGCAGTGATACTTGGGGACTTCAACTACCCTACTATCAATTGGAATATGAATAGTGCGCAGAGTACAGGGAGAACAAAATTCCTGGGCCTGAATTTTACACTCCACCCCCCTTCACACTGGCTCCATGCACTTCATCCCAGGCACATTGCTGTAGTGCCACTTTCCGGATGGGCTGAATGGAGAGCTGTTGGCCAATCTGATTGACCCACAGCTCTCCAAGGCAGGACTTCCTTCCAAGCCTGTTGCCAATCAACATTGATTTGAGCGTGAAATGGCAGCGGGCCTTTCAGAGTTGGTGGAGATGCATTCCCCTCTCCGAAAATTCAGGCTTTGAGCTGCATTCAAGAAACACGTAAGAAACCTCAATAGATACAGATGAGATAGCAGAGGATTGGAGATCTGCAAACGCTGTACTAGTATTTAAAAAGGGTGCAAGGGATTTGCCAGAAAACTCGGCTGGTCAGTCTGACTTCAGTGGTGAGCAAATTATTGGAATCAATTCTGAGAAATTAGGTAAACGATCACTTAGGCACAGATGCATCAGGGATAGTCGGCATGATTTTGTTCGGGGAAGATAATGTCTGACTAACTAAATTATTGTTTTGAGGAAGTAACGAGGAGCACTAATGAGTTCAGCGCAGTGGATGTTATCCACATGGATTTTAGTAAGGCATTTGACAGGATCCCACATGACAGACTAGTCAGAAAAGTGACGAGGGAAGGTGGTGAGTTGGATCCAAAATTGACTCAATGACAGGAAACTAAGGGCTAGTTTCCTTTTGTTCCTTTTTTGGCCTGCGCAGACCAGATGGATTGAATGGCCACTTTCTGTGCTGTAATGGTTCTATAGAATAAAATCGGAAGTGACACAGTGGTTAGCACTGCAGTCTCACAGCGCCAGAGACCAGGTTCAATCCGACCTTGGGTGACGGTGTGGAGTTTGCATGTTCTCATGTCTGCGTGGGTTTCCTCTGGGTGCTCCAGTTTCATTCCACAGTCCAAAAATGTGCAGGTTAGGTGGATTGGCCCTGACCAATGCGCGGGTTTACGGGGATAGGGCAGGGGAAGTGAGCCTGGGTAGAGTGCTTGTTCAGAGGGTCAGTGCAGACTCGATAGGCCAAATAGCCTCCTTCTGCACTGTAGTGATTCTATGGAAATGATTCCCCTGGC
This sequence comes from Scyliorhinus torazame, assembly GCF_047496885.1. NCBI lineage: Eukaryota > Metazoa > Chordata > Chondrichthyes > Carcharhiniformes > Scyliorhinidae > Scyliorhinus > Scyliorhinus torazame. Next base: position 39,562,511 of record NC_092722.1, read on the forward strand.
CTTTGTAGAAATTTCCCTGTGAAAAACCTACTGATCCTAGGATGTACTGCGAATGGTAGTGCTCAACGGTGTTGAATTGAAGTAATGTGTTCATGTTCTGTACCGCAGCTGCAATATTAGTTTTTGGAGATGGTACACCTTGGGCAACTAAATTAATAACTGAGATTGACTCCTTAAGCTATGAGAAGAGGCACTAGAAATTGAATTAATGATACTTGAGAAGGTTCAAGATAGATCTTGCTAAATATTAGTTGTAGTCTGAGACTGCACGGACTGTAGCTGTTCAAGAAGGCAGCTGCCACCATCTTAAGGGCAATTAGGGATGGGCAGTAAATGCTGCCCAAATTCCATGGATGAATACATTTTTTAAAAGACATTTATAAAAGAGTACACAATTTTTTTTCCAATTAAGAGGCAATTTAGCATGGCAAATCCACCTCCCCTGTGCATCTTTGGATTGTGGGGATGAAACCCACGCGGACAAAGGGAGAATGTGCAAACTCCACACGGACAGTGACCCAGGGCCGGGATTCGAACCCGGGTCCTCAGCGCTGTAGGCAGCAGTGCTAACCACTTCTACCGTGCCGCCATTTTTTAAAGGACTTGATGGGGGAAGGGTTATGAGACCACTGGCAAAGTGCAAGCTCAGTGGAACAGTGTAATTGACTGTCTGAAGATGACTACGTTAGTTGTACTTTCCCCTGCATTCTTCAGCTCAAAATGTGTTCTTGCAGAATTACTGAAAGTGCAAGCTAATAACAGCACAGTGCAGCAACCTGTACATCTGGGACCTGATTGATCAGGGTATCTCATTGGGAAATAAACACAAATGACTCAGAAGCAGAGTGAATTCCATAAAAGAGTGAATCCTATGGTAAACCAGGTATAGAAATAGACCGGGAAAGAGAGATTGGGTTTTCAGAAGTCAGCAAGGAAAAGAACAGGAACTACTTTAGTTTCACCCTGAACAATTCAGAGATTGACGGAATGAGACTACCCAGTTATTAACTTTCAGTGCCAGCATGGTTGATTAGCAATCAGTAATACTTACATAATTAAAAAGATACATACACTTGTTATGATGAGCCTCAACTTGATGAGACTCCATTTTCCACTGAGAATAATGTACAAATATATTAAGTTCAAAAAAAATCTGAAAGACTAAAGGCAAGATGCCATTTTCACAAAGCTACCAGTGGAACTTAGACTGCAATTTTTGGATTTCTGCTTTAACTGTGCATCTGGTCTTTTTTTGTATAATTTGATGCATAAATAACTGCGAGTGTCATGACAAACTATGGCCCCATGTTCATGTGGGAGACATTTAGGAGCCAACAGAAAAGAGCATCCACTAATAATCCTGTGCTGGATGAAACATTTGAGAATCATCTACAAGTGGATATTAACACTGAATCCATAATTGGAATTGATTCCTAACTGCATCCCAGTGGATCATACCTTGGTAATATAGTTTCCTCAAAATGGACTAATATTTCTTATTTACCCCAAACTTTAATAGCACATATGCCTACAATGTATTCCTTTGTGTTGAGATTTTTTCCATTAAACCCAGTGCCGCAATTTGTTTACACCAGCCAATGAGATATTTTAATTATACAGGTACGCGAGGTCCGTAGAGAGGAACATCGATATGGTGGTGAGCTGTCCGGTATCCGTGCTGGAGTTAAGAAGAGCACCAAGCTTCGGTGATCTTGCTTTTCCTGCCAAATACCTGCAACTTGGAAGCTAGGGGAGCACCCGCTCTACCTTTGTAATGTATTTAGCTTAATAAAAAAATTGTGCATTTTTACTGTGCTTACAATCTATTGGTAAAGCAGTGGACTACTGGAGCATATAATCCCTTTAGCCTCATATATAACACACATTAGGAATTGCAACCTAGAAATTGCAATGATAGTATATGTACATTTTTTTTTTTAAATCTTCAATCTGTTTCAATGGAGGCACCGATCCATTTGTTAAAGTAGTTAACACCTCCATCAAAATAAGGCAAGGTTTAGTATATGTGTGTTAAGGCATTTGCAACAACATGGCCATTTCCAGGCTTTGTATCGTTTTCTGCTTAACTGCTGCTGGGGGTGATATTCCCCTCATTCTATGCAAAGTATGAATGTCATTGGCTGGTAATGGTACCCTTCCACAGAATAAGGGATATTCCTTAAAATAAATTACAATATAGACATTATTGCATTTCCTGGCAGCTGTTTGAGGAGATGAAGGGGAAAGATGTCAGTCAATTGTTGTTTACTAAACTTCACATTGCATAATAACTTCTGACTGCTGATATTGCAGATGGCTGTTCTTGAGTGGCTTCAGTGCTGTGTGGAGTCACTAGTGCAAATTAAGAATGCTCTGTCCTCATTATAAAGAATACAAAATTATTGAAGATTGACCAGATAATGGTAATTTTGAGCCGTTCAGATGATACAAACTATCTGTAGTGGAGCTCATGAGGTTATTCGGTTATTCCCTAATCTTTATCTATAGTTGGAGCTGATGGCTGAGCCCAGATTGTCCTGAACTTGAACCAATACACGTTCCTGTGGGAGTTGAAGAGAAAAACCCTTCCATTTATTTACCCACCCAAGCCATGGGTAGTGTTAACCCATTGGGTTATTTGTTTCAGTGCTTCTTAAATAAAAGGCCATGTAGGACTGGATTTAGCTATCAACATTCACTTTCTAGGCTCACAAAGAATCAGCACAGGAGAGGAGGAAAAGTGGATGAATATATAGAGTTGCTTTAATCCCATTGAATAAACATTTGCTACAACTGGGTATCTTATCCCTGTAAATGTACTGATGTGGAGTGGCAACTACCACAGGACAGAAATCACAAATGGCATAATTAATATACATTACTGAAGTTTATTTCAATTTGGGATCAAGAGATCCCTACAACTTTTTCTGGTTGTTATTAGTGAAAGCTAGATCTCAAGATTTCTGCTACAAAATTTGGTTCTAGTTATCCAGTGAATTCAACTATCTTGGTAAAATAGTTTTATCCTGTTCCAGCAATACAGCTGCAATTGTTGAGTCCTTCAACCAATTCAAAAGATACATAGATTAAATAGTAATCACACATGCCATCACGGAATATGTTGTAGTTATGTACCTTTGACAGTTACAGAAAAGTTCTGCATTTCTCCTTCCATGTATAAAATAGCACATACCTCTAGTGGTACCATTCAATCAGTTCATGATGGTTCATGGAGGAAATGTTAATGTAGTCAGAAGCTAAGTCTTATAGTTAGCCGAAACTACATACGTTAGTGCTGGTTTTGAAAACCTTTATTAAGCATAATGCCAGATTTCCCAGCTGGCTTTATTCACACATGCCCAGTTTTTTTTTAAAGTAACATTTTAACAGCTCATTCCATTATCATACAATTGTTCCTCAGTAATTCATCTTGCATCATGGGAAACATTATGCAGGATTGTTGCTTTTCTCTATAAAAATAGTGTGGCATTCACTCAAGTGTGTCACGATCTTCTCTTCAATTTCATGGTGTTGCTTCACTTCATTTTCTGAAAGTGCCAGGTCAGTTTGAGAATCGGCAGTTACTATGACAACAAACACCCTCCGTGTTTCAAGGACGTTGGCAACCACGACCTGATGTCTGTAAGTTTCTAAAGCTTTACGTGCTCGTGCAACCAGCTGTGAAGGGTCAGTCTCCAACTTGAAAGATGTGACAAATGCCTGAGGAGCCCAGTCCTTCACGAGAGGGGTAAGCATCTTGGGAACCATTTGCATAGTTAGCTTTTAAAAAAAACAAATCAGATTTTGACATTCAATACGCCTAAGAAAACAAAGCTTGCATTATATGCACACATACAATTGCAAGACTTTCTTCAAGACCAGCTACTTTGCTTTAAATATTCTCTATACTTCAAGAGGCAGTCCTCTTAACAAAAATGGGAAATTGCACAAATGTAACCCCTTACCTAGAGGGCACGAGAGGACTTCCACTAATGGTTAAACAAATAGTCCTCGTAACACTCACCTGCAGAGGGCTAACACCTGACTGGATTTTGTGCTCTGGCATCTCAGAGGCAGGAATGAAAAAATCTGACACGGCTGCTGCAAGGTAAAACATGGCTTTTGGTCCTGCAGAACAAAAAGTTACAAATCAACTGCTTCATCATGCAATGTCCTTTTGAAATAAAAAGCTAGTCAACCAATAGATCTTCCTGTCTATTGAGTTATCTGACAAATTTCATATAGGGCACAGCAGTGTATAAATTATTCTCCATTTTACTGAATAGATAGAATCAGTTATGTTACAGACATTTGTTCTCTGCTCACTTTTTTGGTCTACCTAGCTAATCGTCAGGACTCCTGGCCTTGAATGACAAAATATATATATGAGCGAAGTAAAAAGCTTTAATTGTGGCTGGAATGAAGTGACTGCTTGTTCTTGTACTGGAGCATAGTATTCCACAACACTTCTGACTTGAGTCTTGTGGATAGTGATACTTTAATGCTACAGAGGCAACATTTATTTTCAACAAATGAAAAACCTAACAGTTATTATTGTGGAGAACACAATACTCCCATCTGTAAATCTGAATAGAACAAACAGCTTTGAACAAAATATCCTCTAATTTTGACCTTCTGAAGTAGCATTATCTCCTGGTGCATGTCCCAAGACAATTGTGCTGCACTGTTGGAGATGCCATCTTTCAGATGAGATGATAAACTGAGGTCCCATCTTCTCCGGTGGATGCAAAACATACCATGCACTATTTAAAAAGAGGTCTCTTTCGTGTCCTGGCCAATATTTATCCCTCTTATTTTTTAAAAACCGTGTCTTTGTCACATAGCTGCCAATGATGGAGCAATTCAAATAGAAGGTACACAAAAGGCCAGAAATATTTATTTTGAAATAGGGGATGCTTGAGCAGAGCTGGGGGGAGAGCGGAGCTCGGGGGAGGGTGGGCTGGCGCAGATGAACTTCAGTAATTACTATTGGGCGGCGAACATAGAATGATCAGGAAGTGGGTGGTGGGGTCGGTATGGGTGTGTGTGGAGGTGGCTTCATGCAAGGGCACCAGCTTGGGGGCGTTGATAACAGCGCCTCTGCCGTTCCCGCTGGCATGGTACTCCACCAGCCCTGTGGTGGTGATAGCCCAGAGGGTTTGGGGGCAATGGAGGCGGGAGCATCGGTGTGGTCTCCAATCTGCAATAATCACCGGTTTGCTCCGGGAAGGATGGATGGAGGGTTTTGGAGATGGCAGAGAGCAGGGATTGAGAGGAGGATGGGGGATATGTTTATAGAGGGGAGCTTTCCTAGCCTGAGGGAGCTGGAGGAGAAATTTGGATTGGCGAGGGGAAACAAATTCAGGTCTCTGCAGGTGCGGGACTTCCTACGCAGGCAGGTTTCAACCTTCCCGCTCCGACCACCAAGGGGTATAGACGGTAGTTTCTAGAGTGTGGGTGGGAGAAGGGAGGGTCTCGACATTTACAAGGAACCCATGGGGTCAGAGGAGACGCAGACTGAGGAGCTGAAGCGCAAGTGGGAAGAGGAGTTGGGAGGAGAGATAGTGGATGGTCTCTGGGCGGACACGCTGAGTAGAATCAACACGTCCACATGTGCCAGGCTCAGCCTGATACAATTCAAGGTCGTTCACCGGGCTCATATGACAGTGGCCCGGATGTGCAGGTTCTTTGGGGTAGAATAAAGGTGCGCAAGGTGTGCGGAAGGGCCAGCGAACCATGTCCACATGTTTTGGACATGCCCAAAGCTGAAGGGATTCTGGCAAGGGTTTGCGGATGTCATGTCCACGGTGTTAAAAGCAAGGGTGGCAGCGAGTCCAGAGGTGGCGATTTTCAGAGTGTCGGAAGATCTGGGAATCCAGGAGGAGAAAGAGGCAGACGTTCTGGCCTTTGCTTCCCTGGTAGCCCGGAGACAGATATTATTAGCTTGGCGGGACTCAAAGCCCCCGAAGTCGGAGACCTGGCTATTGGACCTGGCTAGCTTTCTCTGCTTGGAGAAAATCAAGTTCGCCTTGAGAGGGTCAATGTTAGGGTTCGCCCGGAGGTGGCAGCCGTTCATCGACTTCTTTGCGGAAAATTAACCGTCAGGGGGAGGGGTGCTGGGGGGTTAGCTTAGTTTAGAGTAGGGGTTTAATAAAAGGTGGGACCTGTAAGGGAAGAAGACGGCCTTTGCACTATGTTTATAAATTCATGTACATTGTTTGTTTTGTTGTAGAACCTTAAATACCTCAATAAAATGTTTATTAAAAAAAAGTATTTATTTTGGTAGGAAGAATGGGACGAGACACTACAAAATAAAGGTTATAATTTTCACACCTGGAGGTGTATGCAGGAGTAGGCTATTCAGCCTGTTGAGCATGCTCTGCCATTCAATAGAATCATGGCTGATCATCCACTTCAATGTATTTTTCCCCCCACGCTATCCCCCTTTTGTGATTGCTATTTAGAAATGTCAATCTCGGCTTTAAATATACTCAATGACAGCTCTCTGGGGGCAGAGAATTCAAAAGAATCTCTCCTCATCTCAGTCCTAAGTGGGTTCCTCTTTCTTTGGAAATGTGTTCCTTGGTTCTAGACTACAAAAACAAGGGGCAACATCTTACCTGCATCTATTTTGTAGGTTTCAATGCGATCACCTCTCATTCTTCAAAACTCTAGAGAATACAGATTCAGCTTCCACAATCTCTCTTCATAGGACAGTCCTGCCATCCCAGGAACAAGTCTGGTACACCTTTGTTGTACTCCCTCTGACAATAATATCCTTCCCAAGGCAAGGGAACCAAAACTGCAGACTACTCTAGCTGTGGTCTAACCAAGGATCCACACAATTAAAGCCTGTACTCAAATTCTCATGATAAAGACTAACACTATTTGCTTGCTGCACCTGAATGTTTGTTTTCAGTGACTTATTGCGCAATTTTTTAAAGGTGGCACGGAAGGTTGAAAAAGAGGTTAGGGAGCATATGGGATTCTGGGCTTTATAGTAGAGTGTAATGACTCAAAACTTTCAAAAGGTTGTCTACAGGCAGACACAGGCAATGTTTAAGTTATTAACCTGTAGCCATAACAAAAGAGAATTTTTGAAGTCAGTCAGTCAGTCAATAAGTTTTTCCCATCAAGAAAGTAGAGAAGAAAAGATAAGATAGGAACCCAGAGATGTCTTGGAGGTTAAACAAACAAAACAATGCCTTAAGGGGGTCGAAGGATGGCTTTAAGTTGAGGTGGAAGCCGTTCATGGCTATGTTTGAGGAGCTGACAGATTAGCAATGAAACCAAAAATTTTAAAAATAAGTGCACCTCTGCCTCCACAATGACATGGTTACCAACAACAGAAACTAAACATAAATGAGTGGTTGCAACACAAGTCAAAAGGTGAGGCACCCTAATGATAGTGGCAAAAGCTCAAAGCAGAACACCGCTGCTTCTTCTCCACCTTTTTTTCTGCCGACTCTCTAGGCAGCTTTATAGTGACCATAAGTCAGATCACCACTAAAGTCACCATGTGACTTCTGGTCACATATTTAGCACAAGACTCATTAAATTGATAAGTAATTAAAAAACATAAAACGCCTGTTTGTCACATGGAGGCATAACAGTATAAACGCTAATAATTTATCGTGAACTTTTATAAAACGTCATTCAACTGGAGTACTGTGACTAAATCTGGGCAAGGATGTGAACAAATTAGAAAAAAGATTTGAGGGATTTCAGTTATTTGGACAGATTGGAGAAACTGGAGGCTGTTCTCCTTGGAGACGGTTGGGAAAAGATTTGCTGGAGATGTTTAAAATCATGAGGGCCCTTGACCAAGAGAGGGAGAAACTGTTCCAATGGTTGAAAGATCAAGAACCCATTCAGGTGAATGGCAAAAAAACACAAAACATTAGGAAAAACATATTTATGCAACAAGTGGTTAGGATCCAGAATATAGTGTGCTGGAAGCAGATTCAATTGTGCTTTCAAAATGGGATTAGAATAATTACCTGGAGAGAATTCTACAGGGCAAAGGCAGGGGGCTAGGACAAGCTGTGTTGTTCTTTGTGGGCTGCTGGCACAGGCATGACAGGCTGAATGGTTGTACTCTAAACATTTCAGTGTACTGAATTTAAAAGCTCATCAAGGTCAAAAATCACACGAAGTGAACAATCTGGTTGAGCCTCAGAGTAGCCAGGATGGGAGCCAGTGAAAAGGCAACAATGTTTCTGTTAAGGGAGAATACAATGGTTTTGGCATTCCTGATTGTAATTGGAAGAAATCTGTTAGTCAGTTAAAATATATAATACATAACTTGCATTTGAAAATTTCACACATCCACTAAACTAAAATCTTAGTAATCTTTTATTCAGTCTCACTATGTGGGTGTTCCTGACAAGGTCAGCATTTAGTGACCATTCTTAATTATCTTTAGCTACCAACTTGAACAGAACTGAGTGGCTTGCTGGTCCATTTCAGAAAGCTGTTAAATAAAATTGCTGTAGGTCTGGAGTCACAGATCAACCAGACATGGTATACTTCCTGCCCTAAAGGACATTGAACCGGATAGGTTTTTATAACATACTAGCAGTTTTACAATCATCATTACTGATATTATTCCAGATGTTATGTAAATCAATTGACTTTAAATTCCCCAACTATCCTGGCAGGATTGAAACTCGTGTCTCCAAACTGTTAGTGTAGGCCTCTGACTTACTACATATGAACAGATTAAATAGGAGCTAGAGTTGGCCATTTGGCTCTTTGAGTCTGTTCTGTCATTCCACAAGATCACAACTGACCTTAACTTCACCTCCCTGTGCTATCCCCATACCTTTTCATTCCTTAGTACCCAAAAACCTACTGATCTCGGTCTTGAAAATATTCAATAGCTGAGCATCCACCTCTCTCTATGGCAGATTTCAGATTTGGATTTGTCACATGTACCGAGATACAGTGAAAAGTATTGTTCAGAGTATAGTAGAGAAGTCCAAAGATTCACCACCCTCAGGATGACTTTGGTTCCTCTCCATTTTAGTCCTGAACAGACGACCATTAAGAATCATAGAATTTACAGTGCAGAAGGAAGCCATTCGGCCCATCGAGTCTGCACCGGCTCTTGGAAAGAGCACCCTACCCAAGCCCACACCCCCACCCAATCCCCATAACCCAGTAACCCCACCCAACACTGAGGGCAATTTTGGACACTAAGGGCAATTTAGCATGGTCAATCCACCCAACCTGCACATCTTTGGACTGTGGGAGGAAACCAGAGCACCCGGAGAAAACCCACGCACACACGGGGAGAACGTGCAAACTCCGCACAGACAGTGACCCAAGCCGGGAATCGAACCTGGGACCCTGGAGCTGTGAAGCAATTGTGCTAATCACTATGCTACCGTGCTGCCCATGTTCAAGACTTCCCAGCCAAGGCAAACAATTTCTCACCATCCACCCTTGTAAAAGCCCCTTAAGAATGTTACGTGGTTAATTGAACTTGGCTGTTTTGAAGCAAATGGAGCCATTCCATAGACTGGTAATGTAGAGGAAGTCCATTTGCTCTGTTTCCTCTGACAGCTTTAGGACTTGTTCGTCGACCTGGAAAAGTGCCGAGACGATACAGGTATACAATGTCATTTTGTGACCAATAGAGTGGGCAAACAACTGTAACTCAAAACTGATCGGATCATCTCTGCTGACCTAACACAACCATACAGGGAGCTTCTAACGGTATGTATTTACAGATTGACCACTGGAAGCCCTAGGTGGATGACCACTACGCTACCGTACCCAAGTAGTTACTTAATGTCCCTACCGATGGGGTTGAGGGCCTGAGCCGCCGCCCTCAGCAGATACAGGTAATCGGATAAGGTGCTGAATTCGACTGGTAGGAGCAGTCCAGCCTCTCTCACGGCCACATAGCGCTGCAGCACCGGCAGGATGTCGGGCAGCACTGCCTGGTCGGCTTCCACCCGCCAGCAGGTGGTTCCGGCATCCAGCACGGCCTTCAGCGCGTCCAGCAGGTTGAGGCCGGAGTAGCGCCGGGAGAAGGGATAGAGGGAGCGCTGGCGGTGCAGGAAAACCACGGCGTAGCCCAGGCCGAGGAAGTACTCGGCCGACACGGCGCCGCGCCAGCCGCTGCTGAAATTGTCCAAGAAGCGGACGGTCCGCGACTCCAGTGGCACCTTGGTGCCGCCCGAGGTAACCAGCACCACCCTGCGACCTTGGGCGGCGTGCCTCACCGCGAACTCGGCCATCGCCTGGGCCGAGCTCTCCGCATTGGGCGGCGGCACGCAGTTCGAGAAAAAGCCGCTCCACTCCGGCTCACTCTGCGTCTCTGGCGCCGCCGCCATTGCAACTGGTCCCCCCTCAATTAGTGTCCGGGTTCCCCGTTCAAACCACCCACAATAGGTGATGGATAACATTTTTCAAAGTCGTGGCACAAATGACTCTTTCATGTTTAAATATTTAGATTTTTCTCCTATTCGTTTATTTCTAGTCTCGATTTGTGTTGAGGTCTGTTTGTTATGGGGAAGCACTAAGAAGTGCTCCTGGGTTCAGAAGTCAGAGGCCTTAGCAACGGGCCAGTCGTCCCTAGCAACCGCCGCACAACCGACGCTGAAAGAGGCTTCCGAGCAAGGACTTGACCTCCCTGGAGGCCGAGATGCTCAGTTCGCCTATCTACCCGCTTTCCAATCCTAAGGGAGTAAAACTCGAGTGTGAGATGTGTCAAAAAACCGCTTATGTTATGTGTTCCCAGTGCAGGGTGACTTATTACTGGTGAGTACAGAAAGCGCCCATCAGCTCAAAAGCTCCAACCTTCTTTTCATCACAGAAATGTATTCTTGCCTCTAAAATCCCACACCCATCCTTTCTGCAACTTCATTATTTATTCTCTCCAATTAAATATCCACCCTTCCAAAAGCCGTCCATAGTATGACGGAATCCCTTCTGAACCCCTATGCAGCCTTTGATACAGACGACCAACCCCCCCCCCCCCCCCCCCCCCAAGTGCCTCTCCTAGGTTCTGCACTTTGGTGACACCACCTTCACTTGATTCCACTCTTATCTGTGTAATTTTGCCTTTCTACCAATGGCTTTTCTTCCCAACCTCGCTCGCACTCTCACTTCAGCAACCACCCCCCCCCCCCCCTCAATATCTTTCTCATGTGTGTGCTGCCCTTTCGCAATCTCATCTGCTGTTGCTATTCTTTTATCTCCCTCAATATCTCCACTACTTCTGCCCTTTCAAACTGCTTACTCTGATGACTTTCTGTTTCCTGCAGTTAAACTGTGGAACTGCTAACTCTGTCTCATCACCCCCCCCCCCCCCCCTTCCTTATTATTCCTTCCGGCAGAACCAGATTATTTAACCTTGGCATCCTCTATGAACTCAAGTTGAGCTTCTGACTTCACACTCTCTCCATCACAAAAAAAACACTTACTTCAACTCTGTAACAACCTTCCAAGCATCTACCTCACCACATCATCTACCACTGAAACCCTCATGCAAGTTTTATAATATTGCTCAGTGATAACCTGCTCAATGACACTCAGTTTGGGTCCTGCCAGGGCTACTCAGTTCCTGACCTCATTAGAGCCCTGGTTCATACATGGACAAAAGAGATGAATTCCAGAGATTAAGACAGTATTTGACTGAATGTGGCATCAAAGGAGTCAATGGGAATTTGGTGGGGGGGGGGGGGGGGGACACGACTCTTCTCTGGTTGGAGTCATACCTGGCACAAAGGAAGATAGTTGTGGTGGTTGTAGGTCAATGATTTCAGTTCCTGGACATCACTGCAGCGGTTCCTCTGGTTAGTGTCCTAGGCTCAGCCATCTTCAGCTGGGCAGCACGGTAGCATAGTGGGTCGCACAGTTGCTTCACAGCTCCAGCGTCCCAGGTTCGATTCCAGGCTGGGTCACTGTCTGTGCGGAGCTGCACGTTCTCCCTGTGTCTGCGTGGATTTCCTCCGGGTGCTCCGGTTTCCTCCCACAGTCCAAAGATATGCGCCATGCTAAATTGCCCTTGGTGTCCGAAAAATGTTACGTGGGGGTTACAGGGATAGGGTAGATACATGGGCTTCAGTAGGTGCTCTTTGTAAGGGCCGGTGCAGACTTGATGGGCCGAATGGCCTCCATCTGCACTGTAAATTCTATGACATTCTATGATTCATCAATGACCTTCCTTCCATCATCAGGTCAAAAATGATGTTGAGATGCCAGCGTTGGACTGGGGTGGGCACAAGACGAAGTCTTACAACACCAGGTTAAAGTCCAACAGGTTTATTTGGAATCACTAGCTTTCGGAGCACAGCTCCTTCATCGTGTGAATCCTGATGAAGGAGCTGCGCTCCGAAAGCAAGTGATTCCAGGTCAAAAATGAAGATGTTTGCTGAGGTGTTCAGCACCATCCTCAGATAGAGAAGCACAGTATGAGGCCATATGGCAGAAAGCTTCTTTTCTCTCCTTGGAATAGCACAAACAGTCCCTAACATTCAGAGGCTGAAGTAAAACAAAGACATAGATATTTCTAAACTGATAGTAGGGAGTTTTGTGTCACATTGCGTACACTCTTATCTATATACATGTGTGAGGCATGAGTTACCAAATGGGACTAGGCATATGATGAACTAAGAGATGACCTCAAGCTATGATGGACAGGAGGCAGTAACACCCCGAGTACCTATTCTTTGGTCAGAAATACTTACATTGGGTAAATTGACATTGGACAATGGGCCCTTAGAAATAATGGGTGCACTTATCTATATACATATATACTGAAGCCCATGTATCTACCCTATCCCTGTAACCCCCACGTAACATTTTTCGGACACTAAGGGCAATTTAGCATGGCGCATATCTTTGGACTGTGGGAGGAAACCGGAGCACCCGGAGGAAATCCACGCAGACACAGGGAGAAGGTGCAGCTCCGCACAGTCAGTGACCCAGCCTGGAATCGAACCTGGGACGCTGGAGCTGTGAAGCAACTGTGCGACCCACTATGCTACCGTGCTGCCCAGCTGAAGATGGCTGAGCCTAGGACACTAACCAGAGGAACCGCTGCAGTGATGTCCAGGAACTGAAATCATTGACCTACAACCACCACAACTATCTTCCTTTGTGCCAGGTATGACTCCAACCCCCCCCCCCCCCCCAAGTGCCTCTCCTAGGTTCTGCACTTTGATGACACCACCTTCACTTGATTCCACTCTTATCTGTGTAATTTTGCCTTTCTACCAATGGCTTTTCTTCCCAACCTCGCTCGCACTCTCACTTCAGCAACCACCCCCCCCCCCTCAATATCTTTCTCATGTGTGTGCTGCCCTTTCGCAATCTCATCTGCTGTTGCTATTCTTTTATCTCCCTCAATATCTCCACTACTTCTGCCCTTTCAAACTGCTTACTCTGATGACTTTCTGTTTCCTGCAGTTAAACTGTGGAACTGCTAACTCTGTCTCATCACCATTAACCCCCCCCCCTTCCTTATTATTCCTTCCGGCAGAACCAGATTATTTAACCTTGGCATCCTCTATGAACTCAAGTTGAG